>NC_139610.1:46765923-47283423 GCF_964270895.1 Podarcis filfolensis | reverse complement strand
CAGCTTCTGCTGTGAGTGTGCCAGTGAACATATTGCTCACCATTTCTGTGGCACACTTCAAATGTCAGCACTGAACTGAAATTTATCATGTGATAGGACAGGAAAAAGACCCTTACAACTTTCCACTTGTTCTCAACACATTTGTTTGTGTTTCCAGACCATTTCTGGCTCATTTTCTTTTAATAGCTTATATATATATATATATTTCCATCACTTGAACTCTGAAAACCTGAGTTTATCTTCAAAATACAAGAAAATATGTATTTTCTTCCTTTTCTGCTAAATAATTGCTTCCATATTTTTGGCTCCTTCTGGATGCAATGTCAAATTGTTATGATTATTAGCTGCTGAAAATAAGGAAAGTTTCTTTCCATTAAGCTTCCATGCGGATCCCACCAAATTAGAATAACTTCCTTTTTAATTAAGATTCATACGTACCATTTAACCACTTCATTCAATGAATGTATTTAAAAACAAACGCACACAGACACGAGATTAGCAATGCTACAAAAGACATCTGCTGAGCTTCCAAACACAGTTCTCACAAGAAAATCCGGCATGAATCTAAAAAACATACAAGTGAGAAACTGTCCCAAGAGATGTAAACATAAAGTAGCTGCTACCCCCATGATTCAAATTTTTGTTGTACATGGAGTGGAAGAAAGTGTTATACGACTGAAACCACAGCTCAAATCCTATCAAAGTGCTACTATTGTTCCGCTGCCTCAGGAGAAAATAATTTCCTGGAACAGAGACTGAACACCGCATCGAGTTATGTAAATAGAACTTCCTGATCTTCAATATTTTTCTGCTTCAGTTTCATCTGTGTCTCTTATTAACATATACATCTTCCATGACTTTTCATAGCTGGAAGAGGCAATAGATGTAGCCCATGGGCCAAATCCAGGCCCAAGGCACTTCTGTGTGTTCAACAGGAGTGCCTTATAATTCAAGGAATCCCAGCTTCAGTTTTTTTAAGTACGTTTCGATTCGTGCTCTGTGTATATCTAAGATGATTCCCATATGAATCTCTGAAACAATTTGAAGCACAGAGTTTGGACCTTTTCCACCAAGAAGCAACCAGTGCCATCCATTTGTGGCCTTTTCCTCTCTGTGCTGACATTTATTTCTTTTTAACCAGAAGCAATGGCAATGTAATGTCCACATACCCTCCAACATTTCTCCAATGAAAATAGGGACGTCCCATTCCATAATGATAACTGACTGGGTTGCTCCAGCCACTCTGGGCAGCTTCCAACATATATAAAAACATAATAAAACATTCATTCATTCATTCATTCATTCATTCATTCATTTAAAACCCATCCCTATACAGGATTGCCTTTAATATGGCTCAGGGGTCAGATAACTCCATACCCTCCAACTTTTCTCCACTGAAAATAGGGACAACCTACCAAACCCTCCAACATTTCTCCAATGAAAATAGGACATCCTAAAGAAAAGTCGGACATTCCAGGATCAAATCAGAAACCGGGATGGCTTCTCTAAATCAGGGGCGTCCCTGGAAAATAAGGACACATGGAGGGTCTGTGTCCATGCATGTGCAGCATGTTAAAATGACTGCCACAAGAAAAACAAACATGTACCGTACATAGAAGGGCCAGGAGCCTGAAACAAGCAGTGAGGGAAGCAGCCAGAGCACCAAATCTGTGCTATATCCTTTTCTAAATGTCCATACCTTCTATATACAACTTCATATATGGCCCCTATAATTTTGTAATAGTTTGACAAAGATTTTTTTAAAAAATCAGAATCAACTGGAAGACAAATATATAATTTTTCAACACCCATAATTTCCATTCTGGTCCACTGCCTGGGCCCCCAAAATGAAACTGAAAATGGAATCCTTGTGCAGATTTCACTCTTGACTAGCATTAGCTCTTGCCCTCAGATTGACTGCATTTCTGATGTAGCCCTTGGAGCACAACAAGATGTTTTACATTCTGAGTCATATCCCCAACTGGCACAATTAAAAATTAGGTCAGTGTAGCAACACTTATTAGCATATAAAGGAAAAACGTACTAAGGGGATTCTTGAATGCGTAAATGCACATCTCCTTTGATGCAGAGAGAAAACCTTGGCTGTCATCTCCACTATAGTATCTCTCTCTCTCTCTCTTGCTGTCTAGCTGCCAACTGAGACACATTCAGCAGTGTGTACCACTAATCACAGCAGGAGAAAAAGAGGCCACCTAACCTCTTGGATGGCAGCATGATAGCACAGGAATAGCCAGATAATTTATGACAAAGGGTTTGCTTCTCACTTGTTCGCTTGCCTGTAGGTACGGAACCACAGTAACAGAGAAGCACAAAAACAAAGATGGAAACAAATGAGAGGAAAGCAGGGGAGGAATAAACTGACCATATACACTGAAAATTTATGGAAAAACAATTTCCTCTATGGGACAATAGTGAACCCCAGGTTGTACTGTGGCCAGATTTTTTTCCAAGCCATTGTTCCAAAAAAAAAAAAAAAGGCTCCGCACTGCTCCTGCATTCACACACAACACTTTATATTTTCTCCTCAGCTACTCCATTTCCTCTGTGGGTATGTAGTTTTTATTATTCATGATTGCCACCTTTGCTCACTTTATGATGCATCATGTTTTTTGGGAAATTGTTCCCCAACTCACGGTTTGTTGGTGACGTACTATGTTCCCTACATGTGTTTTTTCCACTTGGAAAGTAAGCCATCCACCAGAAAAGATGGCTAAGTGATCTCCCGCATTTGCTTTTGGAGGGACAGAAATAATTCCAATGGCCTTGCAGGGACGGCAGCTTGAGAAATGTCAGAAATGTCTCATTGCTTTCTAAGAGGAAACTAACAGAAAAGGATAAAATGGAGAGGAAGTCATTGTGGTTTTCCATTGTCCCCAAATGTTTATTTTTCTCCCGCACGGTGCATTTTTAAATTCACAGCTTAAATCTGTGGTCACAGCTGTAGTCACACACAAGGGCATGCACCAAGAATGAATGAATTTTCATCGTATCTTTTCTGCATAATCATGTTATGCTTAGGGCTGCCATGTGTTTAGGGTTTGTCTAAAAATAAAAATCTCAACTACTTTAGGGGTGTCCTGGTTTTCACTGTCTGAAATATGGCAACCGTAGTTATGCTAGTGTACTTTTGCCAGTTCTGTTCTGGCCATAAAGTTTGTGCAATTCTGCATAATCAAACAATAAATGTAGAATCTGTTATTGCATGGAATCCTGAAATCTCAGTGACAGCTACAAAAACAGCAGGTTTCTTCCCCTGTTGCAGAGGTGGGGAATAACTAGCCTCTGGGCTGGGTGTGGCCCTCCATGCCTCTCTGCCTGGCCCTTGGGACTTTCCAGGCCAGATCCCCTCCCTGATCGTACTGGTTCAGCTGGACCGCTTCCTAGCCCAGGAGGCTGCAAATGGGACCCCAGTTCTCAGTTAAAGTTTACTTGTCACAGTCTTCTCCGGTTTATGCCAGGGCTAGTTTAGCCTATGACGGTATGTCAGTCCTACGTATTGGATTTGGGGGCATACCAGTTTTTGTAATGAGCAGGTCCAAAGGAGGACAGATCTCGATCAAATTTCAGCAAATACAGCTTTGTCTTACCGTTTCATGACAATCTGTACCTAACAAAATCCCTTTTTCTGCACAACTTAGCATTTCTTTGGAGGGAATAAAGTAAATAAAAATTCATTTAATCAAATGTTGAAGTTCAGATACTTTTTATAAAATGATCACAGAAACACAGAGCCTAGCAAAGCTTTCACAGAAAGAATCACCTCAGCTTAGTGGTAGAAACATGCTGTGCTGACAGGAGGTCTCAAATTTAGTCCCCAGCATCTGGAAGGTAAAACAGCAGGTGCTGACAATGATGAAATTTGGTAATTTTAGAGTCTGGATTTGGTGGGCTTATGTTTGAATGGTGATGTGAATTTCTTCAGTAGCTTCAAAATGTGGCAAGCCATCCAACTGCATTTGGGGGCCCTCTGATGAATGGGGCCCTGTACCTTTGTCACCAAATCCTATGCCAGTGGCAGACCTTGGGATCTGATATTTCAGTGGCACCCTGTGCAATGTCAAAATTTGACATCCCCCACTTATCACTCTCCATTCCAAAGTATAGTTGCAGCATCCCTTGTGGTGCCTCCAAGTCTCCGTGCCAAGCACAATTGAACCAGCTGCGGTCCCATAAAATTACCTCTGCCCACCCTAACAATACCGCTGAGAAAGATCTCTTCCTAAAATGTTGGAAATCTGCTGCTAATCAGGGTAGTCAGTACTGAACTAGATAAAGTTGGTATAAGGATCTCTGCTAAGCACCATTCTCATAGTCCCTAACTTGAAACAAATAGTTCCTGTGGTCAGACCAGCTTTCAAACCGACCTCACTCTATACAGTGGTACCTCAGGTTAAGTACTTAATTCATTCCGGAGGTCCGTTCTTAACCTGAAACAGTACTTAACCTGAAGCACCACTTTAGCTAATGGGACCTCCTGCTGCCACTGCACAATTTCTGTTCTCATCCTGAAGCAAAGTTCTTAACCCGAGGTATTATTTCTGGGTTAGTGGAGTCTGTAACCTGAAGCGTACGTAACCCGAGGTACCACTGTATCTTTATTCCATTTTGCTTTGTTGGCATGATCATTTCTATTTAAACTAGGTCAGAATACAAGATCAAACCCTTCATGGGTAAATGCAACTGTAGGATCATCAAAACTAAGACAAAAGTAGATGTATAGGACAGCATGACATGAGGAGGTAAGACTGTCACCCATTACAGTACTGGAAATGAAGTAGCAATAAGTTGTAACTGATACAATATGCTGCACTTACTCTGTTTCCAACATTTAACTCCAAAGGTCAGGATTTATTAAGGCTGTGGCGCCTTCCACACTAGCAAAGTTGGAGCAAGTGGAAAGTTACAGATATGTTGCTGCAAATTTGTTGCAAGCTTGAGCTGCTTGAGTGGTGTATTTTTTTAGTAATAATGATGAAGGAAGAACCAGCAGAGAAAGGAATATGGTTTTTACTTAGCCACACGGAATACTTCCAGCATGCAAGAACTGGATATGGAATACTGTTCAGAATCCACAGCTGGCCACAGGTGCCTTTCTTTTTGCAAAGAGAGACAATCTAGGTTTGTTGAGTGTTAAGCCACATGCGGTAACATTATAGGGCCTGGCAACTAGGGTGGAAAATGGTCAACTCAGCACTTGTCATAAAAAGTAGATTTGTGCAAAACAACATTTTCTTATTCCTGGATCCTTCCATATATGGAGCCGCCTCCTCTTGTAAACTATCCCAGTCTTAATGGCAGATTTATTTTCACCATATATGAATACATGCAAAGAAGTGATAGATTTGCACACTGATCTCTTTAGCAAATTAAGCTGAGTGAAATGAATGTCCAGAAGTGTCCCTAACATTCATCACAGATCCTGCCATACCAGACTTATTTTATATATTAAAAAACCACAACCATCTGAGGTAGAGGTTCACCACCATGTGATTTCCCTCTGTCCCCCTCAATATTTAGATCGCACGTGATTGTGTTTGCACTGGACCATATATCAGAATATTCTTGAAAACAAAATTCTTGTGCCACATGAACACTGAGTGTAAATGTGTGAGTATCCCCACCCCTGGCTCTCATAAGGCCTGTCCTGCACACTGTGAAACTCAAAACATTTACTCAGAAGTAAGGTCAACTGTGTTGAATGGGACTCACTGCCAAACAAGTACACATTGAATTCTAGTGTTAGGGTAGAATTAAGTTAAATCCAGACTTAGGGTGATAAAGCTATGGTTTCCCAGTAGTGATGTATGGAAGTGAGAGCTGGACCATAAAGAAGGCTGATCACCGAAGAATTGATGCTTTTGAATTATGGTGTTGGAGGAGACTCTTGAGAGTCCCATGGACTGCAAGAAGATCAAACCACTCCATTCTTAAGGAAATCAGCCCTGAGTGCTCACTGGAAGGACAGATCGTGAAGCTGAGGCTCCAATACTTTGGCCACCTCATGAGAAGAGAAGACTCCCTGGAAAAGACCCTGATGTTGGGAAAGATGGAGGGCACAAGGAGAAGGGGACGACAGAGGACGAGATGGTTGGATAGTGTTCTCGAAGCTACCAGCATGAGTTTGACCAAACTGCGGGAGGCAGTGGAAGACAGGAGTGCCTGGCGTGCTCTGGTCCATGGGGTCATGAAGAGTCGGACACGACTAAACGACTAAACAACAACAAGACTTAGGGTAAAACCACTGAAATTAATGGGACTTTGTTAAATTATGCTGTAATCCTACCCTTTTTACCTGGGAATAAGGCTCACTGAATTCAACAGGACTTCTGAGTAGACATGTTTAGGATTGTTCTCTTACTAACTTGTGTCTCACTGATTTCAATAGTTCTGCTATAAGAATGACTAATGCCACATTCACATCCTATATCAAAAGCACTCTTTTGCCACTTTAATAGTCATGGCTCCCCCCCCCCCAAAAAAAAAAAAATTCTGGCAACTGTAGTTTAAGAGTGCTGTGAGCCATAGTTCTGTGAGCAGCTCCTAATTCTTAGCACCCTTAACAAGCCACGGCTCCCAAGATTCTGAAAGTCATAACTAATAAAGTGTTATAAGAATATTTTAAATGTGTAGTGTGGATATGACCTAAATCTGTATCCAATCCCAGGTAGAGCTTTTATGCATAAGCTGATTTTCTACGCAATGTGGCAAACACAAGTTCAGATCTCTGGCGAAGGTGATATCTTGAAAACGGATAAACCCTGGGCAAAAGAAGGGTTAAGCACACCTCCCTCCCACCTGACGCTTCTTCTTTTCAAACGACTTCCTCCCCTGCTGCTTTGCAGCTGTTTGGCAAAAACTTTGGTTCCCAGACTTGCATTTCAGCTGAACGCCTTGTTGCACCCTCTGTTGGGTTTTATCTCTTAAGATCCTTAGGAAGAAATGTCTGAAATGCATGGCGGTAACTGCACTCTACAAGTTTGACTCCGTGAAAGAAAGAAAAATCCTCTCCAAAAAAAAATTAAAATGAAAAGCCCTCTCACATCCAAATTTCTAGGCCAGATAGATTTGAGATGGAAAGAAGCCCAGATTTCTTACTGTGCTCGCAGACTAAATTGCACTAAATTATTTCATGCTTCACTACTACTGCATATTATCTGATGTCCTGTGAGTACTGGCCTATTATGCAGCACTGTGAACCCTGGTCTACCATGCTGAGCTTTCCTTGGGGCAGCATTCCAAGAACTGCAGCACAGGTTGGATAATTTATACTTCACTGCCAGAGGGGGAAATGGCACTGGGACATGCTTGTGCGCCAACTCCAGCTGGGCTCACACCTCTTAAACACTCTGAAAAGGGAATAGTGTTTCAAAGTGTCTTGCTGGAGGTTTTTGGTTTTTTTAATAGGGCACAGCCACCTCCTTCGTGAACATGGATCATTTCTGGCCCTTCACAGTGGGTCCTTTCGAATGGTGAACAAATCAGTTCTTGAGATCACATAACCCACACAGCTGTCTCTGCTTAACCGGTGGGCTGGTATGACCATATCCTGATCATGGACCCGGTTCAGAGGCTACCTCCCTCCCAGGACTTCAGCTGCCAGAATTTCACTGATTATTATTTTTTTTAGGAGGTCAGAGGGCTGCTCATATTCCCTCTTCTGGGCCAAGCAGCTACAGACAGACAAGACTGATATACAGGCTTGATTTACATGCAAATTCACTCTGACATCTACTCAAGTTTCACAAGCCTGATGCAGCAAACAGCAGTCCGTTCAGGGCACCTTAGGCTGGGAGCTTGCCGAGGCTTGGAAAGCCAGTCAGCCTATCCATGACAACCTCACAACACAACAGTCACTGGTAAGAGAAGTGCACATGCTCATTAGTTACAATAAAATTTAGCATTTATATACCACTTTGAAGTGCTCACTGTGCATCACATCAGTTGTGTTGCTGTAATCACTTGCAATTAAATGCTGCAATCCATGGTATTATTCCTATATTTCAGATGCAGAGTAGGAGAATGGAGGAGGGTGGGGCAGTGCCTACAGTGAGTGTGGGTCAAATATAAATCAAGGTTTATTGGTAGATCATGGTGATTTTTAGTAGATTGTTAGGGGGAGAGAATATTTGAAACAGAATTATCTAACCCCTCCACCTGAGGACTTAATCCGACCTCCCCTCCCAAGCAATTTTTTCAGACCTCGCAAGACTTAACCAATTTTAACAGCATCACCACAACTAACTAACACTCTATCTATCTATCTATCTATCTATCTATCTATCTATCTATCCTTCTATCCATCTACACACAGAGGGGGGAGGGGAGAGAGAGAGACCGACCACTGGACAGGTCAAAGAGGTTTGAACCTATCTGCCCAACTCAGTGCCCAAATGGGAATGCAAACTATCCCATTCCCAGTCATCGCATTAATCATCTGATGGGCAGGGAGAGGGCCATAACCTACCATCTCAACTGGCCTTCAAAGATCAGCAGAAGTTAGTCCTGTGTATCTCATGTGTGTGGCATTTGTGCAAAAAATAATAATAAAGAGGGACATGCAGCATAATGTTGCAGTGTGCCATGTTCCTGTTCACTGTTCCAGTTAGTCAGGTATACTCTGGGTTTAAGGTTCTTGTGCTGCTATACAGAGCACTGAATTATTCCATATCTGCCTTAAGGACTGCCTGAGCCCTGGTGCCCCAGCTCAGTCACTGAGATAAGAGAGGATGGAGTAGAGTATGAATGTTCAATTAACAGGTTGTCTAGAAGCAACTGCAGTGACAGATAAGGAAGAGAGAGACAGAAGTCAGGGCTTCTGTGATAACTAACACTTGAATTTATCCACAAAACCTTTTGTTTGCATCTCTATGCATAGTCTTTTTTCTGTTTAATGCCAAAGCATCTGCATTCTCCCTCCTTCTTAATCCATTTGCATTAAATCATTTCCTCGAAACTCACAAAAACCAATTTACCCTGTGACATCAACCAAATCTCTACTTTACATAGACATGGGACTCCGTGGTCTTGTCTTAAGGGGAAATTGATAACATTTCACAAACTGCAAAATAGCAGGAACCAACTGAAATTTGAAAGAGCAACAAAAACTAGAACCAAAATGGATTCCTGAATTCACTGTACAGATAAAACTAGCTCATCAGTGAACTAGAGTCCTTCTGTGCGACATAGTAGCTTTCCTCCGCAAGTGGGTTTTCTACATGGACAACATCTTTAGATTAGATTACTACAATGTGTTATATGTGGGGCTGCCTCTGAAGATGGATTGGGCCCTCTAACACACTAGGAATCAGTGCAGCACCATATTAAACAGGATGAAACCCTGCCAATTTCCCTTACGAATACAGGCGCTTTTCATGAAGGTTGCCATAGCATTTGGACTAACACATCTAGTTGGTAAGCTCTCCAAGGCCAGGCTGCTTTCTCTGTAATGCTCCTCTTTCTCCACAGCAGTTTTTTAAATTATGAAATCTTAATACTCTGTTAAATTGCTTAATAAAAAACCTAATTTATTAACTAGTGTTTTTTAAGCATCAAGACTTTCACTGAAAGAAAAATATGAACCAGTGTTGGCTGAAGCCGGTGGAGTTTTCCATTTACTTGTATGAATAAACTAGAAATGTTGTATGCTTAACAATTTGAAAAAAGGAAATAATTTTTTAATTTAAAATGATTAATACATACAGAGCAACGTAAAGAATGGAAAAGAAATGGTTTAAGCCATATGGTGGCTGGAAAAGTTATTTTAAAAGCCTTGGCCTCAAAGCTGCTTGATGACTGAAAACTACCTTTAATTCGCTATGCTATTTAATATTAAGCATCATGTAATTTGCTTTTAGAGTGTAAGGTTTTATATTCAAACCTCCCCCACATTAAAAAAAAATATCCTTTTTCAATTGTAGAGAACAAATAGGATTCAGATCAACAGAGTTTTCTGCAGGCTGGAAAAGATTGCATGCTTGTTAAATACTTACGAGGCCACTTCTCATGATAACCTTATCAGTCGCTGGGGCCCTTCTCAATGCACACAATGAATATTGTACTCAGACTCCTCCTGCGTTGCCATACTCACCTCCAAGCATACACAAGGTGGCTAAGCTCCCATTTTTCCAGGGGTTCCCATTGCCTATGCACATGTGCTTGTATATATGGGAGCACATTGCAGACAAATATCAGGGAAGGTAGGTTTGTCACCATCCTCCCGTTTGTATGGAAAAGTGCCCTAATGACTTCAGTCTTCAGTCAAGGGACTCATGGCTTGATCAGTGCCTTCCTTGCAATAAGACCCAACAACCAGTAAAAATACAATACAATACAATCTTTATTATGGTCCAGAGACCCAACAAATCATTACAAAGCAATACACAATTCATACAGCCTACCTCCAGGTTAAACAAGCATTTTGTTCAGAATATAGGGATCATTTGTTCTTGCAACCACCGATAAAAACTTTGCCACTGCTAATGTTCTAGCATTTGTCCAGTCTTCCAGTAGGAACCTGACATAGTGAGCCTCTGATTTTCCCGGGAAAGGTACCAGCAAGGGTAGTATCAGTTCAGCCCTGGCTTGCTCATATTCAGCAAAAATAGTATAAGAACATGAACATGGTATGCTCATATCTGCCATATGTGTGTCTTACTTTGGAAACCCATCCCAATCAAAACCTGATTTCTTTTGCAGAACAAACATTTAGGGTACCTTCTTGCCTGGGCTGACTTTCAATGGCCATGGGCAGTTTTTGTCGTTGCTGTTGCTGTTATTTTGAGCAAATAGTTATATGATTGTGAAGCTTCTTCAACAAAAATAATGCAGATAGCTTTACCCAACCTCTTCCTTCAGCGGGTAACATAAAAATCAGGAGACAGCAAACACATTTTTTAATTCTCTGAACATCCAAAAGATCGGTACAAAAAAAGTGCCTCTGGACTGGATTGAGATGGTAATGATGCACACGCGCTGTTCATCAAAAATACTTTCCAGTTTTAAAAAGTCAGCTGGTGCTTATGGTTAAATTGCTGCTGTGGTACGAGTCTGTACTTCTTAGCAATTTCCCAAAGGTCAAGTCATGATAATGCAAAAATAGAGTAAAGAAAATGATAAGAGAATAAGTACTGCTGTGTTTTATCAGAACAAGGCCCATTTAGTCCAGAATTCTGTCTCCAACAGTGGCCTCTGGGAAGGCTCACAAATTTGGGAAGGGGTTAGGCTTGATGCAAAGAAGTTACTTTCTTCTAGCTATAATTGTATAACACAAAACAATTTAGTTATAGCATGGAAAAGTTGGCTTAAAACAGCAGTGGTCCTAGGTTTTGGATAGAAAGTTCTGATGTGTAATTATCTAATTTACTCAAACAATTGCTTTCTGGAATAGAAGTAACTGACTTATCCAACTGTGTTCTGGCAAGGCCCAATGCTTTAGTCCACGATTGTTTAGAGCTGAGCCATTCTAAAGTTTAGAAGCCCTGCAGAAAATATATTTATCATTCTCTGATGGCTTCTGACATTGCTTCATTTTCTACAAATCACAGTTGAGCTATGCATTCTGTTCAGAGTCACAGACTCCTATGTTTGGCTCTCTTTTGGATGATGTACTAGGAAAAGCCAGGTACCAGATCAATGCAGCTATGAATATGGTTGGTGATATTCTCTAACCCAGAACAAAAGCATCTCCTAGTGGGACAACTAGTGCTTTACCCCAACTCAGTTTACTTAGAAGTAAGTCCCACTTACTTCCTGGTTAGTGTGTAGACAGCTTTAGTGAAGGAAATCTGACTATTCAGGTGGAGCAAAAGCCCTCCAAACCTATCTCAGGACACCCAAGTACAAACCAAACAATATATACTATGGGGTCAATAGCATCTTCTGGTTGCTTCATGCTTATCGTTTAAGCTGACATTAAACTATAAAGCAATGATTTGTGTGCTTTGCCTTTTGAGGTTGGAGGACACAGAGTTCCAGCTCATAAATGATGTTCACATTGGGCATAAGGATGAACATGTGCACATTAAGGAACCTTTGTTAGTCGAGTCCATTAACTTCAATAGATCTAGTAGGGCTAGCATTGAATACCACAATGATGTTGGAGTGATGGCAGCTACTCTTTATTACCAAAACATTGAATTTACAAGGAAGGAACTGCTGGTGAAAGAAGACAAAACTAGTAAATGGAATACATGAGATGCTAACTCATACCTCTTTTGAATCACCAGATCAGTCAGGAGAAGAAATAGTTATTTGGAATTCTCTTAGACTGAGAAGTTTCGCAGTAAGTATTTTCTCATTGCGTATCTTCTGGAAGCTCCACAGACTTTTAAGAACCTTGTCATATTTCCAGAACTTTAATTTCTCATTAAACTTCCCATTTAACTGAGTAATTCAAGTAGGGTTGAATTTTCATCTCCCTTATCTGGGAGTAAGAAAAGCCTGCAGTCAACAGTCCTCCTTGACTTTGAACAAATCTCTACTCAGCCTGGGATTCTACTCAATATTGTAAGAGCTCGGGGGACTGCTTATTTCACTAGCCATATCACTGCATCCTATGCTTTGGTGTGAAGAGTCCTTCTCTTACATTATCCCAGTATTGAAAATTGATCCTCAGCCCCTTCTGGGGAAACTTAAAAGGAGTTTGTAATTTGGCTTTATTTTCTAAAAAGTCTTTCCAAGATTAAACTTGGCAAACATGCTCTTAGTTTTAGATACTTTTCACGTCTGTGGGTGCTTGCGTCATGCTTATACAATTGCACACAGAGAACCACTTGTGTCTCATTATACTGAGTGTACCACCATCTTAATGGAAGACATTCAACTGGATTCCATCTTATTTGTGTTTCAGGTTTGTTTATTTCGGTGCAGGTGGGAGTGGGAGGAGGCCACAGCAATAAATCAGGTCAGGCTAGAGTCTACGCCTCACCTCTCAGCATGAGAGATAAAGCAGAAACACAGAGAGGGAGGTGTGGACTTGATGAGGAATCAGAAATATTAGAGAAGCAGAAGAGGGGAGAGAAGGTGGAGAGGAATTGTAAGAGCACATTTCATCCTGCTAGCACAATGAGCAGTTTGTTGGGACGAAGCTAAGTGGGTGGAGCCCCCTAAAGCAGCATCTGAAGAAAAATGAGAGCAGAAAGGGGATCGGGAGGGAGAAACCCTCACACTTTGAACAAATGAGAAGACAACAAGAAAGAGAAATATTGGAGTCAGGGGTTGGGACAAAAAGCCCTACTGGAGAACCTATAACAGGAGACTGGAACATAAGGAAAGTAGGGATAGGACACATCATAAAGGACAAGCCTATGGAAGGAGTCCAATGATGAGAAGTAAGTTTGCACTCTTGTAGCACTGGCCCCCACCCAGTATACTCTGAAGCAAGCATATGCTGGCACTTGGAGGATTCTTGTGGTGAGGGCTGATAAACACAGAGGCCTCATCCACACTTCTGCTTGTCCCATGCCTAGAAAACGTGGGTCTGAGTCCTTCCCCACTTGTCCCATGTTTTCTAGGCATGGGTGCAAGTAGTTTTGCCTCCCCCCCAAAAAAAACCCCTCCTGTTCTTTTGAGATAAAGCAAAACAAAGGAGAATCCACAGAATACCCGGTTGCCATTTGTTCCAAATCAGCACAAAATCACGGGTTTTCCTGGGGTGGGGTGGGAGAAGTCAGGGAAAAATGGAAGTGTGGATAAGCCCAGAGTGAATGCAACAGGGAGTTTTAGGCTCAAGCACCAGCACATCAACAGAAGATCACAAAAAGGCTTTGCAGGGTAGAAGCCATAATGCCACAGTAGCATCTGCATGACTGCTACTTTGAAAATCATGTCCACTTAGAACATTGAGTTAAATGCGGCTTTGTCCCCCACAAGTGAATAGCACTGATTTCACTGGGTTTCCACAATTATGAATTATGAATGGTCACATTCATCCATTGACCACAATCCAATACAGAGCTAGGCACACTTAAGCCCCCTGTGCCGTGAATTACCGCTCACAAATTCAGTTCAGAGAAAATTAAGAATCATTAACCGTGCACTAAAATTATACAGGTTTCAATGAGGCTTAATCGCACTAACCTCTGGTTTATGACTCGTGTGTTTTAAAAAATCAAGTTGCGCAATGTACACTTTAATGCACGTGATCGAAAAGCTCAGAAAGCCTGTGAATGGAAATAGAATACAGATATCTGTTTGTGTGCTCTTCTTGTAAGACAATGTAAGTCTTCCTGGCAAGGCACAGAGTGTCCCCCACAGGTAAAGAAACTGAGAAGTGTAGGTCAAGGGAAGCTTAAAAAGCCGAGGGTTCAAAAGACACAATAGATGTGCCATGATATTTATTTATTTTTAGTGCTGAGCAGAAGTATTCAGTCCAGGATTGTTTCTTCAGCACTTTGGGGGATGAGGTGGCAAAAGCCTCTCCAAAGGTTGTACTAATCTGGGGTGGGGGGCCGAGAGAAGTGGTGGAAGTCACAATACTATAGGGTGATGGTTGGCGCTTACACTTTGATGAGCTAGATGCTTTTTCCTTCCTGTTTTTAACTTTGAGAAAAGTGACCACTCCAGGCAGTTGACTGGCTGCCATTTGCAAATGAGCTAGAATGCCTAATGGAAATGATCTTAATGATCTTAAGCAACTGAGATTAAAACACTCTGTAACCATAGCACAACAAGGCCACTTTATTTAATGTTTTATTTTATTTTTTAAAAAAGAATCTGATTTCTTGCAGTTAGGAAAGTGATGGAAAAGTGCTTTGGTAGTTGTGGGTTATCCTATGGCTAACTTGCAGACAAATCAGGATGAATGCTGGGTGAATGTGCATTGTCATTTAACTGTCCAGCAAAAAAATCTGAACAGATGCTCAGTAAAGCTCAGATATAATCTAACCTCCTTGTAAGCTTTGTGCAAGCAAACCCAGGTTGAGCACCCTATAAATAAGTCGTCTAGAAGAGCCTGATGTTGTAAAAAAGAGAAAGAAATGAATCATTATAACAGAGTTGTTTTCTTACGAAGGAAGGGGGAAAAACCTTAGCTACCTCATCAAATGTAAATCTACTCACCACTTGAAAATATTGCCACTTTCACCCATCCTCTGAAAGTCACCAATATTATCTCCCCATCTTCATAGAACTTAGTAATTCTCACAAGGATGGGTGTGTGCAACCCAGTCAGATGGGTGGGGTACAAATAATAAAATTATTATTTTAAAATTATTATATGAAGGGGGTTCTGCCATTTTTTATACTGCCATTTAGTTATATTCTCAAGGCTATTCATGCCCAAAAATAAAAAAGTATAATTTAAATGCAAAAAAAGGTAAAAGCCATAAAAATGTAAAAGCAGCATAAAACCATCAACAGGATTTAAAAAGCGTCTGAGGAGATTTTTGGGGAAATAAAACAGCTTTTGTGTGGAACTGAAAGAACAACAAAGTAGGTATCATCCAGGTAAACCATTCTGGGGACAACTTGTGTTGTTAAATAAATATGGAAATATTTGACATACATATATATCTGCCCTATGAAGAATTATATATAACTTTCCAAGCCCTATATGTTTAGCAACGTAAGATGAATCAACAAAGGCTAACAACTATTGTATTTTGCCCATCATGTAAATGTTTCTTTCTGAAAAGCGCTTAAAGCTCTTAAATACTTAGCTTATATTTTAAACTTTGTTATGTAACACTTTGTCAGGCCAACAATATATAGAGCATGGCTCTTAAGTTGTTACCATGAAGACTTACAAAACATAAAGAAGTTAAAATGTAAATACAAATGAAGGCTCAATGGGCAGCAAAATTATCTTAAGACATGCATATTCTGTAGAGCCAGGAAACATGTTTTTATGTTTTGTAAAATTTTGTTGTAGTGATTGCCTCAACTTTCTGGAATTTGATACTTCTGGAGTTCTATTATGTATGTAAAGACAATTGTCTTGTGGCTCTTGATAAACAGAGATTCTTAATTAGCTATATTCCTTTGTTGTCTGGTGATTATCTTTTATCTTCTCTGCTTGAAATTAGAAGACTAATAAGATTTAATTTTTTAAAAGACTCGTGCTTCTCCTAAAAGGAAACCTCCAGTTGAAGGATTTAAATTACCAGACTGCCCTCTAGTGGTAAACCCTTCTCTTTCTTTCTACTACAAAACGACAAAAAGAGTTTTCTATACCATAATCATCACATGAACTCCTGAAAAAGCTAAATCTTTTGAAATGTGTTTTTTCTTTCATAATTGCAGAACATAACTATTAAGGTGCTATGAAAATACACCATAGCTCAAGCTTCTAGAATGACTTAAAGTCCAAAATTAGTTGCACAGAAAAATATATTTTATAGAATCAAATAATAGCAGAGTTGCAAGGGACCATGAGGGCATCTAGTCCAACCCCCTGCAATGCAGGACCTGAGATTAAGAGTCTCATGCTCTACTGACTGAGCTATCTCAGCTGAAAGCTTAGTTACTAACCTTATGCACTGAGTGTTACATCAGAGCTATCTGCAGCCCTAGATGAAAGACCTTTGTGGGGCAGAGAAGAGAAGTAGATAGCAACATGGCAGTCCTTATATTAACAAAACTAGAGACTGCACAGAGTGCACTGCTTAAATTAAGTATACTAAGGCGCTCAAATTTATGGAGGATAGAGCCATCAATTGCTACTAGGCTGGAGGAGACTCTTGAGAGTCCCATGGACTGCAAGAAGATCAAACCTGTCCATTCTGAAGGAAATCAGCCCTGAGAGCTCACTGGAAGGACAGATCGTGAAGCTGAGGCTCCAATACTTTGGCCACCTCATGAGAAGAGAAAACTCCCTGGGAAAGACTCTGATGTTGGGAAAGATGGAGGGCACAAGGAGAAGGGGACGACAGAGGACAAGATGGTTGGACAGTGTTCTGGAAGCTACCAGCGTGAGTCTGACCAAACTGCGGGAGGCAATGGAAGACAGGAGTGCCTGGCGTGCTCTGGTCCATGGGGTCACGAAGAGTCGGACATGACTAAACAACTAAACAACAACAAGAAGAAGAGGGCTATGCTATGCCTTCATGGTCAGAGGCAGTGATGCTTCTGAATACCAGTTGCTGGAAACTCCAGGGGGCAGAGAATGCTTTTGTGCTTGTATCTTGCTTGTGGGTTTCTGACAGGCATCTGGTAAGACACTGTGAAAACATGGTGTTCAACTAGATGGGTCACTGGCCTGAACCAGCAGACTCTTCTTAAGTTCCAAAGCCAACAGAATTCCTGCTTTGTTAGCATTCAACTTGATGATGAGCTCCAGAGAACGCAGAATAATACTCTCCACCATACTCGGTAGAATTACTCTACTGAGCAGGCTTCTCCAGTGTGAGAAAGCCCATTCCAAGGTAGATTAGTCAACAGTACTAAGCACTGTTTGAAGGTCAGGGCTCGCCAATCTCTGCCCAGAGCAATCCTCCCAGCTAAATACTCTGTGCAACCCCCTAACAAGACCCATCTATTTTCTCTCAGTCATATGTGGCTATTTTTCAATCTTAGTCATACAAATTTGTAGCCCTGTGCATAGTACCAAGTACATTTCCTTTCTTTTGGCCACATCCTCTCTTCCTTCCCAGCCCCAGCCCCTTTTGAATATTATTCCTAGTACACAAAATCACATCTGGGCAGGAGACCCACACATACCTTAGACAGAACAGCTTGGCCTATACAGATTGAAGCACATGCACTATCCTGCTAATGCGCAGGAGCTTGTATTCAGGCCCTCTTGGGCTCTCACTAAGATGTACCGGTATGTGTTGGCCTTGATCTTTCCTTAGTCTGCAAGTAAGGGAAAGTAACTGCAGAAGAAACTCCAAGGATCATGCTGTTTTGCTACTGGAAAACAAAAGCTAAAAAGCAGAAACAAGATGAAAGGTCCATGAGTAAAGCCAGGCTCTAGCCTATATTGCTAATGTAAAGCTTTTCCTACTATAGGATAACTTTCCACAATTCTAAGCCCATTGCCACCAAATGTGAAGGTTCATGTGCCCAAAACCAGCAAGAAGCTACAAATGAACTCTCTCCCGGACGAAGGGAAATTCAACCAAAATGTAAAACTGAATCTGACAATAAGGAGGAGCACAGTCTGAAACTCAAACCTTCCAGTCCCGAGTGACCTTTCTGGATGAATTATAAACCACTGATTTAATATGTCATCAACTGCCAAGGCTTTTTAGGGGGGGGAGTGGCGGGATATAAATACCTTCCGGGGGTAATTTGTGTGAAATGGAACAGCTTATTAGGTATTCTTTCATTGAAAAGACATAAACAAGGATCTCAGCCACATACAAAAAAAATCCCCAGGCAAACTTTATGGTCTGATTTCTCAGAAATACACTGGAAGACTAACAGAAAGGCAAGAAATAGGGCATCTCACAATGCTTTGTTTGCATCAATGAAATACAATATAGGACCACGCCCAGCAAATATTTAACCAGAATGCCACAAACCAGCCCAAAGAGAACATTCATGTTCCAAGTATAAATAGATTAAGCATAACACCAAACAAGAGTACAACTCCTTCACCTATCTATCTCTCAACTTTTTTATTGGTTCCAAACATTTAATTGAGACTTACTTCCAGGTAACTGTGTGTGATCTATCGTTTGACCTACCTTTCTAGTCATCCCTTCCTCTAAGGCAGTGGTTCTCAACATGCGGGTCCCCAGATGTTGTTGGACTACAACTCCCATCATCCCTGAGCTCTGGCCTTGCTAGCTAGAGGTGATGGGAGTTGTAGTTCAACAACATCTGGGGACCCACAGGTTGAGAAAGGCTGCTCTAAGGAACCCACAGAAACATATTTTCCTCTACAGTAGTTTAGGTCAGAGGTGACTAACCTGTGGTCCAGCGTTTGCCGTTTGACGTGAAACAGGAAATATCAACCTGCCACTGCTGCTGCCGCTGCCAGCACCACCCACCCTGCCACCTCCATTGCTGTTGGAAAAGCAGCACCAGCATCGGTGCCAATCTGAGGTGAGATCTCACCAATTTCCATTGGCGGAGGAGGTCAAGGGGGGGTGCTGCCTCAGTAGCTTCCAGTGTCTTAGAACTGCCTTGGAGAGTGAACACAGGGCAAGGCTTCTTCTTTCTTTGGCGATCACTCATAGCCGAGTAAGATTGTCTTCCATGAACACGATTTTAACAGTGAGTCCATGAGTAACTTGCTCCAAAGAGTCGGAAGTGAATCAAGGCATTTTGAACTTCTGCCTAAGCCCTTCTCTCCTAGGCTTGACCCCTTTCGGACAACTGCAGTCTCTTAAAGGGTCAACTCTCTGGCCTGAAGATGGTGACTTCTCTTGTGCTCCATGACCTCCCGCCTGATGTATTCCTTGCTCTGTCTGACTGATCTTGCCCTCAAAAGTACAGTCAGCCTGATTGCTTATGCCCAAAAAGCATTTGGCTGTGAAACTGCCGCTCACTAGTCCAGCATTCCATGTAAGAACCTGTTTTATACTTGACAAGCTTTTATGCTGAAAACACTAGCCTCAACAGGCACTGTGTCCACCAAATGGATCACAGTCTACCAGGGCCGTCTTACCCATAGGCACTAGGGGTGCGGGGCACCCAGGCGCTGGGCTCTCAGGGGCACCAGGTTGAGAGTCCGGGGCCCAAGAGTTGAGTCTAGGGAAGAGCCTGTCCATTGGTTGGAGCGCCACAGAGGGCTCTTTTCCTGCGGACGGCTCTGCACCGTGTGTTCGGGGGCGACCGAGCCAGCGAGATGCTGAGGTGGCCTGCCTGCTCTGCCCTCTTGTGCACCTGAGACTGGGCAACCTGGGGGGGGGGGTCGCCAGGTGGGTGTTTGCACCGCAGCGCTGCATATGCTTCAGACAGCCCTGCAGTCTACCTTTTAATCCAGTGAAACTGAATGTTGAAAGATTCTTCATGCAGTGTGTAGTTAAACTATGGAACTCTCTTCCACAGGAGGAAGTGGTGGCCAAAACTTGGATGGCTTTAAAAGAGAATTAAAAGAGAATTAGACAAATTCACAGAGAAGGTTATCAATGGCTACTAGCCATAATGGTTATGCTCTGCCTCCACAGTTGGATGCCAATTGCTGGAAATCACAGGAGAGGAGAGTGTTCTTGTGTTCAGATCCTGCTTGCAGGCTTCCCACAGGCATCTGGCTGGCCACTGTGAGAACAGGATGCTGGACCAGATGGTCCATTAGCCTGACCCACCAGTCTCTTTTTATGTTCTTACATTTCACATATCCTCTAACCTTGAATAGAACAGAGAGAGAGAAAGAGAGAGAGAGAGATGTTTCATGAATTTCAAAAATAGAAGCAGAAGCAGAAAAGCTTTGAGGTTTTGTTTGTTTACTCCCCTTTTTTCTTGTTTTATGGAAATTAAAAAGAACAATTCTCAGATTTATGTTTTCACCAATAGGTGGAGCTAGCTATTCTTCTATCTCCCGCAAAGTAAAATCAGGAAGTTGTGGGAAACCATCAGTTTTCCATATTGTAGAGACATTTATTAGAGAACTTCAGAGCAATAAAATACCAGAGCACTAAGGTGAAACAGGAATAGGTAAGTATATGAGGGTTAAGTTGGACAGTGAGCCCTATTCGGAAACCCTCTTTGCAACCCAAGTATTTAATTAAGACTTGCGTGTCAAAATATATTACATTTTAATGAAATTTCACTCATGAACAGACATTTACTGGTAAGCATCTGTCTTCAGCTTTGTTTTTAAATGGAGGTAGATAACAAATCATCAAGACACATTTGTGTAAAAAGACAATATGAATAATATACTTACCATAATTTATGTGCCAAACAAGTATTCACCATTTATGAAACCCAGGGGGGCCTATTGGTAATGTTTCTTTTGAGTGAAATCCAGGTGGCAGATTTATAACTTTCCTGCTTTATTGAAATAGTTTGGTTAGGAAGGAGAGAAAAATGTGTGGCTTTTGTAGCCGAGGAGGAGAATTAATGAGAGCACAAGATATCTTTATACTGCCTGATTTTGTTTCACACTCCCTATTTCCAAATGAAGTTCCAGGGGCTGCCTTTCAGGGTTTAGTATCTTTTCATTGAGAGAGCATGGAGAAACGGCAGATTTATTTACAAAGAGGATGTGGCAAAGGTCAAGATAAGGAAGCAGCACTGCACACATCCAATTGCCAAATGGCAACTTGCAGAGCACTCTCAAAATGCTCCAGTTAACTCCCACTATAAATATATATATTTATAGAGTACATGACTGGTGGGTAGAGAGGAGGAAGGAGTGCTGCAGCAGGCACCACACTTGACCTCACACATTTCCAGACTGTCATATTCCAGCCAATTCAGGCTGCACAATTAAAACTCACTTGGAGCTCTTGTGAAACACAAACACATTTTCATCCAAACACTGGACTTTTTGAGATAAGGAAAGTGATGGAGAAATGCATAGGGTAACTCTTGCTTGACACAACTTCATCTAATCTCCCCACAAACAAATCAGGATGAATGCTCATTAAATAGCAGACATCATCTAATCTCTCTGCAGACCAGTCAGGCTGAATGTTCATTAGGCAGGTTGCCTGGAACAAAGTATTAGTGCTGCCCATCTCTTGCATGCTGAGGGTCCCCAGATCAGTTCCTTCCATCGACAGCTAAAATAGATTCCAGGTCAAGAGGTTTGGGGCAAGACTAGACAAAACACCCATTGAGACAAACCATGACTAATCAAATCAGACTGAAAAACCACTAAGCATATTCCACAATAAATCACAGGAAAGATTGTCTAAGCATGTTAAAGGATCCAAGACTACTGCTCATCTTCAGAGAAATAAGGTTTCAATCTTTACCATTTGCAGTCAAGACAAGAACCTTATTCATGATACTTATCCGTTTAATCAAACAACACATGATGCAGGCTATGGTTTGAATAAATAGTTCTGTGCTGGCTTTCTCAAGTCTGAGCCCCTTCTCCCCAAACCAATCTGCCAAAGGGGCTGATAATTCCCCACTTTCTTTTAACAGTAAAGACTAAGAGCTCATACGTAATTCTACTCATCCCATGCCTAGGAAGCACAAGTCGAAGCAAGTTTTCCACTTGTCCTGTGCTTTCTAGGCACAAGTCCCAGTGGTTTTGCCTTTGCTGCTTTCCCCCAGAAAACTTTCTCTTTATCACTAAATTGGAACAAACGGTAATCCACAGAAAATCCTCCTGCTGTTTGTTCTGATTCAGTACTAAACCATGGGTTTTTTCCAGGGGGAAACAGTGGGGGGAACTGAAGTGCGAATGAGCCCTAAGGTATTCGTTTGGAGTCCTGGAAAGGAGAGAGACTTTTCTTGGAATTGTGGATTCATTTTGTCATATTTTTAATGTCTTTAAATTAACTCTGCACCAAAAACATGCAAATTTTAAGTCATAATCATCATACTGAAAGTGAATCCTCTAACTGGACACTGAAAAGCAGTACTGTAGTTAAATGTTCGAGGCCAAGTCTGTATCAGCAACTGAATATACCACTGTTCAAATCCAAAATCCACATACGGAATACAATCGTGATGAAGAAGCTTATTTATTTCTTGAGAAATCAGAAATCAATAATTTTAGTTGAAATTGGTGGATTTCATGTGATTGGATTCAATTTCCAGATCAAGGAAAATGTTCAGCTCTTCAGACTGTGATTATTAATGTTCGCCTTTATTTACTCTGTTTTGTTTTACACTGCTTTGTAACTGCATGAAATGTTTTTAAATTGTGTAATGGTTAAATTATTTGATACTTGGAGGCAGTAATTTATTCCTCTTATATATTTCTGGCATCATTCCATCAATGGTTGCCTTACCATTTTTAGTACTACAGTACAATCTCATTTATCAAAATGGCCTATTTGAAGCATCAGTTTAGATAAATTCTTTACATAATACGCACTGGATTATTCAAGACAGTGTTCTTCAGCATTGGGCCTCTAGATGCTGTTGGACTACAACTCTCATCTTCCCTAGCCAACTTAACATTGTTTGAGGACTCAAACTGAAAAATTTCGGAATGATTTCACATGTAGCACATTTGTTATAGAGAAGTACTCAACTTAAAAGCACCACCTTAGCCTGCACACCTAACTGGCTTCTGTGCCTTCTTCACATCTGACAACCCAAGGCAGCAGTATATTACAGTTTTGCCTGAATTTAATTTTAGCCACTTCCTCGTGATACCTATTTGAGTGGTAGCCATGTCTTCCTTTAGGAGGCAAGGGAGAAGCATGCCAAAATGTCTCCTCAGGGCAACATATAGTCACTGCCTGAAGAAAAATCTGGAATGTTGAACTGGTTTTTCATTGGTAATAGAATCCAAACTGGAGGAATTTCTTATGCCAATATCTTGATGACTTTTATTTAATAGTAAAATATCAATGTGTCTCAATTCCCATCATGAGCAACACCTCCCCGCCACAACCACAGTATCAAGGAGATGGTAAAACATGGGTTTTACATTTAGATTTGAGATTTCCTCTTTACAACTCACAATAATATTTTTTAAATGGAAACTTGCAAAAGCCAACCTTGCTTTCTAAGATATCGCTTACAGTTAAATATTTACTATATTTAGCTTGCAGATGAAAGACCAAGGGTGCAGGAACTACTGGATTCCTTTGGAGTGCAGTGAATGTTTATTACTGACTCTGCTGTCAGAGTAAGTTTCTATACACGTCTTCACAAGGAGTTTACTCTTCCGGTGATTGCATTCAGAGGAGGAGAAATCTGAACCACTAACTGGAAGTCCCTGTAATAGCGATCCCGCTTGGAAGGAAGCCTGAACCCATATATTGCATCTCAGCCGGCTCCAACCACCACCACAGATGTCATAGTGGTTTGTCAGTAGAGACAAGGAAGGAAGGAAGGGTTAGGCTATAAAAAGGAAGAAAGTCTGTGAAAAGAATGTCTGAATAAATATGTATGTGGGTGTAGGCTAATACAAGGCAACTGGGATTGAGTTAAATGTAAAGTAGCTTGCATTTCCCCACTGGCTCTCTGCTTCTAACTACTGCTCACACCACCAGTGACTACATTATACCATCAGTGGTTTTATTACATGCCGGCAAGCAGTGCGCTTTCATCGTAAAGGACAAACACATCTGTTCCAAAAGGGCAAGGGGTCACAGTCAGTACTTTGAGCGGAATTCTCTCTCTCTCAACTTTTTACTTTCTTTCAGCTTCTCAGATCATGCTGTGCCCACGCTATTTAACTCTGCTAAGGAATGTCACCAATGCGGGTCACCTTTACAGGTGTACTTTGCCTGTCATGTCATGCTTCTCTTTTCTACAGCGATGGCTGGTGTCCATTAGGACTCGTAGGGCACAAGGCAGGGAGGCCAACAGTGGATGAGTCAGGGACAATGAAAGGAAAAGCCAACTAATTCCAGTTTTGTATTCCTGTACTTATCGCTGCAAGCTGCTCCAATTGGAAGAGAACAAATCTCCTCAAAAGGGAAGATACAGGAAATGCCTCACATTCCTTCCTTCCGATTGCTTAGCAACCATGATTAAGTAGCTAAGTTTCCTTAGCAACAACAGCATCTCCATATCAGCCTAATAAGTCTTGGAACAGGGATTCCCAAACTGTGGCCCGCCAACTTCATTCCAGTGGTCCACAACATTTCTGTAAAAATAAAATTAAAGATCATGCAGAACCCAGCACAGTGCATTACAATTGCTACAACCAGCAGCAAAATCTTTATGTGGTCCACCAAGAACCTGTTTGGGGACTGTTACCTTAGAATGCTTCCTTCATGCTTCGTTTTCTAACTTTATAGATGTCAATTCTTTTAAAAAAAAAAATTTAAAGAAAGCTAAGAGTCCAACCCTTCTGATGCGGGGTGGGGTTAGGTAGGTAGGAGATGAAAGTGAAGATGAATTACAAAGTGTTCAAAGTTCTACCCCAAAATGAACTCAACTGACCTTTAGTTTTTTGATAATTATGAGGGCTACTTTCAGATGCATTTCAGAGATTTTTGAACTAGTTCATTCCAAGCACTGTTTTGAATTCCCATGTTAGTTTCAACTCCTTGACCTGAGAGGATAAATGACTTATTCTCTTATCCCCCATGTGCATTTAGCAGGAGTGTCAGTGGTCTGGTAATCTTCCCCATAAGGTTCCCATGACTTAAGGTACGTTCAAAGCAGCCATTTTAAACACTACCTTGTCTCACTGAATCAAGTGAGGAAGAAGCCAGTAGCCAATGCTGTGCAACAAATCTTAAAAGGACTTAAAAACCAAGCACTTGTAACATTTGTCTTGCTGTTGAGAAAAATGGTCTCTCATTTCACTGGTTATACTGCAGACCTCAATGCAAACAGGAATGACAAATGTGGCAGTGCAGAGATTACTGTAATTGTCAAACATAACGCAGGTGTCCTTCATAAATGTCAGCTATGTAACAATGGTTCCTAAGAGATTGGAGTTTTACAAACTTGAACGTTCTATAAGCATTCATCATTGAAACAGACGAAGTGTCATCCCTATAGGCCAAAACAATGCCAAGCGTTCTCAACCAGACACGTCCAGCCATCCGCAATTCTAAAATGGAAAACAGAATATTTGTTTTTAAATTATCATGGGAAGTCAAAGCAGAGTCCTACAGACTGGTTTGCAGATTTCAGCCAGAACCTCATTCTTTTTCCTCAGCATTTTCCAAAGGAAAAAGTAATAAAATGAACTATTTCAGAGAAGGGATAAATGCCACGGTTTTCCCTAAGGAAAATTGCTGTATCTTAGCAAGTTATATTAGGGTTCCACAGTTGGTAGATAGACCTATGTAGACAGATATTAAAATAAATTGGCCAGTAAAATAGTAATCATAACACATTTTTCTCTTCAGTATAATCTTACCACATGGAGCCAATTTCTGTTTAGATGAAGAAACAGTAGGAAGTTTTTGGAACAGCAATATCATACACTGTGAATAAATGTATTTAATTATGATAGATAGGATTATTCATCAGACTGTTCATGGACTTTTACAATATTCATCAGAGTGCTCTGAAATCAGACACATTTCTGTATGTGAGTAATTTGGCATATAGTGCTAGTGGCTGCTATGAGGATAGAGTAAGGTTTGGGAAATTAATATATTCAATTTACAAACGACAATACCAAAGACAAGGTTTCATCTGGTAACCATTTAGCAAGTGAATTATTCATCAATGGAGCTTGATTTGAACTTTAAATGTTCAAGTTTCAACAAACTACCATGCTGTTCTTGTGATCAATCATAGTGGGAGGTATAGTTAGCAAAGTGTCATCTCTCCAGCCTGCAAAAACTTAGATTCTTCAGTTTCTCCAATCTCTGGAGAAAAAGTAGCAGGAAGGTGCTGTACCTGTGTGAGGTTGTCCAATGAGTTTATCCAACCAAGGCTCCCTTTACCATGGCTTATTTTGAACCCAGCTCAGTAGAACTTACCTCAGAGCCTGTTTGGGATACCAGGGTTCAGTCCTGAGTTGGAACATTGGAACATGTTCTTGGACTCCAACTCCCATCAGCTCCAGCCAGTATGGGCAATGCTCCGAAATAATGGATGCTATAGTCCAGACATGTTCAACCGGTCGACCGCGATCAACAGGTAGATCCCTGGGGTGATCCTGGTTGATTGCGGGATTAAATAAAGTGGGCAAGGAATGTCGTGGCCCCCGCGGCGCTCAGTCCCTCCGCTGCTGCTGCAGCAGCGCAGGTATGGCTGGTAATCGATTTTCTGCATACCCCCCTAAAAGAAGTTTAAGAACGCTGACCCCTCGCCAAAAAAGCTCAACAACTCTGGGCAACCCACCCCACACACACTCGTCCTCCTTCCAATGACAATGGGTAGAAGATCACTTCCATTTTTTTTATATACTGGGAGTAGATCGCAGTCTCTTGGGAGTTGGGAGTATAGACCATCAACATATAGTGAGCATCACATTGACTATCCCTGACCTAATTTTTTATCCAACTCCTTTTCTAGTTGACACAGAACAGCTATACTCAGTGTTCCACCCTTCTGCCCTCTTCTTTTCCTTTTTTCTTCTATCTTCTATTTTTAGTAACTCCACAGAGGCCCAATGCTGTAACAAGATGCTCATCAAATATGAGAAGCCTCTTTTGTCCACAATGTGGGTTTTCAACCACGCAAATGGATGATCCATCTGTTTTTGAAAACATCCAGAGTTTTTCATTTATATCTTTTTCTCTTTCATTTTGATTATACCATTGTTCCAGATCATCTTAATATATCACTGGTACAATATTCTGGGAAACACTTGCATCCGAGTAAGTATTCGCCAGTTAATGGTAACCTTTTCCATATGCCATACTCACCACAACCCAAGGTCTTGTTTCTTTAATCAGGTGGCTTATTTCCAATTTTGCAACCCACTGGGTGTTGGTAAACTCCCTGGGGTGCCTGCAAACCCCCAGAACTCCAAGCGTCCTCCAGTATGTGCAACCCTGGAAAGGGCATCTCCCCCATTCTCCAGTGCGCTCAGCGACATAAATCAGATGATCTATGCACACTAATCTTCTAGCTTAACACAACAAGAAGCGTGAAACATCATAGTCTAATCTACTATTTATTTACACACTATGTACAGACAAAGGCATAATGGTGTCTGTTCTCTCCAGCTCTCAGAGAACAAACAAAACAAAGTAAAAACAAAAGTACAGACAACGAAAAAGAGAAGGCTGTCTTCCGTTCCCACAGTCATCTCAGACAGGCATGTGAATTATACCAATCACAAAATGCAGCATCGGAGGAGTGAAATTGCTAACACTGGGGTGGCAGGGAGACCTGTCTGAAAGAAGAAGTTATATGAGAAATCAGTGGGTGGGGAAAAGTTTACCTCCCAACTACCTGTTCTCCCCCTGCAGATGCCCTCCATCCCTGCTTTAATATTTTAAGATGAACACAAATTTGGCAACCCCCTATTTGCCTCATAATTCCACATCACAATTAGACTAATTTGTTTTATTACTTATTGAAACTGTTATCTCCAAGCAGCATTATCCAATAGGCATGTGCAGCGCTTAAAAGACTGCGTACACTGCTCCTGCTGACAGAACAGACATCCCAGGTTTGTGCATATCATCATGGTCCTAAACCACAGTTTGGCATGTTGCTCTTGTAGAACTCAACAGAGAGGAGGCCGAGGACAAAGATAGAGTTAGATGGCTCTGACTGTCATTGCCTCTTGCTCCACCTACTGTTTGGTCCTCCCTGCCCTCTGCTCCACCAGTGGGGGTGGGTGGGAGATGTAAGACCCCCTGCAAAAGAGCCAAAATCTCAGCCCCCCCCCCGAACTGCCCCTACCAACTTCCCTGCCTAAAACTGCAAAAACAAAGGGTTGTCAAAAAAAAATGACAGACCACAATACATCATTGGTAGACTAGTTTTGCTTGTGCAGACCACATGTATATGAACAAATACATATTTGGTACTAGTGTGTGGTTTAGCTGATATACATAGTAGCAATCTACTTTCTCTGCCTATGAGAGAAATATTACCAGATGTTTTACATTTAAGAAGTTGTTTTAGAAAAACTGAACTCTTCTTAGGGCTCGTCAACACGTCCATTCACCCCACTGCTTTCCCCCAGGAAAACCCATGGTTTAGCACCCATGGCAATTGGGTTTTTCACGGATTGCTGTTTGTTCCGATTTAGCACAAAAGAGCGGGTTTTCCATGGGAAAGTTGTGGGACGAAGGCAAAACCACTCAGACCCTTGCCTAGAAAGCATGGGACAAGTGGAAAATTGCTTGGATGCATGCTTTCTAGCCTTTATAGATACAAATTCAGTTTTACCGAAACCTCACCCTAAATAGGTTTTGTTGAAAAATCCGTCTAAAAATATTGCCCAGATTTGGGTTGGTAGGCTCTCTCGTTTTGGAAAATCCAAAATGTACCCTTTTCCCAGATTCATACTCACAATACACAGATGTGAATAGCAAGGAAAGGCGAGAGAGGGGGGGGGAGCTCCCTTTCCCTGGTCTCTGCCACACTGCAGTGCCCTGAAAAAAATTGCGCCTGCCATCCATCTTTGAGTTCTGCAGCTATTTAAAGCACAGGAGTTTACTGAGGGTCAGGCGCTGGCAGTGTCAATGTGTATAGGTAGCTGCACCAAGTGAAATGCAGAAGGAGGTAGGAGTCTTCTTTGTGTTAACATCCATGAATCTCTCTTCTTCATCATTCAATATCTGACAATGAGGATAAATCCAGAGAGGTATGGGATAGTGACTTGTGTGCGTACAAAATATTTTAGAATGTGTGTATACTTGTGTTATTACAATTCATGTTATTGAAAGGTTGATTTGATGAGGAAGAGGAACTTAGTAGAACAGAGGGATGTGGGTGCAGGAAGAGGTGGATACAGAAAACTGTTTATTTTTTCTGTTCATGCAAAAGTTGTCAAGTATCTGCTGAAAGCTTTAATAAGATAACAGAAACAAAAAGAAATTGTGCCTGGAAGTATACTACGTGCTGTACATTACTAAAAATTCACGTATGTCAGCCCACAGGCCCACAGGATCACAATCCCTCTTATTTCCATGTACACACAATGGAGCAATTGGTTCTGTGGAACTGGAGCAAGGCGAGAATTAACATGGGAATGCAACCTTTGGATTGCACCCAGGAGCTGAAGCATCAACGACAGCAGAGGAAGTAGCAGCGGCAGCCACTAATCCTGCTCTAACGCCACAGCAGCTTGTCATTCCAGTGGATCTGCTAATGGAGCTACAAACTGCCTGTGTCTCTCAGGAAACCACACATGGAAATGTCCCAGCGAGTCTGGAGGAGGTAAGATACTGACCCCCAAATAAAAAGCAAATTTCATCAGTTATGTTCCTAAAGTTTCAGGTGTTTCGTATTATGATAGGTGAGAATTAAATGGAGGGTGGGGAGAGAATGGTAATGAAAATTTACAATCAGATGGTTTGTTTTGATTCATGTACCCATGCATGTTCATGGATTCATTATACAAATCAAGTGTGCTGGAAATCAAATAGCTTTCTAATTCAGAATTCCCAATGGAAGTAGTAACAGAGCCCTGCAAACAGAGTAGCTATGTGTCTCATTTGGACTTAAACATTGCTGTTTTTCTTTCGTTACAACCTTTATATCATTTGGTTGCATAATGACATTTTCAGAGCAAATGAATATCACAGTCTATTTTAATCTCATCTGAGTACCTAAAAACAAGAAGGGTGGCGTAACATTTGCAAAACATTCCATAACATTGGCAAAACATTTCAGCTTTGGGATTCCGAGCATTTCAGGCAGCCAGAAGTCCAGATTAAAAAAAGTCATCACCCAGAAAAAAAAAACACTGGCTATTACAATGCAATGAAAGTAAGGTAGTTGTCAGGAATGAAATGACTTGCTGTCAGGGTGACTGCTAGGTACTTAAAGGATTCTGGGCAGAGCCCCACAACACACATTTGCATTGATATATAGCATGCCACTAGGAAAATTAATATGGCTCTCATTAGCACTGCACTTTGCTGCCCACCCAGCCACGTAAAAGCAAATTTAAAACGGGGAAAGGGAAGGGGCAGCAGATCAGAAGACTCTGTGCTACCCACTAACAATACCTTTGTTTGCCCTCATTGGTTTGAACAGTTTTGGATATCATACTGCATAGCTTCATTTGAGCCAGGGTTCACCCAGGTTCACCCAGAGTCCAAGTAATTATTATAGGGCCAGGTGTCATATATAAGTGCCTTTATACATCTGCATGTATAAATGAGGAGCAAGCAGATCGCCAGGGGCTTATCCAGGTCTTGATCCCTTGTTGACCTTGCCTGTGGTTGGACAACAACTGGGAATACCCTGCTACTGAGGCCTGACCCCTTATAAGAGAACACAGCTCTTTAGGACAATAAGTGATAATTTGGAGTAGCCTTCCCCATCCTGGGGCCCTCCAGGTGTGTTGGGTGCTGCGCTTAGCAGAGGCTGATGGGAATTGTAGTCCCAAACATCTGGAGAGCACCAGGTTGGGTGAGGCAGAACTGCAGGAGCACAAAGAGAATCAGGATGGAGCAAGCCAGATGCTAGAGAGCTGGAAATAAAGCAAAGCAGGAACTAGGGAGGGGGAAGGAGGGAAGCTGAAGCCTAGCAGGCTTGGCTAGAATTTCTCAACTGCTTGTAAACATGTAGCCCAATAGGATGTGTTTCATAAAGCAGATGGCTCTTTGCATTAATATGAAGCCTTAATGTGCTAATTTAAGGTTCTCAGAAACCCTAGACACAAGTCACCTTTCTTTTAACTTCCTCTTGACCCTTTCTCTTGCATGCTTCCTTTAGTTATCCTCTTTTACAAACAAACTTTGTTTTCCCTTGATTCGTGTCCAAAAATATTCTGGTTTTGATCTTTGTCAGCAACAAGCAGTCGTCCATGCACTCACACACTCACTCCTGTGTTATCTTTTCCATTTTTCTTGGGTTCCCTTATAGCCATTGCACTGTTCTGTGATCAAATAGCTGCACAGAACTCAGGACTCAAAACCACATGTGCTTCCTGCCAAGATGGCATTCAAGCCTGGGTTGGCATTTGCATACCCTCAAACATTTCTCCAATGAAAATAGGACATCCTAAGGAAAAGCGGGACATTCTGGGATCAAATCAGAAACCGGGACGGCTTCTCTAAATCAGGGAAGTCCCTGGAAAATAGGGACACTTGGGTGGTCTGCATTTGTTGGGGCTCATAGTCATCAGTGCCTAGAACAGCAGGGGGAAAGGAACGTTACTAAACCTAAACACATTTATTTAAAACCAAGCTGTACCAAATTCAGTGGTATTCATTCATTCGCTAGCCTAGACCCAGTTTTAAGTACATGCATCATGCATATCTGTGTGAGAAACATTTTCAGAATCTGGCCATAAGATGGGCACTTCCTGCATTTTATGGCCTCCCTCATGGTGAACTCCCTTTCCGGTTAGTATATGGGATTTTTTACAGAGCCTGGTGCCATGCCATCAGGTTCAGTGGGTTCCTGCCTACCAGCCTCAGGTTCAGGGCTCCCCTGATTATCGGCATAAGGCTGAGAGCCAGGTACCCAGACTGGTTCCTAAGCCATTGACACATTGGCTCTGATGGTGTCCTGGTCACTGCTGGACTATGGAATCATAACACTCTGGTTGTTTCAGTTGTAAGTGCTTAGGCTTACTTACAAGCTGAGTTACATTAGGGTGTGGGAAGGAAGGGATTGTGTCAAAGATTCCACAGGAAAAGTGGACTTTATGGAGGTGAGAGAGGTAGCATTCACAGGTGTTTGGGGGTGTGATTCCAACCTATGGGGCAACAAGGTAGAAAGGGTAGAGGCTTTTAAGGGAACAGGGGATCTCCAGATGGCAGAGGGTGGTGGGGCCTTAATTCTTTGAAGGGTAAAAGCAAACCCCCTCCAGCAGTGACCCAGCTCAACTGAGCTACCCCTGCTTCCCTCTGACTAAAAAGATGCTCAGGAGCATATCAAAGAGTCCCTGGAGTGTCCTCCAGCTCCTCAACTGAACAAAAGCTCTGAGCCTCTTCTTATAAACTAAAAAAGCCTGTCTAAACTAGACTATACTCTTCTGGACACGAAGGGGCCATATATTCCCCTTTCTCATCTGTGATGGGGTGTTGAGCTGCTTGTGCGTAAAGTTCCTAGTCCCTCAGTGTTTGGCTAAGTCCACAAACCACTGTCTGTAACGGAGCTCCATAAGCATGGCTCCGTCAGTCGCTGGCAGAATCCGACAGTGGGCGTTTACGGAATTTCTTCCAGCATAAAAGCTCCTTAACGGAAACACGTCTTCTGGACTCTCTGCGTGACAGTTTCCGGCGAGGAGTGGGTGTCCCTATAGGAGGTCCTGAAACCTCCCCGCTGTTCTCGCTGGAATTGTCTCTGAGCCATTCTTCCGACTCACTTTCCCTTGGAGCTCTTTCTCTCCCCCTGCTGGTTCCCTCCTCCGCTGATAAGTCTCTCTCAACCTCTGGGAGCCCTTGCACCACCGGTTCTTCCGATGACAGTTCCCTGACATCATCTCTAAATACAGTGGTACAGACGCTTCAGGTTACAGACTCCGCTAACCCAGAAATAGTACCTCAGGTTAAGAACTTTGCTTCAGGATGAGAACGGAAATTGCGTTGCAGCAGCGGGAGGCCCCATTAGCTAAAGTGGTACCTCAGATTAAGAACAGTTTCAGGTTAAGAATGAATTAAGTTCTTAACCTGAGGTACCACTGTACTCATGATGGCCAGTGAAAGCCCACCATCATAATACTTCGCACACAAAAACCCAGGATTGACTTTAAAGTGAGTAAATTTGTGGTGGTTTTCACCTTTTCATCATCACAATCCTCTCCCATCCCACAGGAATACCACAGAAATAGAGGACCTTTCTGTTCTTGCCATAGTTTAGCAAAGACTGCTGTGAAATACATAGAAGGTCAGCTTTAAAACAGGTAGCTCAAGCCACAGCGCTTCATGACAATAGTAGAAAAACAGTCCTTCTGCTTAGAATCCCCTTTATACTTGGAATCATTGTTCTTTGCGCACAAAAACAATCAACTGGTTGGGGGCTATTAAAAAGTGCCTAGGAATAGGCACTTTCAGCCAAATAGTCTGAAAGGATTACAGCTGTCAGGATTTGGAGGTGGGGGCAGGGGTGTATTTGACAGGAAATAAAGCTTATGTTGATTTTTTTTTTGTAAGGTCTAAGAAGAGGCTGAGTGACTGTGCTGAGAATATGAATAGGCAAAGTGGAAGAAAATCCCTCCATTTTCAAAGGAAAAACATAGTGATTATATTTCATTATAATGGCTGTACAAGCATAAACTAAGCCATATATTAGTAACAGAGCTGAGCTGTCTTCTCAAGGGATGGAAGAAAGGAGTGTGCTGTAACAGGGAGATTAATCACTGGCAAATATTAAGAGATTATGAGGAGAGATTAAAAGATTAAAGGGAAAGACGAAAGGAACCTAAATCTATATATTGTGTCCAGATGACAATATAAGGGGGGGGGGGTTTCTGTGCACATAAATCACCTGGCTGTACAAAGTAAGTATTAACTATACATGATTGTATTAAGGACTGTTAAATGGAAATATAAGGAGTCATCATTCATTTATATGTCTGAATGGAGTTTGAACCATGACTAGCCCATTGAGCTCAATGCTGGAAGGTATCATTAGCACCTCTTCTGTTGACTTTGCAAACTTATTTAAAAGGCAGCATGGTTGAGGGTCCCAACTGCAAATGTGAGCTCACCAGTGGTAAGAACATCTTTTAATCTGGTGAGATTGTCCAGTAGGAGGTCAGAGATAGTCCTTACCTTTCTCCATGTTCAGGAGAAGATCTAGCAGTCTCCTAACATTAGTCTGAGCCACAGAAGCTTTCAGATTCTCCAAAACGACTTCAGACACAAGGCTTGATCCCTCCCTAAATTGGGTGAGGGAAAGGATCAGTGTTCAGCACTGATCATGGCTGTCTACTAATGGTGGTCAAAATTTGTATATATTTGGACATGGAAATTAAGAAGGAAAAGCATGTGAGAAACCTTTTCATATAACCATTCATCACATAAAAATGTCAGCCCCAAAAGCAGTCTTTTATATTCACCCTAAGGCAGTCTTTACATACAATTTCCTAATGGGTTTAACCTTCAAGTTAACATATCATGAACATCACATGTACCTATCTATGTGCAATTAGCATACACATGCCAATTTAGCTGTGTATACACCCATTGGGACACCATAGTTGATCAATAGCTTCCGGACATGTGTTATTGAATAGATATGTGTCAAAATAGCCACATGTTTTCTTATCACACATGGCATAGTGTAGAAATACAGAAGTGTTATCCATGCACCTGTGCAGCTCCTTGCCATTTGGGGGTTGCCCTTCCTAGTGGACTGTGCAATACAGTCCACCCAATTGCTACATTTTCAAATAGTGTTTTTTTTGAAAACCTCACAATATTGCAATGCTGCTCATTCCTTGCTGTCATGGAGTCTATGAAAACACATGAGTGGGAGCCTCAGGCTCAGGAGCCAAATGCTGCTGTGAGTACTTCCTTCCCCATCCCCTGCTTGCCCCCGTGTGTCCCAGTCACTCGCTGAGATCCTTTTCCTCCTCCCTGTTGTCCTGCCAGCTCCTGACACTTTTATACATTGACTGAACTGTGGTGCAGCAAGCTCCACCTCCACAGAGAAGCTGGCTTTTAGAGGACCTTGCCTTATACTGCAGTCAGTTTCCTGTAGGGCTGAGGAGACGAAAGTACCCTGGAAGACTCCTCCTCTGACTCAAAGTAAGGTGGCAAGGCTGTGTTCTCAAGTGAAGATGGGCCTGGCAGCTCTTCCCTCACTGAAGGTTATCCTTCTCTGAGTCCATTGCACAGTGCATGGTCTCTGAGTCATGGCAGAAGAGTTTAAACCTCCCCACCTTACCATACCTCACTGTTATTTCATCAGGAGGAAATACTTCATTAGTGCCATTTTTCATTAAAAAAAAACAAGTTTCTAGTTCTTAAGGCATTGACGATATGCATGAAAGTTTGTACTGCAGTCTCAGGATCCATAAGTAATAATAATAATAATAATAATTTATTATTTATACCCCGCCCATCTGGCTGGGCCTCCCCAGCCACTCTGGGCGGCTTCCATAAAAACCAAAAATACAGTAAAATATCACACGTTAAAAACTTCCCTGAACAGGGCTGCCTTAAGATGTCTTCTGAATGTCAGGTAGTTGTTTATCGCTTTGACATCGCTTTTGACATAAGGATGTCTTACTAAGGTTTTCAGTGATGGGTGTTAAGGTTCCAGGCCCCTTCATGGCTTTATTTATACTAGAGCTTTCTGCTTGTGTAACAGCAGCATTGGACACAACACAATTGCTGTGTGATTGAGATACTGTGACCATTATCATATTTGTCATTGTGTTTTATTTTCAGATCATGGAAGTTTAGCTCTCCTGGTGAATCAAAGGTGGCCGTCCTTTTCTTTTACAGTTGCACATTTCTGTGGGGTTACCCAACTTACCTGTTTTGGGTAAGGCAATCATGGTCTTGTTCAAAATACGGCTCTTCCTTGTGCCCGTTGTATAGAATAATAGTGAAAAGGGAAAGAGTTGCTTTCCATGAAAGCCTTGGTCTCATATGGCAATTAGCCCCACATACACCAATGCTCTCTATTTAAGGGACTGCATTTTCCCTACAAGAAAGGTAGTAAAATAAAGACTCTAATCATTATATAGCTATGGATATAGATAAATATATAGTTGTATAATTTGTTGAATCAGAATTAGAATTCAATCCTGCAAAGGCTTATTCTTATATCTCATGATGGAGCAAACTATTTTGGTAATGCCGTTGACCTGGAGACTGGAGAAATATATTAGTAGTAGCATGCTAAGAATTGCATTAGGATGGCCACTTACACATAGCCAAAAAAGAGGAAATGCATCACACACATAATACATCAAGATGAAAGAGGGCACAGATACGCACATCTTATGCAAATGACAGTTTTTATGTATAGATGCAAATTTAGAAATAACTGCTATAAGTTAAATAGAAATGCATCTCACTATAAATGGGAATATTGTGAATATTGTGATCAGGCGACCTTAATCAGTCTGCTGCCCAGCTTCTAACTGCTGATGGATAACTACAAGCCCCCTCCCCTGGCTCTCCTTTTTATGTTTCTTTCTTTAAATTGAACTTGGATTTGGTAGCACCACAAACAGAGGACTAGCCTCTGTAAAATAGGACACCTTGCCAACCCAGATTATATAAAATATCATTGTAATATGGAGTTGGAAGAAGGTAAATTGGTACAGATATAATCCAGGGCTACCAGTATTTCTGGAATATAAAGGTAAGAATTGATATACCAGTACACTCTGATCCTGAAACTGTTATTAAGAACAAATTTCTGTGGAATTACATCCAAGCAACTGCTCTTAACAGTATGATAATGATGCAGTTGATTCATGGTGTGCATCACATCAATGCTGAATAATAATGTACAAATGGTTATTTCAAGCCAATATATGTCTATTATTACTTGGCCAAGATCCCAGATTCTAGGCAATTCCCCTTGGTTTACAGAGAAGAAAGGAACAGACAAAAAGAAATCCTGAAAAGAGTTTATCTCAACTGACTCCATGAAATGCAGCCAATATTAGAAAGTTTATGGTACTTGTTATCTAGTGTGATATCAAACTGTTGCATTCCATTAATATGCTTTTATTTAAATAAATGATAGACATGCCATATCATATGGATATATGTATCTCACTGACCTGAGAAGGTAGAAGGTTCTGCATTTTCTGGACTTTAATCTATACAATACAGTACAAATATAATACATTATTCTGTTTATATTCCCTGTTGCTCTTTTTATGGGAGGGAGCTGGCTGGAACTTTTCCCAAAGCTTTAGTGTGCAATCCTTGGCTCAGTTTAAGTCAAAGGCACTTCTGTCATTGACTTCATTGGATCATTGGATCAGGATTGCATCTTTAATTCCTTAATCTGAGCATAATTCTTCAGTCAGCTGGTGGGCGTATTATGGAACAAATGGTAGTATTTTATCTGTGCAGAGTAAAATTGCCAAGCTAAATTGAAAACAAAGATCAGAAATATATTCTAGAACAGTACTTAGCTGTAATTTATTAGCATCTTTCACTTTATTATATTTCATGAAATGAGAAAGGGGAATATCTTTGCATTTAAGTGAATAGATGACTACAGTTGTCACAGGATCGATTTTCAGAGCGGCTTTTACAACCTCTAGGCTTTGATACCTACATTTACAAAATGAAATAATCATATTTTCATGAGAAGTGAAGTTTTAAAACATTTTCTATCCAAGGCAAGGGAAAAAAGAAAAGCAGGAATTCAACAGTAACCTCCCCTTTGTTTGCTTCTCCTCCAACAGTGGTTTCTCTGCCTAATGATTCAAAACGTCTCTGCAAGATGCCTTTCCCTTCACTGTCATTCACGTTATGCATCTCCATAGCTCATTATTGTGGCTATGTATAATTAAACTGACTTTCTGGCATGGCCATACTTCTGGTCCTTACTGTTTAAAGATCTCCACTTCTCTTCTCAACTAAGCAATTGCCTGATTAACATTATTTGAAATCCCAAGATGCTTTTACACTCAGTTTGTAATGATGCCTAAGCAACGATTCATGTAGAAACATGGGAGCCAGTTCCTTGTGTCTGGACCTCATGTTGCTGTGGCAATATCTGTAGAAGGAATAACGTGGAACAGATGGATTACTTATCAGTGGACAATACTGTCCTGGCAAGGAAATATATAATTTGCCCAACCCGTATGGTTCTTTCCTAAAGACTTTAATGGAAAATCTACATGTAAACAGCTCACCCATAGAATCATAGAACCGTAGAGTCGGAAGGGACTCTGGGGATCATGTAGTCCAACCACCTGCAATGCAGGAAAATATGCAATTCCGTAACATATAAATTGTCACTTTGTGATTTGGAAAACTGATGCAATTCCGTAACATATAAATTGTCACTTTGTCATTTGGAAAACTGATGTGTAGACTAAGCCCTCATTTTGAGGGTGTCTGTATCTCCTATCTACAGGCTCAATGTCAGGAGTTGGCATAGTTGAGCAGCTGCTGGATTCTCTGACCTAGCAAAAGGCCCATTGCAAAGCACCACTCCAAGCACCTCCATCTTTGTTAGGCCATCTGCATATATTTAGACACAAAGCTCCATCATTTAACAACAACAACAACAACAACAACAACAACAACAACAACAACAACAACAACAATTTATTAGTTTCCCCCAGAAGCTAACAGACAGCCAATATGAATCAGGTGCAAGTTACCTCATGCCCTCAAACCCACCACTGCTTATTTCTCAGAAGCCTGGTGACACAGGAAAACCCACAGCAGGTTTCTTGCCTGTGGCCCACAGAAACCTGAAACTTGGTCACGCCAAGTTGGTTTCCCTTCTTACACATCTCCTTGTGTTATCTCTTCTCAATAAGCTTGCCTACTGTTAGCTCCTTCTGCTTCCTCATACTGCTTGCCTATAATATTCTGTGTCTCTTTCACCTCTCATGTTGAGAAATCTCTCAAGAACTGCTCCTCCAGTTCCATCCAATTCTCGTTTCTGTATCCCCAGTTATGGATTTGTCAGTCCCTAACTGTTGAAAGCCACCTTGAGTAGTACATGGACACTAGAAGAGTGGGATAGATAGCATAGATAGCAGAGAGGTTGGGGAAAGAGAGAGAGATTTCATGTAAACAGTATACATACGTAGGCAGCCAGAGGTCAAGTATATGACTGGTGCTTTTGTACAATGATTTGCATGATGTTTCAGTTTGTGTGCCAGTGTATCAGATTAGTTTTGTGTATCAAAGTGTTAAGACATTTGTCTATTTTCATTGCACAGATTATGCCGTTATCTTTTAATACCCTGTGGAACGCCCATGCTACCTTCCTCCTTGGGAATGCTCTGATGTGGTTCCTCTTCTTAAAAGCTTCTATGATGAACCCAGGTTTGCTTCCTCAACACACTGATGAATATTACCAGGCCATCAGACAGGTATTTCTCTTGTACACCTTTGCATATGCAACCATCTCTCACACATTAGTAATAATTCTCTTTGGCAATAATCACCTCTGGAATTAAACAAATGCTGTTGCTGAATTGAAAGCATCCTTCTTTTGTCATCATTTTTTATACATGCCTAAATGTTGGAGATAAGAAAATTCAATTAATGCAGGCAACTAGCAAAGAAAGGCTTCAGCACTTCTGCACACGTATCTGGGAGAAAGTCCCATTGACTTAACTTCTGAGTAGACAAGTATAGAATTGTGCTGTTTTGGTGACTAATTTTGTTTTCCACTAAGAAGTCATGTTTTATAATATGATCATGGGACATCCCAATAGTATAAAACAATGCAGCTACATACGAATATGAACCATTCCCAAAGTATTATATGGATTGAATCTTTCTGCCACACTTGCCATCCTCGCCTGTCACACCAGAGTGATGCGCCACACCCTTTGAGAACACTGTTTTACATGCTTCCTGCCTTGGAGGGGAGAAATTGCACTTTTTGCAGATGCATTTGCCCTGGAGATGGGTAAACTCATGCAAGTCCACCTTCGATTAGAACATAAAGCATGAACAGCAGTTGAATCACCTGGTTGTCTGAAATGATGCTATTGTCCAAAGCACATATACAAAAGCATTAGGTTAGTTGGTTCTTAAGATTCTGCTATTGCATTTTAGATTCCATCCTGGATATCTTCTTCTTTCTAAGGTGGATTATCTTAATTATTGGGAAGAGGGCAAAATCCTGTTGCCTAGACTATGTCATGTGTGCCACCTTGTGAAACCTCTTCGAGCTAAACATTGTCGTATCATCAATCGTTGTGTGTCTGGCTTTGATCATTATTGTCCTTTTATCTACAACAGCGTGGGATACAGGAACAGGTACAGATGTGCAAAAGAGATTTTTCCTGTAGCATTTAAGATAGCCTTCCGCAACCCATTAGCTTTCAGATGTGTCATCAGTTCCAGCCAGCATTGCCAGCGAGGTGATGGGAGTTGCGACCCACAACAGCTGGAGGGCAACAGGTTTGGGAAAGATTGTTCAAGATATTTTTGCTCGTCTACTTTATAAGTCGTTAGTAACTAAGCGTCCCCCCGCCCTTTTCACAACTCCATCAGATGTTGCACATTTGGAGCATCTCTCATCAGAAACATTAACATGTGACACAATAAGTCTTTGGATCACCACTGTATCTATCAGCCATCTGTGGCCCTACAATCAGCAGGTGGACCCTGTTAGTGTCACCCCACTTGGGGTATGCCCAGCTGGTGGTGACTTGTGTCAGGGCCTCCTCAGTAGTGGCTCCCCATTTGTGAAATTCCCTTTATAGTGAGCTGCATCAGCCTCCCTCCTTATAAACTTTTTAAGGAAAAAAAATACTTATTGATACATTTTGATGGTTGAAAGTTCTGTCCCTCATACCACTGAAATTACTGTATTAGTTTAAGGGTAGATTATTGCTTTCAGGAGTTTTAAACTGGTTTTTAGAAAGTTGTTCTTAACTGTTTTTTAGATTTTTTAATTGTGTTATTTTAGTATTGAAATATGTGCTGCCCTTTGGAGCATGGCGTGAGATATACATTTAATTAATTGATAAATAAGTCATAAACTTATTTATTTGGCAAAGCCAAAAATGTGGTACACAAAACAGATTTAAACTGAGAAAATGGTTGTGGCTCTTTCCTCCACCCCATGAAACAATGGGGGAATTGATTTTCTATAAAGGGGAAAATGGTCAGTGCCATACTTAGAAATCCAAGACCAGGTATTTAGTGCAGAAGACATGACAATTAAGCTCATGTAAAACCCACTGAAGGCCAGTTGATGGCCTATATTATCAACTGCTTGCTTTGCTGTTCATTTTTAATCATATACGCATCCAAGTCACACAGGAGACATTTCATCAGAAATAAGGTGCTCATAGAAGGCACTACCACAGTTATTTCCCCACATCATCTTTTAAGGGCATATTTATGAAAGGTGAGGGACGCGGGTGGCGCTGTGGGTTAAACCACAGAGCCTAGGACTTGCCAATCAGAAATGTCGGCGGTTCGAATCCCCGCGACGGGGTGAGCTCCCGTTCCTCGGTCCCTGCTTCTGCCCACCTAGCAGTTTGAAAGCATGTCAAAGTGCAAGTAGATAAATAGGTACCGCTCCGGCGGGAAGGTAAATGGCGTTTCCATGCGCTGCTCTGGTTTGCCAGAAGCGGCTTAGTCATGCTGGCCACATGACCCGGAAGCTGTACGCCAGCTCCCTCGGCCAGAAAAGCGAGATGAGCGCCGTAACCCCAGAGTCGGTCACGACTGGACCTAATGGTTAGAGGTCCCTTTACCTTTTTATGAAAGGTGACCTTGAGCACACTCTGCTACCATTTGAGGTTCTTTTCTGACAGATTTTGTTTTTAATGTGATCCGACTTCATTTAAAAAAAGTTATGACACAGCAGGAGCCAAGGACTAAATTCACAGAGTAATCAGTACCTCCAGTAAAGAGTACTATAAAGAGAGTGCAGTTTTGGTTAGCTTCTGCTTCCAGGCTGCCCACGGACATCTGGTTGCCCACTGTGAGAATAGGATGCTGGTTTAGATGGGCCATTGGCTTCATCCTATGGTCTTATGAATTAAATCACCACATCAGCTGCATATGAGAGAGGTTGTTCTAGATACTGGCTGAACTTTGCCAAGGCTTTGTTAGCTTTTTACGTAGTAGAAGCATTGCTTTGTTTCTGTTTTGCTTCATTCTAGGCCCTATTTTGTAGGATTCCTCACTACTATGTGTCTGAACTCTGTTGTTGGAATATACCTATGCTGGAATTGGTTTAATGTAATGGGACGTAGTATTTTCATCGGGATCGGATTTCTCTTTCTGTCCGTCATTGCCACAACATCAGCAATGATGACTTCACTGTGTGTATGTATCATCTTGAATGCATATTTTTTATTAGCAGGCTTTGGGGAGGTCACAAAAATGCTTTTGGCACCACAGGTAGCTATGGGGTCAGTCAATTGTTTTTATTAAAAGGATTTAAAAATTAAAGTAAAAAATGACAACTTTTTAAGGGGTCACCTTTTGGCATCACAACTTCAAAGTAGAGGACTCACAGAAGCCGAAATGTTTGCTTTTTAATGACAAATTGGGGGGAGGGGTCTTCGGGGGCCAGCTATGAGCCGCTGGGTAGCCACTGCTGCCCTCAGAGATGGCAAGGGTAGGATTTTCCCACATAGTCAAAATGAAGCAAAGGCACTGACTCTCTGAGTGGTAAGACAGCACTCGTTCTTATCCCAGACTGCATATTGACGAGTCAAAGGGAAAAGACTGTGTGAACCTGAAACATGTCACAGACAGCATGGTCAGTAGTCAGGAATGATGAGAGTTGTAGCCCAGGGACATCTGGAGGCCCAAGTGGTCCCAATCTCCTGCTTTCGGGTTTCTGCATTCTGCCTGAGGCAATCATTTTAGTATTTCGTAGTATTTAGATGCTGGAGTTGCATATTAAAGCTCACCAGCTTTGTTACATAAAGGGCAATCTTCTCTCCCTCAGCCATTCACACCGGATGCTGATGTTAGAAAGATTGTCACCTAAAAGAGGGAGAGCAATAAGTTACGAAAAACCAGATGAGGTTAATGTGTGTTATATCTAGTACTGTAGAGTGGGAACAGCAGCTCACTTTAGATAGAACTGTTAATGCCCTCTAGTGTCTCTTTATTGAAAGCCAGAGAGAAAGAGAAAGTTTGCTCAAATAGGATGCTAAGTAACTGCACTATTTTCGACTGGCTGATTTCAAGTGGGATCATACTGAAAATAAAACAATAGCATGCTTGGTGGGAAATACATTTAATTTGCAAGGGAGTAAGTTTTATCCAGTCCCTTTGGATATATGGTCTTTTACTGTTCTGGTATCTGCATATAAGCATATATTAACTTTGTAACATGTACTGAAGAATAATTTATGTTTTGATATACCACCTGCATAAATAATACAGCTGGCAACAGAAATGATTAAATTGTATGCTTGTATTATTTCTGTTTGGGAGTTTCTACTACCCAATGACAGGATAGTCTGATATCGTGGGATGAACTCTCATAAGAAGAATCATTAACTAAGATTATGGGCAGCAGAATATTTGGTAGTTCACTTACGCTACTATTTGTTCCTTATGGTCCTTGCTTCCTTGAACATGGAAAGCTGCCATATACGAGTCAGACCAGTGACTCCCAGCATCTCCACTAGTTGTGATCCACTTGGCTGGATCTTGAATTTTGGACTTCCACATGCAAAGGACTTCTTCTGCCACTGAGCTAGGGCCTTTCCCAGTGGTCCATTAGGGTGAATGGGGCACTGCCCTACCAAGCTCAGTCTGCCCTTGACCAGCCTGCTTTTCTTACTTCCACCCAGCCCAGGTTTGTGGCACTGCCTGACAGTGGCCTCCTCCTTAGTTTCAGTGCTGCTCTTGTATACCCTCCACCATTTCTCTGATGAAAATAGGGATGTCCTATTTTATCACCATCACCATAACAACAATAATTTTTATTTATACCCTGTCCATCTGACTGGGCTTCCCCAGACATTCTGGGCATCTTCCAACATTCCCTACACAGGGTTGCCTTGAGATGTATTCTAAAGATTGTATAGTTACTTATCTCCTTGGCTCAGGGGGTCACATAACTCCATCCCCTCCAACATTTCTCTGATGAAAATAGGGACATCCTAAGGAAAGGCGGGACATTCTGAGATCAAGTCAGAAACCAGGATGCCTTCTTTAAATCTGGAACTGTCCCTGGAAAAGAGTCTGCTCTTGTAGAACTGCAGAGGGAGGAGGATGGGGACAAAACTAGAATTAGATGATTCTGGCTGTCATTGGCTCTGGCACCACCTGCTGCTGGTCTTCCTACCAGTCCAAATAGGCACTAACCACTGCTGGCCTTTCTCCAAACAGCCAGTCACAAAACTGATGGTAGAGTTAGCAGAGATAAAACCAAGACCTTCTAGATTTGTATCCTGCTGCCCAGTATGATAAGCAACTGGTCTTGGGCTGCTACTATACCAACAGGAAAAGGACAAATACATTTTGTTTATGTTTGAATACATCACCCACAGTCATAAGAACTGGAATGTAGAGATGATTCCAACAGACTAGACTAGGAATGGGGATTCTGTGGCCCTCCAGCTACTGCTGAAATACAACTCCCACCATTCCTGACCATTAACCATGCTGGCTGGAGCTGATGGGAGTTGGGAGTCCAACAGCATCTGGAGGGCCACAAGTAGTAGTAGACTGCACAGAGGGAGGGCGGCACCACTTATGTGACCGCCCTCTGCCCAAGTTGCTGCTGTATACCAGGGTGGAGAGGCAACAGAGTGGTGAGGTTGACCAGGTACAAACACACCAGTAGTAAATCTGGTGGTCCTACCACCATGTTTGCACTGTGTTGGCCTCGCCTTCCCCACCCCCTTCCCTCTTCCCCTTCTCTGTTCTAGTGTGCAGCCGTGACTCAGCTGGAGGAAAGTCAGGTAAGTGCCATCCACTACCAGCCACAGGTTTCCCACTGCTGGGTTAGACCATAGTTTCCTGTGAACTGAATTTAGAGCTTTGGCTGCTATTGTGATCCTGCCTGACACTCTCACTTGTCTACTTTTGATAGATGATTTACTGTTTTTCTAGTGTCCCAAACTGGCTTCTGCAGAACTTGTCAGACTGTCCCTGTATCTATTTCTGGGACATTTAGCCTAGTCCATATTTAAGTATAGCTTTGCTCTGCTTTCTCAGTTCAGTGACCATTGAAATAATCTATATTGTTTCTTGGTGTATACACAACCTTTCTGTCAAGGACTCTTCTTGGCAGTAAACTAACAACTGTTATATGTGTTGGTAAACTCAAATTCTTCAGCTGCTATCCTTTCTCCATTACACCAAAACACCCAAGAGTCTATTGCCTCTGGTCTCCACAGTTTAATTGCAGGTGTTACATACAAGTCAGACATTTATTATAATGTTGAATTATTTCACAAAGTTCAGCTGGTCAGCTTGTAGTGTAATGAATCTTAGTTGCAGTACGGTGTCCTCTGCTGCAACAGCAGCAGTGCAAACAGTTTATATGTAAAGCTGAAAGTCAACTCTATGTGTTTCACTTCTAAAGGTTTATATGGCGGCAGTCAACTTAACTACTGCAGAATGTCTCAAAACAACGAAGTATGCATATCTCCTGGACCATCAAGGGAAGTTCTTCAATCCATTCAATAGAGGAATTATACTAAACTTTATGGAATTTCTTCACATCATCAAGCCTCTAACAGAGGAGGAACTGAAAAAAGCAGATCTGACTTTGGTATAAAGACTATAGAAGAGTCATGTACTCTATAATATACATCACTTTATCAGTAAAACTGGCGGCATGTAGTGCATGGTTTTGAGCATGGCCTCTCCCTAGGGAAAAGAAATGTCTTGACAGAAAACTTTGCACGTGCATGGAACGTGACAGCCCTTTGAACATGTACAGATTGTGAGTATATGTATGGAGTAAATGGACCTTTCTCCTTAAGTGCAGGATATGACCTTAAGCACAGCACAGCAACACATTTATTGGTTCATTTTAAAAATTGCATATTTCAGTCATTGTTCCCACCCACCCACAATTCAAGAGAAATGGCAATAAATTATCATTGTACAATACACATTTCATTTTCAAACACTATTAATCACTGTGCACATTTCATTCTGCCTTATTCAGTATTAAATATATGCATAGCCTATTATCCATTCTAAGATGCTGATGGAGTTACAACAAAGTTAACATAGAATATAAAATTTCCCCAGCAGTTCTTAACTCAAAATCTAAATACTGTATTACACTGCAGTTTTGTATTTCTATTCAACACTAGATGGTGCTGGCTTACTTTTTTTTACTATGAAGCTGACTTAGAATGTCTTAATAGAGTAAATGTTCAAACACAACAGAACTGGGTGAATTTCAAGTTCAGATTTTGCACTTTTGCACCCTTCCCCCTTATGCTGGCAGGCATGCTGTTATATCCTGCAGAAATGTAATAAAATAGCACCCCACTGCAGACTCTGTGACTTAGTGACCCTAAGCCTGCGTGTTCAAGACTCAACAAATATAATTCTTCTCGGTGTCAAAGGTTAAAAGATTTGCAAGAAATATTTGTGAGGGTTCGTTTTCACTTGCTTGAAGCTTTCTTCTATTTCATTCCAATGAACTTTTCTGTAGCTGGGGGATATATAAACATATGCATAAAAAAATAAAAAGCACTTTTCCTCCTTCAATCTGTTCACCATGTTATTTTAGATTGGTCTTTTTTGTTCTGGATTTTATATTCTGTACATATTTCTCAGACATTTCAGCAATTTCCACCCGGGCACTGCTTCTGACAACTGAATCCCAGCTATGTCCAGGAAATTCCAGACATATGGCAACCCTATATTAACATGGTATCTTCCATAAACACTGTCCAACCATCTCAAATCATATTCAGTTAACATGCTGGATGTGGGCAGAGGCTTTGCCCTTGGCCTACAAACACATAAAGGTAAAGGTACCCCTGACCATTAGGTCCAGTTGCAGACGACTCTGGGGTTGCGTGCTCATCTCACTCTATAGGCTGAGGGAGCCGGCGTTTGTCCGCGGACAGCTTCCGGGTCATGTGGCCAGCATGACTAAGCCACTTCTGGCGAAACCAGAGCAGCACACGGAAACGCTGTTTACCTTCCCACCGGAGTGGTACCTATTTATCTACTTGCACTTTGACATGCTTTCAAACTGCTAGGTGGGCAGGAGCCGGGACCAAACAACGGGAGCTCACCCCGTCACGGAGATTCGAACCACCGACCTTCCAATTGGCAAGCCCTAGGCTCTGTGGTTTAGACCACAGCGGCACCAGCATTTACATATACGCCTATAAAAAGCTATAAATAAAAGAGACAGTTCCCTGCCCCATGGAGCTGACAACCTGGACAGTGGGAGAAGAAGAGAGAGCAGGGAAGGAGACACAGGAGCAACAAATAATACAGAGGAGAAGAAGTCAGAAAATCACAGGCCATGAGGGAAGAATGCTTAGGTCCAAGCTTACATGCCTTGGCCACTGTAAAAATAGGGTTTTGCTGAAAAGATACGGTGTGAGGAGGGATTTAAAGGAAGACAGAGACATACCATCATATTTGCTCTTGGACAGTGTCCCAGGCCCACTGGGCAACAAAAGAGATTGGACTCATATAACTCTGGGGAAATTGTACAGGCACAGACCCATTTATTTATTTATTTATGCATGCATGCATGCATGCATGCATGCATGCATGCATTCCACTTTTTAAACCACCATTTGTCCAAGCAGGATCCCAGGCTAGTTAACAAAATGCTGTTTGTTGTTGTTTAGTCATTTAGTCGTGTCCGACTCTTCGTGACCCCATGGACCAGAGCACGCCAGGCGCTCCTGTCTTCCACTGCCTCCCGCAGTTTGGTCAAACTCATGCTGGTAGCTTCGAGAACACTGTCCAACCATCTCGTCCTCTGTCGTCCCCTTCTCCTTGTGCCCTCCATCTTTCCCAACATCAGAGTCTTTTCCAGGTAGTCTTCTCTTCTCATGAGGTGGCCAAAGTATTGGAGCCTCAGCTTCACGATCTGTCCTTCCAGTGAGCACTCAGGGCTGATTTCCTTCAGAATGGAGAGGTTTGATCTTCTTGCAGTCCATGGGACTCTCAAGAGTCTCCTCCAGCACCATAATTCAAAAGCATCAATATAATTCAAAAGCATCAATAAAATGCTGTTTAAAACATGACAATTGCAAGATGCCTCCAATAAAACATGATTTAAATAAAACCTCCATCAAAATTTGAGCTAAAAATTATTGCATACTATGAAATCAGCAGCATTCAGTAATTGTACTAGGACCCCGAGCAGTCAATTTCCTCCTCTCTTTTATGCTGTCTCCATTATTTTAACATAAACAGCTTTTGGTGAAGCTATTTCTGGTTTTTAATGAAACTGCTCTTGAGCAATATTTAAGTTCGGTCTTTTGTAAGAGAGTACTCAATTTTGGTGTCTACAGGAAACATCTGTGATACAGATCTGTGGGGAAAGGTACTGGCAAACTTCTTCTAATCCTTCTCAACCATAGCAAATCCCTTAAGTTTGTTTTTTGTCGTGAGCCCTGAGACGTTGCCAAGTGGAGTGGCAGGCTGAGACACATGAGGTGGGGGGAAAAGGGGATGACATTGTGGTGAGCTGAGGCAGGGAAATAAAGGCTGGAGGAGGCATGTACTCCCTTCTCCCAGGATATGGCTGCTCTGGATGAGAAAGCAGGACTCCAATTTCCCCTCTTCCTTCCCAGAGAGGGAAGCAATAGAATCCAGGATAGGGGATCATTCAACTGCTAGGGGTGGAGGAAGCAGAATCAGGACAGGAGACACAGCCTGGTCACCCAGGACCCAGCAACACTCCCATTGCTGGGGACAGATTCATCCTCCCTGATGTAGTGAGCATCTACATGCTCAGCAATCTTGCAAGGCACAAGAGTCTTGCAAGTAAGCTTGCCTTGCCTGTCTTTAAAAGCTTGGTGGACAGGTGGGCAAACCTGTTAGGACAACTCTGTTGCTTCAGCACAGTTCTGAACTCCTTCCCCAAGTCTCCATAACCTTGAACTGCTTGTTCTAGCCCAAATAGTCTTGACTTTCCTGTCATCTAGTCTGAGCCGAAAGGCTGCTGTGACCCACTACCTGTTGCTGAGCTACATTGCCTCAGTAAAAATCTCATGTTGCACTCAATTAAGAGCCTATTTTTGTAATGACTGGAGTCAGATGAGTTTTAGCAGTTGAGGGTTGGTTTATGTGGCTCTGCCATTAGGCACAGGGAGGTCACTGCCCCACACAGCTGGTTTTGGGTTTCATGGAAGGGCAGCAAATTGTTAGATATTTAATTAAGTTGTATTTTTACTGTCAGGGAGGGCAATAGATACTTGCGGGATTTTCTGCCTTAGGTGGCAAAATAATTTGATCAATCTTGGGTCCTATGCACCCAAATTTGTTTTGTTTTGCCATGTTTTGTTTTGTTTTGGAGGGGAAGTACCATTTGCTATTCCAACTCAGGTAGCAAACTATCTTGAGCCAGTCTTGAATATATTTGGGTACCTTCACTTGACCCTGAAAGTATCTTCAAACCTTTCTCATATCACACATCTGCATCTGCAAATAAAAGTCAGCTTCGGATAGAAAACAGACAAGACCCTTTTACTGTGAAATGTACCAAAACAGAATAAGTTTCACATTCACACTACAAACAGAGACAACAAAGATTTTAAATGTCATGTGTGAAAACCTCTTAGCAGCTAATGTGATGACCATCAGCCATTCTGGTGGTGGCTGGTGGGAAGTGTTCTCCCACAACATCTGGAGGTCAACACACTGACTACTCCTGTCTTAGACCTTATGTCATCCTAGACGTTCTGGAGAAGATGATGATGCCATGGCAAAGAAAATGTTATGAGCCATTTCTTCTCAAATACGCATTGGTGTTTTGATAGGAAAATGGTGGCCTGCTGCAAGGTAAATCTACAAAGCGAGAATCTACAAAATTATTCCATTTTCAAGTGGTTGATTGGGGTTTTAAAGCATTTGTAAATGGAATATATTTATAGCTTGCTTTTTAACCAATAATAATAGATATACAAAGTTAGCATGATCAGATGTGTTGGCTGAATTCTAGTCATGTCTATTCCAAAGTAAGTCTTACTGAGTTAAAAGTATTTCACCTGCTTAAACAGCCAATATTGTGTGACTGTTTTATGAGTGATTCTCTAAATAAAAATGTTTCAGGTTGTAGACTCTCTGGGAGAAATTAAGCAGAGGTCCTGCTGTTTCTTACCGGCTGAGTGCTCTAATTGCAACTTGAGCCAATTTCACATGTTTGAGTATTGCAGTTGCAAGCATTGCAAAGTCTTTTCTAAGAAATATGTGTTGAGGGGTTAAATTAATTTTATTTCTGTAACTAAAACATAAAAAGAAACATTGTCAGTTAACATTAACAATAAAAACACTCATATGATCTTGACTTAAGCATGTAAATTAATATAGGAAATCCATATGTAATAATCAGTATTCAAACTAGATTGATGATTGCAAGCTATACGTTCAAACATAGAACATATCTTTGTGGGGTTTGTCTAATAAATTTATTAAGGGATTTATTAAGGTTAACAGAGCAACTTTACACACACACGCACGCACACAAGCAAATTACATTCGATAGAAAGGATGGGTTGTAATTTTACAAAAGAACAGCAACTGTCAAAACAGCAGATGTTGTTGTTTAGTCGTTCAGTCGTGTCCGACTCTTCATGACCCCATGGACCAGAGAACGCCAGGCACTTCTGTCCTCCACCGCCTCCCGCAGTTTGGTCAGACTCATGTTTGTAGCTTCGAGAACACTGTCCAACCATCTCGTCCTCTGCCGTCCCATATTAAAAACAGCAGATAAAGCTGCATAAATCTAATTCCATCCAAATTAAGAAGTTATTAAAAGGCCTGGGACATTAAAAAGGTTTATTATGACACTGAAAACTAAGTAGGTACTAGGTGATATTTTCTGGAAAGAGTAGTCTACCGCTAAGAAGGCCCTGGCTGTTCTTCCTACCTGCCTCTCCTCAACTGGTGGGGTCACCTAGAGGAGACAGTCTGAATATACAGGTATGTTGATGTGGAGGCAAGACATTATCTAGTGACTTTATTCCAACCCATTCAAGACTTTAAAAGTGAGCATCAGAACCTTCTGAACAAGAGATAGTCCACTGCTCAGGGAACATTGAATCACACACACATGCAAATGGTGGGACAAATTTCAGGGCCCACTGCTGTTGTCATTGGGCTGTCAGTGGCATTACTACAGCTGATGAGGCCTTCTTGGGTAGTGCTGGTGCTGATGGGAGCTGTAGGTCCACATGGTGTGCAAGTCCTGCCTGGTTTCATTAACATGGCAGTGCCAGCCAGCTGATATGCTTGGTCCATGGGCTGCACCACTTGTCTGTCCTTTACTGATCTGATCACAAATATGCCCCACTCTTTTTGTTGTAAAAGTATGCAATGATGAAATATTTGCAACGCAAATGCAATGATGAAATATTTGCAGAAGGAATGCCTACCAGATGGGTGGGGTAGACATAAATTGTTGTTGTTGTTGTTGTTGTTGTTAATTACCTCAGTTGGTCTGAGTGAACAGATGGGGACAGGGTAAGGGGCAGATCCACAGCATGGAGAAAAAGGGAATTAGATAAGGTCAACCTAGAATCCACTGTCATTGTATGCAAGTACTTTACCCCTTGAGTTAATTCATACTACACTATACCCTCAAAAATAAATACCCTAGCTTGTGGAAACTTTCTACTAATCTCATTATCTCTGGTATGTAAAAACACACCCTCTTACACTTAAGCAAACTCCTCTTATTTCACCTATATGAGGTGGAGTACTGGACGTGGGTGGCGCTGTGGTCTAAACTACTAAGCCTAGGGCTTGCCGATCAGAAGGTTGGCGGTTTGAATCCCCACAGCGGGGTCAGCTCCCGTTGCTCGGTCCCAGCTCCTGCCAACCTAGCAGTTCAAAAGCATGTCAAAGTGCAAGTAGATAAATAGGTACCACTCCAGCGGGAAGGTAAACAGCGTTTCCGTGCGCTGCTCTGGTTTTGCCAGAAGCGGCTTAGTCATGCTGGCCACATGACCCGGAAAAACTGTCTGCGGATAAATGTCGGCTCCCTCGGCCAGTAAAGCAAGATAAGCGCCGCAACCCACCCCAGTGTTGTTCACAGCTGGACTTAACTGCCAGTGGTCCTTTACCTTTACCTTTTTACTGCCTGTACAAAATTTTATGGTGATTTTCTTTGCAGAACCTTTTGGCCAAATATATTTCCATGTTGCTTCCTGAAATGACCTGCAGTCATTTTTCTACAGTGGCATTTGCAGCTGTTTCCTGAATATGAGGTTAACTGGAGTGTGTTTGATAATTGTTGATTTTTTATTATTATTTTATTTTGGTGCCTACAAAAACACGTAAGGCTGTGTGCTGGGGGGGTTTATGTGAACAAATTCTCAACAGTTGTATTCCCCCAACCCTGTGTGTATCAAGAGAAGTCCAGTTGTCAGCTGTTTCACAATCAGGTGCAAAGGATGGGGTAATGTTAATATTATATGATATTTCTTACCCTTTTCCTCTCAGAAATCAGATACCCATCTCAGCAAATGTACATTTGGTACTGAATAAAAATACAGTAAAGAGTGAAGGCTCCCCCCCCCAAAAAAAATCCTGGGAAATATAGTTTGCTAAGCTATCGTTTGTATAATTTCCCAGGGTGGTTAATCAATCCCTCTTCCCAAGAAACTCTGGGAATTTTAGCTCTGGAAGAGGAATGAGGTTTTCCTCCTAACAACTCTGAGCACCTTTAACAAACTACAATACAGTTTCCAGGATTCTTTTGGAGGAGGCCATGTCTGTTTAAAGTAGTATGATGCTGCTTCAAGTGTATAGCGCAGATGGCAGCTATATTTTCAATATGGAGGAAATCAATTTTGCTTAAACCACTTGTAATGCTGTTTTCTGTGTTGCATGAACACCCTTCAGAAACAAATGAAAGCACACAAATATCACAAGAGAGCTCATATTTTTGGCATCCTGAGATTAAGCACGTTTATTCAGAACCAAGTGTGTGTCACTGAGCTCTATGGGACTGACGCCCGGCTAAGTTTGCATAAAATTGCAGCTTTTTCGTGTCTCGATTTTAAAATGTCACGAGCCCTGCCTAATTTTCAGAGTTTGAGGGGACTTTAAGACCCAGGAGAATAAGAGAGGAGGAGGGAGGGCGGACAGGCGTCCCACCTGCTCTGCTAAACTAGAGCAGCAAACCGCGAAGTTTCATCTGCAGAAGTAGTTTGCTGTTGCAACGGCAGGGTTAGGGCTCTCTCCGAGTTGCAGCTGGCCGTGGGAAGAAGGTGGGTAAGTGAGATCTTCGAAGGAGGTGGAGATCGCCGGGTGCTACAGACGCCAGAGATTGGGAAGTAAGTTGCTTCCTTCCAACTCCCGGACGCAAAGGGCTGCTAGCAGCTTGGTAGGTTTCGACGACCCATCTCTCCTCCTCTGCGCTGTTTACCTTGTCTGGAGTCGAGGAGCGGTTTTGCAAGATTGTGCATGAATCCCAATGGACTCTGCAAACGTGGCTTTGCACCCCGGCAATGAGGAGGAAAAGGCGCCGTCTCTTTCCGCAGCATGTTCCGCGTTAGCAAGCGCAGAATCCCCAGACCTGTCACCAGGAACCTGGAGGATCTGGATTCCGTTCAGAGCATCCTGCTGCACAGGTGAGTGCGAACCATTGTGGACTAAGGAAAAGTGCCGGTATGGGGAGCCAGGAGCCCTCCAGATGTTGCTGAACTCAAGCTCCCATCTGCCCAAGCCAGCATGGCCAATGGTTGCAGGCATGACCAAACTTGGCCCTCCAGATGTTTTGGGACTACCATCCCCATATCCCTGACCACCGGTCCTGTTAGCTAGGGATGGTGGGGGTTGTAGTCCCAAAACAGCTGGAGGGCCAAGTTTGGCCATGCCTGCCTCAAGGGTGATGAGAGCTTGGAGTTCAACAACATCTGGGGTGCACACTGATTCCCCATCCTTAGTTAATGCTTCCCCTTGGAATGTGATATGTGTTACAATTTTTTCTCTCCCCTCTGATGATGATAATAATAAATTATACCCTGCCCATCTGGCTGGGTTTCCCTAGCCACTCTAAGCGGCTCCCAACAAAACATTAAAAACACGATCAAATATTACAAACTTCCCTAAATAGGGTTGCCTTCACTTTCTTTCCTACACACAGCTGGGGTTACATGCATCACACTCATACCCCCCTTCTAATTATTTTATTTTCTCCCATCGTTTCCATGTGGAAAATGCTGTGTCATAATTCTGCATATAGCAGAGGAGTCTGTAATATATTATAAGGGGCACCCTCAGCTCTCATAGGGCACTGGCCAGGTCTGATAGGCATTAACGTTGCCCTTATGCCAGCCAACACATTGCACATGATAATGTGAGACACACAAATACTTGTGACTATGGTGATGATCTTTATTAAGATACATATGTTCTTGAAATTGTCAGCTTAGATGAAGTCCCCCCCCATACACACCCTTTCTGAGAAAGTTGGGGAAAGTGTGGTGATTACTGTAAATCAAAATCATGGGGTGCTTAATTGCAAGTGAATGATGTAACTATTTTAATGCATGGATTTAGTTTTTATATCCTTTGAGTTTAAATGTTCTGTGTTTATATCAACCCATTTTTCAGCACCTAGACATCTGTAAGACTGAATTATTACTATTATTATTATTATTATTATTCACTATATATATATATATATATCTTACTGAGAAAGCATAATTTAACAGACTATTAATTCTTCTGAATGTAAACATAGTTGACTATTTTTGGAGAGAGAGGAACTCTTTTCTTTTCCTCCATCTACTTCATATACAAAATTAAACATTGTAATAAATAGCTATCTATCCTTCACACTTTACTGGTGTAATGTTGCTGTAGGTCATAGGTAGTCAACATGGTCCCATGTTACTAGATTGCATCGCCCATCAGCTTTGGCCAGTCTGTTCAATGGTCAAGAGTGATTGTAACATCTGGAGGGCACCATGTTGTCTACCTCTTCTGTAGCCTCAGTAAATATAATTTCTGTGTCAAGGATAATTGCTTCTTTCCCACAGTTTAGTTTTTCTGTAGTATAGCACACTATATCAAATGCAGAAACAAAAGATAAGTGGGAGTAGTATTCACTCTGTTGATTAAGGTATGCACATCACTTTGTCTCCCTGACTGAGATGGCAAATGGTAGTGTTGTAATAACCTGCCTTTAATTCCTAGTCTAGACGGAACAGAAAATAACAACAAAAAAGACTTTAAAATACTGTAGGACATCTCCAGTGAGCTTTACTTACAGACTGTGCAATAAAGAAATCATCTCTTGCTGTTTTCATGTAACTTAATTTATAGACCCTGGTGCTGGACATACTGTGGAGGCGCAGACGGTAGCCTCTGTGTAACAGGAGACTTAATGTTGCTTATACAAGTAGCAGTTCAGCATGGCTACTCCTATTGCTTAACATAACCACAAGAAATTAAAGCCAAGAATGGCAGTTGTTAAAATTACACGTTGTTTCTCCATTTCTTCACTGATGAGTCACAATCTACATTTACTCCTTTTGAGATTTATCCAAGAAACTGACGATTGGAACACTCTTTTTAATGTTTAGAAAATAAAGTGTGCTTTCTTCTTAGAAATGTGCTTAGTTCAAAAGAGGGACTTATTTCTAAGTAAGTAAGTATAGGTGTAGGCTGTAAGCCCCAACTGTAGCATACAGGAGAGGAATGGGATAAATATTTACTAGTCAAAACATTGGCTGTGCATCTCTAGTACAAAAAAATGAGAATGGCACCCAGTGACTGCTACATGATAGCAGTTTTTGGAGGAACTACCTGCATGACAGGCAATTCCTCTATAAATTGCTGACAAATAGCATCTGACTGCATATTACATACATCTCTCCTCATTGAAGTTATGCTCTGCTCTTCCTCTGCTTTCAAGCTGGAGAAGAAACGTTTCCTACTCCTCATCCAGACCTATGAAGTGCCTCAGATAAGAATGCAACTGAAAGGTTTCCAAGACTTGCAGCCTTAAGAGTTCAGTACTAGGCATGTTTGACCAGAGAGTTAAATGGCACTTATGTTCTAGTGAACACAACCGTGAACTCACTTACTAGGGAGTAAGCCCACTGAACGCATTGGAATTTGCACTTGAATAAACGTGCGTAGGATTGAGCTGTAAGGCAATGATCCATAGCACCTTCTACCTAGGAATAAGTCCCACTGAATTTACACGTGAGCAAGGATTTGCACGTGCGCAGGATTGCGCTGCAAGGCGCCCAAACCCACTTTATCTAAGAGGGGGGAAACCCGTTGAACCCAGTTGAATTCATTTGTCAGTAGATTGCGTTGCAAGGCTACAGTCCTCGCATCTTACCTGGGAGCAGGTAAAGTGCGAGGACTGTAGTCTTGCGACGCAATCTACTGACAAATGACCTGGGAGCAGGTAAAGTGGACTGTACCTGACCCACTGAACCGAGTAGGCCCTAGATCATTAGGCAGGGCGACGAATGAAAAGGGTATATAAAAGAGAACGTTTCCTGTGAGCATCCAGAGCGCAGCAAATCTTTGCAACGAGGAGAGTTTGGGCTCAGGGAGCTTCCTAGGTTGCCATGGTTTCCGCACCCTGCGCCAATCGGCGAGCCGCTTGTGGGTCACGTGCTGCGCCTCGGCCTTCCGGAGTTCGCTGTCATGGCGGCGGGCTGCTGCAGATTTTCCTGAGGGGAAGCTTCCTCCGGACGCCATGGACAAAGCGTCGCCGTTGCCCTTTGAAGTTCCTCGAGAACCGCAGCAGCCTGAGGAATGCGAAGGCCGCCTCTCGCCTGGCAGCGGAAGCTCCTGCTCTGCGTCTCTGTCCAGCGGCTCCGAGTAAGGAAGAGAAGGGTGTGGACGCAGCCTTTCTCAACCTGTGGGTCCCCAGATGTTGAACTACAACTCCCTTCACCCCTAGCTAGTAAGGCCAGAGCTCAGGGATGATGGGAGTTGTAGTCCAACTACATCTGGGGGCACACAGGTTGAGAACCGCTGGAGGGGGCGCTGTGTAATTGGGGCTTCCTGCTGCTGCTATTCCAGCATTTTGTGTTTCTTACTTACAAATGTTGGGATTTAGGCTTTTTTTTAATTTAAAAAATCTGCCCATATGTTATTCTTTGCTACTCGGGAAAGATCGAGAAGTGCCATTCCAACCCAACCTCCCCTCAATAATTGCATCAGATAATAGAATTGTGGAGTTGGAAGGACTCACGAGGATCATCTAGTCCAACCCCATGCAATGCAGGAATCTTTGGCACATCTTGGGACTTGAACCCACAACCCTAAGATTAAGATCCTCATGCTCTGCTGACGTGAGTTTTTCCAAACTGCAGAACTAGGATCTTTGATGATGGATGTACTTGCTTAAAATCGCCGAGCCCCTCCTCTCTAAACAGCGGTAACCTTCCTGTCTCTTCATTTGAACACTCTTCATGCCTCCTAGTGCTATGTACACACTGTACATTTAAAGCACTTTACTTCCCCCAGAGAATCCAGGGAACTGTGTCTATTTCAGTCTCTATGTCAAACTTTATTTTGGCCAGCATAAGATAAAACATACAGATAAACTGAACACATAAGACTTAAAACAGGTGAGGGATAAAAACGAATAATTAAAATGTAATTATACCATACATAACTTAAAAAGATGAAAACAAGGACAAACGGTTAAAAGCGACTATAAGGGAGGGAACGTAAAGGAGCAACTGGGAACTGTGGTTTACCCACCACAAAGCCACAATTCCCAGCACCCTTAACAGACTGCAGTTCCCACAATTCTTTGAAGAAAATGATTTTGGGGGGAAATAAAAATATGGTGTATACATGAACTATATTAGAATGGGATAGATGGGAATTCCTCACCTTTGTTGATTCTTGGCTAGGCTTACTGAAAAGAGGGCTGCTGATTGTTCAGTTGCCCTGGGCAAGAAATTCAGATATTCCTCCCTTTGGGGTGTAAGTATAAAATGTAAGCCTTCACTCACTAGCCCTGTTTTTGCATTTGTTCTACCCCAGTTGTAGCATCTGTGGTTTACATGCCCTCTCTCTGTTCATCTTCAGCCTCAAGCCCTTCAGGAGCTAGGTAATCAGGGTGCTGTTATTTCACAGAAGTAAAGATATTTGTGACTCTTTAAATTTTATATTTCAGAATCTATGGAACTCCTTGCCACTTTAGAATTTGTCAGTGTATCACTTTTTTGCTGCCACCAATTACTTCAGAATGCTTTTAAATCCATCTAATAGCTTGGTATCATAGGCTTAAGCGTGAGATTGATACCGACACTGGAAATAGGATGAACCGTTAACTAAGATAATTTATCAAATGAATATTTTGTATGTAAGGGAATACTGATATTTACATTGGGGTCATACATGTATTGGACAATTTCTAAGGACTCAAGAGCCACTATTGCTGACACCAGCTTCTAAGTGGTTTTACTGCAAGCTAAATTCCCTCAACCTTCACCTCAGCCAAATTCACTCAGTTGGGTCCCGATACTAGGTACAATCTGCCTCTTATTCCAAAGCTTCTCCAGTTGTACTTCTAATTGCTTGGACCATTTAGCTGGTTTTAAATACCTACTTGTGCAACCTTATTTTGGTAAAAATATTTGGATAGAACTTCTGATCGAAACCAGAGATGAATAGTGTTAATATACAGCTCTCTGCTGTCCCCTTTAACATTCTCTGTTTTTTACCTAAACCTCCCTCCTCCTCTGACTCCCATCACAGACAGTTTCACTGTCAAGAACCTCTAGCCTACTGGAGTCTATTTTTCCAAGACCAATCACAATGAATTTACCTGATCCAGACCCTGTCTATAAATACCTTCTCTCCACTTTCAGAACCTGTTACTAAGCAGCTACCACTGAACAGGTTTGCCAAACATAGCAGCACAAGGCCTTGAACTCTGGCACCAACAGAGGTCAAAGAAATATTAAAGCACAAACACAGACTACCAGACACACACTCAGTATTTCTATACACACATGCTGCAAAGCAGTTTTTGCACCTCATTCAGACAAGTACTAGTATTAGTAATGCTTGCAATGTTAGCAGCCTCTCCTGGGTTAGAGCATGGTGATTTATTTGTATTCAACCTGTAAAGTGTCTGAGACAGGGGAAGAGTAGGAAAGTGCAACAGGATTTTTTTTTAGCCATTTTGCTCTTCTTTCTTTCTGCACCTTTGGCCCACAAACCATTTTTCCCATCACAATTCATATAAATTCAATCTCCCTTTATTTGCCTTAATGCATACAGCTCTTCCAGCAGCAGTGCTAGACCCCAGGGTTTTCAGCATATAGAGTGTATAACAGAAGTCTGGCTTTCTCAGAAGCAATGTGCACATTTAAATAGTGCTATTACCTTCCAACCTGTTCCTTCTCTCAATCACGTAGAAAAACCCTTTCTTTGTCTTGTGATTTTTTCCATTCAGAGTAGGATTTTAATTGCTATCAGGTCCCTCCCATCCTTTCCTGGTAATCTGACATGCTCTTGCTCTTAAAAATAGAAAAGCATCCTAATGCATCTGAAATTTTCTATCTGGTTTTAGTGACAGAACACAGATTATAAGCTCTTAAATTCCAGTACCTCTTTATTGGTAACATTTTAAACCACATAATTTGTACAGATGTTTTAGTTGCTGACTCTGAATAAAATCAAACGAGTCGTAGGATAATGCAGTAAGTTGTAGGTTGCAAGGAAATATGAAACTTGATTTTGTGCTCAGATCAGTACCATATCCCACTAACTACGTCAAAATCAGAAATGTAAGACTTGGAAGGGAGCTGGTAGAATAGGCCTTGGTTTATAGTATGGTCCTAACCATGTCTGCTGAAAATTGGCTTATTGAATTTCCTGGGATTTACTCCCAGTTAAGTGGGGTTGGGATTGCAGCCTTAATTTCCTAATTATGTACAAATCATAGAGTTGTATTCAACTAACCCATACTCAGTCATGATTTCAATGGATCTGTGCTGCGTATGAGTTATTTGGATATAACCCTTAATTTGCAAGTCCACACTAAAAAAAAATGCAGGACCTAATATGAACTAGAAGCTCTTTTGAGAAGTTAATTCAGATTTGACCATAAAGGCTGCCTCCACCATTTTCTTAAAATTACAGTATCAATCTTCTGTTGGAATCAAACAGACCCCCTGGTCATAGTTTGCTATTGTTAGACCTGTCTGAGTAGTGTCTGTCTGACAAAAAATTGTGCTTGCCAGATGGCTATATTTTACCCACCAGCCTACCCCTGCTCCATCTTGATCACTTTCCATTTTGACAAGTGATCAGTTTCGGTACTTTAAATAGGCACCCATTCAGCTTAATTGGGTAAGCTATGAGTAGCAACATTTTAAGAACTGTCTGGTAACCCTGCTGTGTCCCATGAAGCAAGCACATAGTAAGAGAGACAGTTCTGTAGTACTGGTTGGAGAAAGTGGGAATGGTGTCCAATACATTAGGGAGAAAAAGATCAGTCCATGATGGAGCACAAGCAGAAATATCCTGTGTTGTTGTGATGCAGCGTTAGCAAATAGCTGGGCAGGATAGTGTTTTGCTTTTATAGTGGATTGTAGACATAGGGAGACAACTGAAGGTCAGAGTGTCGGTAACATCCTTTCTGAAATAATGGGGTTAAGAGTGATAGAGTTGTATACTCCATCTCACACCCACATATCTGACCACATTCTGCTAAACCATGGGCTCATCCACTCCCTTCTCCTCCACTTGCTGGGAAAATGACTTTTGGTTTCCTTTAAACATGGCTGCTTGTTGAGTCTGAACCAAGGGTGATCATTTTAACACTAACATAGTCAGTTTTAAAACAAGCCAATGTCAAACCATCGTTTCTGAAGCTGGCTTATTGAAAATAAGCATTGGATAAACCACGATTACCAGTTATATGTATTTAAAGGAAGTCAAAAGTAAAAATTTCCAAAGTCTTTGTTCTAGCCACATAGGATATAAGAGGGGGCAGTGCGCAAGTCCAAGGCTTCTTGCAGTTCATAAATATTGTACTAATCCATTATTTAGCATTACACGCAAACTGCGCCACTGTAATTCAATTGCAGGGAATCGACATTATTGTTTCTAAATTGCTTAACTAATAAAAAACAAGTTTAAAACGCAAAAGTAGCTTTCTTGGTTTGCTTTTATCAGTCTGAAGTGTCAAATGGGGAACACTTTTAGATGTAACAACAGAAAATTTCTCTAATGCAGGCCAGCAATATAGTTTTAATTTGCATGCTGCTCATAATGCCACAGCAAATACTTTTCTTTCCATGTGCTTAGACTGAACTGGAGATGGGGCAGGTTGCCTTGTCCTTTTAATCAAAATGAGACATCTCACTTGTAAATGTATGGTTGCTTATTGAGGCATGGGTGTGAAAAGAATGCTTCAATAATGTTGGTTTCTATGATAGATGCTTTCGCCGCGTCTGAATACTAGGTCTCTTTTGAATGTAGCTGCTTTAGACTGAGGTCTGTGGTTCATCCCATCCCCCTCCTTGTAAGTGCTTTTATGTTACTAGCTCCTGAGGGCTGCAAAATTAATAATAATAATAATAATATATTTTTTATACCCCGCCCTCCCCAGCCAAGGCCGGGCTCAGAGCGGCTTACAAGCAATAATAAAAACAAGATGAATGATTACAACTTAAAATCAAAAATAAAATACAACATTAAAATAATGGAACATTAAAATATTAAAATGTAGCCTCATCACAGGAGGAGAAGGAAAAGAAAAAAGAAAGAGAGGGAGGGAGGGAATCAAATTGGCTCCAAGCCAAAGGCCAGGCGGAACAACTCTGTCTTACAGGCCCTGCAGAAAGAAATCAGATCCTGCAGGGCCCTGGTCTCATGAGGCAGAGCGTTCCACCAGGCCGGAGCCAGAGTTGAAAAGGCCCTGGCTCTGGTTGAAGCCAATCTAACTTCCTTAGGGCCTGGGACCACTAGGGTGTTGTTATTTATGGACCTTGAGGCTCTCCATGGGGCATACCAGGAGAGGCGGTCCCGTAGGTACGAGGGTCCTAGGCTGTGAAGGGCTTTAAAGGTCAAAAGCGGCACCTTAAATCTGACCCTGTACACCACCGGGAGCCAGTGCAGCTTGAAAAGCACTGGGTGAATATGCTCCCATGGCAGAGACCCCGTGAGGAGCCTCGCTGCAGCATTCTGTACCCGCTGGAGTTTCTGGGACAGCTTCAAGGGCAGCCCCGCGTAGAGCAAATTACAGTAGTCAAGCCTGGAGATGACTGTCGCATGGATCACTGTGGCCAGGTCGGGGCGGGAAAGGTAAGGGACCAACTGCTTGATGCGGCGAAGGTGGGAAAATGTCGCCTTGGCTGTTGCTGTAACTTGCGCCTCCATGGAAAGGGAGGCGTCAAGGATTACACCCAAACTCTTAACGGAAGGCAATGGCACTAATTGGGCGCCCGCAAGAGAAGAGAGTTGGTCCCTCATCCCCATGCCATCCCGACCTAGCCATAGGACCTCTGTCTTCGAAGGATTTAGTTTCAATCGGCTCCCACGAAACCATCCAGCCACAGCTTCCAAGCATCTGGTCAGTGTGTTCGGGGCCGAGTCGGTGTGGCCATCCATCAGCAGATAGAGCTGAGTGTCATCAGCATATTGGTGACAGCCCAGCCCAAAGCTCCGGATAATCTGGGCAGCAATAATTAATAAATAATTAATAAATAATTAAAAATTAAGCAGATTGTAAGTCATTCTGTCTTCACTGTCATTCTAATACTGCCCTTGTCTTTCACAGTGACCTTGAACCTGAATGGTTAGATAGTGTACAGAAAAATGGAGAATTATTCTATCTAGAGCTGAGTGAAGATGAGGAAGAAACTCTCCTTCCGGAAACCAATCTGGATATGCCTGTGGTGAACCGTGTCAGGTTTTGTGAAAATGAAGCTGAGGTTATTCGTGAACGATCTCAAAAAGATAGAAAGAGTGAACACAGACTGGAAAAGTTCACTAAAATATTAAAATATAAAAGGTTTTTATCAAAACATTCTAGTAAGAAGATGTCAAGTGACAAATGTGATGTTCGTGCCTCTGGCCCAGCATCCATACTGAAACATCATTCTGGTCAGAGGATGGAGGATGTGGCCCAGCAATGGTACAAAGATGTCTGCCTTTATGTAAATCCGAAGAGGCTATCAAATGCTGAGAGAGGAGAGCAGTTCAAGCTTCTGGAAGCATTAATAGGGATTATCCATCAATCTCTATGGAGAAAAACTGAAAAACATAATCACAGTATTGAATCTAGAAGTGCCAATGAAGAGAAACTCGTAGTACATGGTTTGATACCAGGCAGCTCAGCAATAAAGTCTGGTCACATCTTGATTGGTAAGTGTCACAATTTATGCAATTCTGGCCATGCAACCCAGTATTGTGGGAGGTGAAAGGGTTACTTATTTCAGTCCAAGTGACAACTTTTTAATTGGTTGGCATGGTCATGGTCTTGCCATGGATCGAGGAATCTCAGAATCTCAGCTCTCTTTTGACAATAGACTTGTCCCTGCAGCATGTGCAGGCGGCAACCATATTGTGCAAGGGTTCTGTTACTGGCCCCCATGCGAATCGGCAGAGCAGGCATAAGCGCACCCCGAACTGCCCTCTTCCAGGTCTATAAGGACCTGCGTGTTGGCAATCACGTGTCAACTGGACACACCTAAAATGGTTGTTGCCTGTATAGTAATAGCAGTAAGTATTAGGGAGTCGGTCACAGTTTGAATATTTTTCCTAATTTTTCCTAATTTCAATGTAAAACATCTCCAATAGTAAAACCCTCTCTGGGTTCCAATATTATTATTTTTCCCTGAGCAAGCATGTTGTGGTAGCTTTCAAGCACACATACTCATTCAGTAAACACTGTTCCTTTAAGAAGAATTGCATGCAAACACGCACAATGTTAAGGTTTCCTTTTGTGTACGTATCCTTTTAATTCCTTGAATGGCACTTCTGCTTTTGGTTATACTGGTATTATGTAATACCTAATCTCATTAATGTTAGCAGAAATTAAATCCATTATGAACGCTACTGAGTGATTATGAACTTTACATTTATGGAAGGTTCATTTAGGCATATGGCAACTTGGGAAAATGGCAGTGAAGAATTAAAACTATTTTTTGTACAAAAGCATATTAGCATTGAAGAAAGCATATTTGCAGTATCCCAAGCTACCAACTGCTATTTTATATTATGTTCTGTTTTTCTTTCTATCATACTTCAGTCCTTTGGCTTTGAACTGGTAAGTGAGCTGCATCTTCTGCCAACTCATATCCAGATATATAATTTCCTTATAAAGTACTTTAAAATTATAGATGTGCAGTGAACACTGGGTACTTTTAGATCTAAATGTGGCATACAGCAAAATGTGTATGTTACAAATTTTGTTATAGTTGGCAGAAATAACTTATAATTAAACGCAAATGCTTTGCTTTTTAGTCAAATATATTGATCAAATTTTGCTTTTTTGGCAAAAGAAATATGTTAGTGTAGTGTATTTAGAACTAGAAAAGTTTTTAACGAACTGTACATCTTGCTTTTAAAATGAACACTTAGCTTTAATTTTAAGAAACTGATGTGATCGCAAAGTTTTATAAAAACAAGCAAACAAACAAAAACCCCACTTACTTTGAAACTTTAAATTCTCTACCATGTTGTTCCAGGAGAAAGTCAGGATAGGACCTGAGTGGAATCCAAAAATGGAAATAGGCATGGATACGTAGAAGAGAATCATGCAACCAGATGGTGTTTTGTTTTGTGTGTTTCCACAGCAGTTTTCACTGCCAAAGAAACAAGCTGTTTGTTAAACTGGACAGGTTAAAATGATGGTGATATTATGCTCTCTGCCCAGGCTTCCTCAACCTCAGCCCTCCAGATGTTTTGAGACTACAATTCCCATCATCCCTAACCACTGGTCCTGCTAGCTAGGGACCATGGGAGTTGTAGGCCAAAAACATCTGGAGGGCCGAGGTTAAGGAAGCCTGCTGTATGCCTCTGTGCTAAAATTCTTAAAAGAACACCAATCCTGCCTGACCTACCAGCAGGACAGATACCCTTGTAATGATACAGGGTCCATAATAAAATAGCTATGAACATAACAAAACTTGGTCTGCTATGGGTAAAAAGTTAGCCTGGAGCAGTAATCTAGCATAGTGTTTGTTGGGAAATGGCAACACTTCATTGCATTTGCCATCTCGCTAGCTGGGGTTCTGCCAATAAATCCTTTCGTGTATTTGTAACCTGAATTATTCCTTTTCTTTATTCTTGTTTCTTTCCTCCCTTATCTGAACAGTAGGTTAAACTATATTTCCTGGCCTTAATTCAGCTAAAGTTAGTTGTGGTTATATTCCGCTGAAAGCAACGGGACTTACTCAGAACTAACCTTAGCTGGATCAGGGCCTACATCGTTCTCATTTATTGCCTCCATACAGCTTTCAAAGATGGGCTAGGCAAGGCTTTCTCGAGACTATTCAGTGAGCCTCGTGGAAGTCATTCCCTAACCACAATGTGACATTGACTAATTACAACATTGATACATGGAAATCCGTGTATTTGTTTAGCCATCTTTAGTAAGAATATTTGGTAGCTATCATCATAACTGGTAAGATTTGTTAGCATATAAAGTAGCACTGTAGAATTCATGTCAACCAACATCTAAACGGTTTTTTATTATAGAATCGCTTTACCTCAAATGTGCCCACTTGGCTGCTTCAGTCTGTGGGTTGCCACACAGTAGTTCCACACTTACAAGAAATCATTCTTTTAGTGTAGCAGCACCTACACTTAAGAACCCTCTGTCTGCTGACACCAGATAGGCACTTTGGCGTATTCTTTTTGGTGCTGGCTTAAAACATTTTTGTTTAGGCCAGCATATCCAAACACATTGATGTTGAAATGTTTTCATTTTCTTTACTGTTGATTTTAATTGTTTTTGAATGTTTCCAATTGCTTGTTTTTATTTATAATTTTAATATTTATCATAAACCACGTAGAGCTTTTGTTACTATCAAGCAGTGTATGTGTTTTGTTAAATAAATACAAGTAAGTAAATTTTGAGAAGACCGCTATTTAAGACAGCTGTCTGAAATCTGCATGGCATATTTCTGTTGTGCACCTTATATATGAATCTATTTCTGTACCTTATTAAAGGGGCATGGGAGTGCCCTTTTACTTAAGTAAGAAAAACAATGGCCTGCAATTATAAGCCTTAAAATTCTTGAGCTTGGCATATTTGGGCTATCTGATGAGGTCCATGAAAGTGCCAAATTTCAAACTGATCTGATTTTTTAAAAATGCCACAGGTGCAGCTGACTTTAAAGTAATGAAAATTGATATTTCATTCTCCCTTTTTCTGATTTTTGACCAAGTGTGTCATCCCCGCCCCCCATTTTTAAGAAAACTATTGAGGTTCTTTATTCAGGCTTTATTTGTGATTTAAAAACAGCAGTTTTAAATCATTGCCGATGCAGTGTGAAGCGGATAAGTATTCTTGCTTGCCCAGCTTTCTTTCAATGAGCTTATGCTAGTACAGGCCTATACTTTGGCTAACTTCTAAAGCATGCCAAGGAATTCTAAACTCATTTTTTCACTTTTTGTTTATTGCCTGCTGTAATGGTTATAGGGGTTGCTCGTGCGTAAGTTACCGCCACTCCTGGCTAGGTTGCCTGGTTAAACCTTTTCTGTCTAGACAGCCCTACTTCGTGGCTGTTTCAGTCGCTAGCAGAATCCGTCAGTGGGCATTTTTTGAACCTCTTCCAGCACAAAAGTTCTTTGACGCCAAGTCTCCGCCTACTCTCCCTGCGCGGAAGTCTTCTGCGCAGGGTGGGTGTGGGTAGCGGAGGACCCGTGCTCTCCCCGCTGGTCTCTGGCGAGGAGTCCTGGAGCCCCCTCGCCGATTCCCCCATCTGCCCCCCTTTATCCCTGGTGTTACGCTGATTTCCTTCCCCAGCCGATGAGCTACCTCTCTCCCTGCTGGGCCCTTCTCCAGCATCACTTGGGAGCCTTGCCTCCGCCTCTGGCTCCGATGGCAGTTCCCTGACACCTGCCATGCAACATTTCCCCCCATTAATTTTTCTGTATTCCAAGTAAGACACCTGGCATATTAACCAGGTGGGTAAAGAGGCTTGGAGTTACAAGAGCCTTAACAAGAGGCGAGATTGTGAATTTTCAGTGAAAATTGGCATCCCTTGCAACTTCTGTCATCATGACATTTTTGAGCAGCTTACTCCTGCAATGCATTATTATGAAGGAATTGCCTAAAGAAAAGGTAATAACGGTGATACTCTGGTGGCTAGATTTTAGGTATCCAGTTTCTATGCAGCCACAATGGAAAATTTTAATGTTACAGCTGCAGGAACAAAATAAATAAAAATGGAATCCCACAGCTGAGTACAGGAAACTTTATTTCCGTATTTTTCCCTCTCTAGTTTTTGAGATATTAGTTTGATTGATTAGTGGTAATTTCTCTTCAGGGAATCTTTTTTGGGTGGGGAGGTGCTGTGGGCAGGGGTAACAATTTAGGTTAGTGGTAACAAAATTGACATGGTTCAAGCTGATGAACCATGGTTTGTCTGGCATAGAAGCCAATCAAAGATGTAAGAGAGGAGAGCCCACAGCAGTCAAGTCAGAAGGCTTTTTCCAAAAGAAAGTTTAGAAAAGCAAGATGGTGTCATATTGGCCACTTGGCACTGATACTCACTATTGATTTATATAAAGCATTTTTATCCTGCTCATCAGCCAAAAATGATTCCTAGAGTGGCTTACAAATTTCATTAATAATAGTAATTTTATTTATACCCCGCCCATCTGGCTGGGTTTCCCCAGCCACTCTAGGCGGCTCCCAACAGAATTAACGATAATAAAAATTTAAAAAATGATAAAACATCAGACATTAAAAACTTCCCTAAACAGGGCTGATTAGACTCAGATTTATAATCTAAAAAGACATGGCAGTAAAGAGAAACGGTTTGGAGGAGATGAGTGGGGGGAAGCAAACTCAAACTTAAAAGTTTTTTCAGTTGTAATGGCTGACTAAAATGGAAAAAATTCAAGGAGAGAAGGCTCAAGAAGTTGCTGGTCTTTCTACAGAGCAGGTGAATAGGTTCTGCAGTCCCAACTCTCTTTCCCTCCTATTTTAGCCTTTGGCTAATGAAATAATCTATTGCCTTTTAAACTGTGGGGTGGTGTTCTGCTTATGGTGGTGTAGAAATTTTATCATCATCATCCTCTAATGGAATGGTTGCTGATGAGGGAGAAACCTGACAGCTAATCTTCCAGCAAACCCAGGGAGACACTCTACAATCCCATCTCTCTCCCTTCCAGCGTGTTTTGGGGGGCCAGGCTGTCTGATTTGAATTTAGTAGAAATAGATGTGTGCCTGCTGGGCAAATAGAGAAATGCAAAAGTTGAGCTGGATGCTGTCTCAAGGAGAAACTTGCTGTCGCCATATAGCAACTTGCTTGATGCTGAGAAACCTAGAATTGGTACCTTCAAACATGGCAGTGCTCTTCCTTTTCAGTTGTGTTAGCACACATACTATTCTGAAGAATTCCTCTGTTGCTTCCAGTGATGACTGTGTAATTAGATTAGGAATGTGATTGACAGATGAATTCAAGAGTCAGTCAGACTTCTATATAAACTTCTGCTAAGCAGGCAGAATAAGAAAATGTTATTTGAGGGGAACCGGAAGTTGTTGTTTTTTACACTGGGCCTTCTAAGAATTACTTTACATTGGGGTGGGAAACCTTCGGCCTCTGGGCCAAATTAACCCTCAGTGTTCAGTAGTAGCTTAACCAATTCTTAACAGAAAAGCTTCTGTGCCATACTTTCTTATCAAAAAGTGTGTTCTTTTCTTGTTCTGCTTGCCTGCTGCTATTTTAATCTTATTTTTTTGTTTCAACTTTCAGGAGATGTTCTTGTCGCAGTAAATGATGTTGATGTAAACTCTGAAAATATAGAAAGGGTTTTGTCTTGCATTCCTGGTCCTATGCAGGTATACTATACTCAGTTTTTAAAAAATTAGTGTTCTAAGAAAAACATACAAACTTGAAGTCTGTGTTTTTACATGTAATTTATACAAGTACATTTCTCTATAAAATGCAGCCTCCCCTCAAAATATATCCCCTTGTTTCGGAGTGTGGGGGAGTTGCGGGGGGGTGGGGAGAGAGAGAAGCATGTAATTCCACCCCAAGGGCAAAGTCATACTTGGAATAGACCATTGAAATCAATAGACATAAATCCATTGATTTCAATCTGTCTAACTAACATTCACCCCTTGTTTTTTGCCCTTGGATAAGAGATGGTATTATGCCTGAACTTGTTAGTTAAAACTAATGTTAAACATTGGATGGTATCCAATGATAATCTAGTTCACTGGCTGCTTTTAGCCAGACTCAGAGTTGCTGTAGTTACTGCAGTATGCTGGCATTTGAACAGGAACGGGCAATTTTGTTTAGTGAATTCCCTGTCCATTTATTAGTAGAGCATTGATTTGCATGTTGCTCAAACATTCCAGATAAAACCTTTCATAGCAGATGGCTGCTATGAATTAAATGCTTCCTGCATTTCTAAAGCTATTGGATAGTATTCAATAGAAATATTTTATTGCTTCTCACATAGGTTTCCCAAAATGCTGTATTATATTTCGCTTGTTCCTCATGTACTGAACAAGCTGAGCCAAAAGAGAAGCAGGATCACTGAAAGCAAACCTCTGGAGAGCTTTAACTTGGATGCTTTGCAATTGAAATTAATTCTTACACTGTAGCAGAAATTGATTATTTTTCAGGCTAATGCTAAAAACTTCTGAATAAGCCAAACACTTGTACTGTATTGTGAAACCTGCTCACTGTCACACTTTGGGATTAAGTTCAAAAGCAGTTTAAAGAACTGGTCTTCACCTAGCAGGTACAACCTGTTAAAATATTTTAATTCTTACAACAGGTGAAGCTTACATTTGAAACAACAGTCTTTGAGTCAAAAGATGCATCCCAACAAAGATGTAAGCAGACACAATCCTCCATGAATAACCTGCTCAAAGTGTTGTGGAGAGACCATTACAATGACCCACAGTTCTCTATCCAAAGTATACCACATATTATTATGTACCTCTCACTCAAACTGGATTCTGATACATCTAAGGATGAGGTATGTATTCTTAACATAAAGAATTTTGAAACCCATTACTAATACTGAACTATAGTAGTAGCAGTAAATAAATATAATACTCAGAACCGTGTGTGAATTTCTGCTGTGGTTTTTTTAAAAATAGCAACTTTCTAGTCTTTAGTACTGTGAAAAAAATGTTTTAAAATGTTTTAGCAGGGGCAACTGATACCTTGTACCCAGGGAAAGTGCTGAAGGAAATTAATCTGCAATGAAATCACTGTTGCAGCTAGTTTTAATCTTGTCTTGCACTATTAATATGAATGTTACATGCCATTGTTTCAGCTTGGTGTACCTGAGCTTGCTTCATCTTTATATGATGATGTGTGTGCCTTAACAGAGCAAGTGCTGCCCACACCATTAGAATTTTAGTGCTCATCTAAACCAAGGACTTGGGCTTCATAAGCTCTTTCTGGTATGCAAATTCTGAAGTTTTCATAAGATAGCTCCCGATTTAATACCATGAATTTGAATGAGTTTCATAGAGGCTACGGTTTTTTTGTTTACCACAGAGCAGCAGACTATTATCTCCTTTCCCTGAGAAAAGACACTCTTCAACAAAGGGTGCTTTTTTAGAGTCCAGTTCTTGGAGACTCTTTCAGCTGCACAGTTCTATGTCAAGAATTCCATTCAGTGCTCTCATAATGCCCAAGCTCTGTTGATTGGAGGAAAAGTACATTACATTAGAAACAACCAAAATTAAAACGTAATTTATTTACTGTCAAACTAGTTAATAGAATGCTGCTCTGTTTAGAAAAAAACCGCTGCGTTTACAACTACAACTTCTTTTCTTTTATTAAGTCCATTATCCCTAGCTTTTGTACCTGTTAAACCCCCAAGACTTCTTTCAGTTTGTTTTGAAGATGCCTAATCTGGTGCAGCAATACGTGTTAGACCTTACCAACACTTCATATTTAGAAGCGAAGCTGCTGCTAAGTTCTTTGTTTTGCATTTTCTTTTCTTTCCCTGGGAAAGAGTATAGATATTTCATAGATGAACCTTGTAAAAGTATTTTTGTTCAATAAAAAGGAATAAGGTTTTTTCCTCCATTTTGTGCAGTGCGATAAAAAGACAAGCCCATTTCCCCCCCTTGTTGAGACAGATTGATGCATAATAATATCCTTGTTAGTTGGGCATTTTGAAGACAGATAATTAAACTCAATGAAAGTGGCAGAGACTTGCCAGTTCTCTCAGTTGTGAGATTGAAGGTCCTTTTTAATAGTTTGAAAAGAAAAATTTCCCAACAGGGGTTTTGGTACTGCCTAGAAAGAAAAAGGGAAAGAGCCTCCAGGACACAGTTAAATTAGTTAAGAATAATAATTAAGGTTGCAATTCTAAACGAGCTTACTAGGACACAGTGGGACTAACTTCCAAGTAAATATGCCTAAGATTGACTTTTAAATCTGAATCTTGAGTCTTGTTTTAAAAGGTTTAGATAATTATGCAATGGTATCCTGAAACAGGTGACATCATATTTCAGTTTATTTCAGACTAGCGTTGAATATCACCCACAAAATTAAGCATTACAACTCATACATACAGTAATTGTAGTTGTAAGGAAACAAAATAGAACTATCTATTGATAGTATATGCTTTTCACAAAGATACTTTTAAAGCAACATTATCTGCAGTTTTTCATGTAGGAGATGGGGGGGGCTGCTAAAACCCGCTAAAATATAATTCATCAATAATCCTTTCTTAACTGATACATAAACTGGCATTTTTTGGCAGCAAGAAATTCTTTACCAATATCCCATATCAGAAGCTTCCCAAAAAATGAAAAGCGTAAGAGGAATATTTCTTACGCTGTGTGACATACTGGAAAACATGACAGGAACACATATAATCAGGTAAGAGTCCTTTATTTCCTTCCTTTTTCCCTCCTTTGCCTTGTGGGCACAAATTTTATAGATATACTAGTTTCACATCAATAGTGTTTAACTGTCTCAGATAAATTATGCTGCTTGTGGAATTTGCAAATAAAGAAATAATAAAACATTGACTGAAAAAATAAATTATATAACTTTGTAGCCAAAAACATCCACATTACCAATCAGGAAAAAGAAACTTGAATTGTTATTGGTGATGATAGAGTTCACCTCCCTCTATCCAACCTTCCCCCTAATTATAAGCTCAAAATCACAGAATTAACCATTTTACTATGTAGCCACTATGGTCAGCTAATCAGAGTTATGGGGCAAGGTATTCTAGCCTATATATTTCTTTATAAGCTGCTTTCATGATAAATTGTTCCCTTGTGTGCTGATGTTTTGTAGTTCATCAATGTTTTTATGTGGAAAACTGATCCATGTCGCTTACTGGAAGGAATCGGATAATCTCCTTGTAATTGGCCTTCCGGCTGAAAGGTAAATTTGTGAGATATTTTTCCTAAGTGACATTTTAAAATGGTGGTGGTGGTGGTAATGTCTAAAATAAGCCACTAGCTCTCTTATATTGTTGCTGGATAATGTAGATAGTTTCTGACATTATGTAACAGCTGGTAATCCTAAATTCAGAACTAGCATTCAATTACTTTCAGTGACATTTAGTTTCAACTAATTAACTTTTCCTGGATTGTGCTCATTTTGTCATTCAGCTGTATCTGTATTCATTGTATTATGTTAGCACAATTCTTAGAGGAGTTGTTTTGGTTTTACAGTGTCCCTCTCTCTCAGCTAAGGAACATGATTGCAGATGTTGTCCGGACTTTGAAATTTATGTATGGCTCTCTGGACAGGTAAAATACTCCTAAATATACATTTTTTTCTAATTACTAATCCTTTTGCAAATTTGGGATTTGGATATGATGTTGTGTTGCTTGAAACCTGATTTCTGGAGAATTTTCATTTGGATCACAAATCCCTGTCCCTTTATTTGCAAACTTACAGTTCCAAAAGTGATTTGCCTTGAAGCAGCATAGTGAGAAACTCCATTTCAAAGCTTTATTGTGTACAGAACTAGCTGGGCAGTTTCAGGCTATGTGTAATTTATGTGTTTCTTTGACATGATTTGCTAAAGGTTATCCTACTTCATTTCTCAGTGACAGAATGAATTTTGTGTGCTGAGCATCATACTTACTCATATTTCACTTTACTTTCTAGATGCCACTTAATAATCATCATCATCATAAACTGGAATGAAAGACATTCCATGCTTGTTTAAATTCTTGCATATGCCCTGTGACATTGTTTGAACTTTCTTTGAACAGTACGTCCCCATTCCATAGCTTAAACGTCATTTGAATGTTTCACTATGTGGCCTAGGGAGATGCTCTTAGAGAAACACAAGTCCCAAAGTCGTTTGGATGCTGTAACCATAGAAAAGCTGCTGCAGGGGGTGAGGCCAAAGGAGTGTACATTTTTCATATATTAGCTAGTAAAAATCACCTGCTTCTGGGCTCGAGGATTATATTTTCAACCAGGTGCTCTTCCAAGCTTAACTCCCTCCTACCCTAGGCAGGTATCATAGATGCGCAGAACTTGTTGTATGGTTCTTTGGATCACAGTCAATGTCTAAAACATTGTAAAATATGTTCCCCAGTAAAATTTTAGAAAACATTTTATTCACTTCTTATATTTCAACTATTAATATACCTCTTAATTGTCAAACTTCCTTAAGTGGTATTTTTTCCTATTAAACATTGTGTGTCATTGTCTTTAAAGATTTAATTTTAGTTGTAATTTAAGCGTTTTACATGAAGGCTAAAATAATGTGTGTGAAATGCTGAAATGTGTGAAATAACTGAAATTTCCTCCAGTTCCTTTCCTTTTTATACCATTTGAATCTCATGCTCTAAACAGCATAGTTAATGGTTTGCCATGAATGCCCCAATCCCATCCACTTTTCTCCTTGCTGTATATTATATATCTAAGTTAGAGTTTTAACTGTGAATTATCATGACATGCAAACAACGCTATTGAAGCTCAAATAGCATGAAAGGGGAAATTATGGTTTGCTGTCTTGTGCTTCCTTCTGCCTTCCAGAAAGTTAAGTCAAATTGTGGTATGCTGCCATAAAACAATTTCTGCTGTGCACACAGGTTATGGAAGGACATTTCTTGTTGTTCTAAATTTTGCTTTATGTTTGTTCAGTGCTTTTTGTCACGTAGGAAATGTTTCTCGGTTGGATCACTTTTTCAACCTGTTCTTCCAGCAAGCCCTTCACCCTCCCAGACTCAGCTCATGTACCAGTCCTAGTTCTCAACACTATGATAACTGCAGTGCATTGCTTTTGTACAACTTTCCAGGAGTGCGGTGGTTGTGCCTTCCACAAGAAATTAAGGTAACCCTGACCACAGCTTTTAAGAGAATTAACAGATGAGAACCCAAGGTTGAAGAACCCAAGGTGCATAGAGAAATCTTCATATATTACACATATTATAAGGCACAACTCTTGCCTAAAACGGTGTGTTCTCACTCTCAGACCCAAATTGAGTAAGAGGGGGCACATGCCTTCGACAGATGATTAGGGGAGTGGCAAAACAGCATCTTGTCATGACAAACCCACAGCATGAGAGATAAGAGGAGAGAGGAGCAGCAGCTGAAGCACAAGCTCATTCATTCCTTATGGTCCAGCCAGGTTCTGCTTATTATAAGATGTGGGTGGTTGTCCACCCACCTTCTCTATTAAGCACAACCCAGCCAGAATGTAAGGGATCACTCGCTGAGCATGTACACCTTTCTCTTGCACAACTCATCAGCTTAACTCCTCTTTTACATTCCTGCTGGACCAGCAAGAACGTAAAGGAGAAGTCAGGCCCTGATGTGGTGTGCCTGACTATAGCCCACCCACCTCTTCTAATAAGTGGAACAGTTTTGCTTATTAGAAGAGGTGGGTGGCCATAGAAAGGCTTGCCCCCTCACCTGCCCCAGGAAGAGGAAGGTAAGAATTCGGAACATGAACGTAAGGCTTCTTTTTTGCAGCAGCATGGGAGGGATGAAGGCTCCTGCTGCTGCCACTGAGAGAAGGAACCCTACAGAAGACACATTGTGTGCCCCCCCCCCAGCAACCAAGAGAAGAAAGTTCATGAAGCCTTGCATCTCTCAGTGGCAGGTGGGGGGGACAAAGCTGCATAAGATGGAGTGGCAGGGCAGTCTTTTGCCCACTACAGCAAAATTTTTAGATCAAGCACACTTCATTCTCACAACCTAGCGTAGTGTATGTATGAATTTCAGTAGTAAATCCGAGGTTTAAAGGGCAGCTCTAAAGAAATGTGTAGCTCAAAAGATATTTGGGCTTGTATTTCTGAATACTCAGCCCTGTGAAGTGAATGCACTAATAATTATTTAAAAGGTCGCTATGCGCAACTCAGTTCCCATAATATTGTCTGTTAAAAGCATACCCCTTCTCTAGTTTTTGGAGTGATACAATTGTAGTGCGAAGTTTTATATTTTTGATAGATTCAGTTAAAAGAGTAATTTTGCCGTAAAAGTTACTTATCCCATTATTAAGTGGAAGACTAGCAGCAGTTTCAAAACAAAAAAACCCCACAAACTGAGAAAAAATTATTGCCTACATGGGACAGGAAGTGTTTTCAGTTGGAGATTAGGAAGAACAGAGAAACTAACTATTTGAACACCAACTGTGTAGCTTGCAATTCTGGCAGCACTGGTTTAAACCTAATTTTTCTCACTGAGATATCTTGTTCACATACTCTGCAGGAAGTGCTTTCTTACAAATTAAGCTCTTTTCACTGTGGAACATATTTTTGGCTGGTACCTTATGGAATGATTATGAAGATCTATAAATAAAAGGTTTTCTTAATGAAACTTACTGTAACGCACTAGATCCTGAAGTGTGCAAGTTTAACACTTCTTGGGTGAAACAATGGTAATGTGTGAGAATGTTTTGGAAAATTTCCATAGAGACAAAAACTAAGTCCTGAGTGAAAAACATTTTTTCTAATAACTCAGCTGGATACTAAAGCTTTGCCAGATTTCAAGGGAACTTCATGCCTTGTTTTAATCCATGGAAATAGAGAGATTGGCATGTCTATTATATTAAACAGTGGGTTTAGGAGACTGAGAGAGAATATTTTTCTTTCATTTCTGAAGGGGGAAGTATGCAACCACTGGGTGCTTTTCTTTCGACCCTGATTATAGCAATCTACAAGAGTTTGGAACCTGATTTTGCTCTGGTTCTGAAATGCCATATGCATCTGTTACTGACTCTGTGTACTGTGTACTATTGTCTCAGTACTGAGAGATGCCAAGGAGGCTTCGTCATTATTTGGAATAAATTTAATGTTTTCATTTGCTAATGTTTTTCAGGTAGAAATTGATACAGCTCTGAGTGAGTTGGAGGCGGCAGACTTTGCAGAACTAGTAAGGAACCTTTTTTTTTTTTTTTTACACACACTCGTTAGCTCTTTCAGGGCCACAGTCGGGGGCACTGCTGGAAGCCCACTGAAACCCCTGTCACAGCAGGAAGACACTGCCTGAGATCTGCAGCCCCATGGCCTAGCTCATGGGTAGGCAAACTAAGGCTCAGGGGCCAGATCCAGCCCAGTCGCCTTCTCAATCCGGCCCGCGGACAGTCCAAGAATCAGCGTGTTTTTACATGTGTAGAATGTGTCCTTTTATTTAAAATGCATCTCTGGGTTATTTGTGGGGCATAGGTATTCGTTCATTCCCCCCCCCCCCGCACAATATAGTCCGGCCCCCCACAAGGTCTGAGGGACAGTGGACTGGCCCCCTGCTGAAAACGTTTGCTGACCCCTGGCACAATATAGTCCGGCCCCCCCTAGCTGTTCCTTCTTGCGGCTTTCTTCCTCTGACTCAGGAGGATCAGCCACCTCCCATTTGTTCCCTTTCCTCTGGGCCCCAACCTGACTTCAAGGTAGAGAGAAAAGCAGGGAAGCAATGGCTTCTGCTTTTCCTCACTGTCATTGCCTTTGAGAGAGGGTGAAATGCAAGGGCAGCCAGAGCCAGTGCTTGCTTGTCTCTCCCTTTGGACACCAATGAGATTTGGTGACAGCTAGCCAATACTGAATCCACTGAGGGAAGGTGGAGGGAGGCTCTGTAGTGGTATGCAGTGAAATATAACTATCTATGTTTACTTATTTGTAAGCCATTATAAACAGTACAGAAAAAAGAAAATATAATTTTAAAAACTGAGGATTATTACAATTATCTGTTGTACAATGGTTGCTGCAGAATATATTACTAGTAAATAGTATGTGCCTGTTCTACATATACTGACAGAAGCTGTGTGTACATGCTGTAATCATTGTGATACGTTCTTTTGAGCTCTAGACATATTTTATTATTTCTCTCTAATAATAAAGTATTGCAGTTTCTCCAGGAAACTTTAAAACTTGCTTCAGGGAACTTGAATGTGCCAGAAAGTGATTTAGTTATTCTGAAGTAAATGTTATATGCGATTAATACTCATTTTAATTAAAGTAGATCTGATTTAGTAAACTGTAAATGTGTACATCTGAGGCATAAAGAAAACAATTATTCTAGCTCTTTCACTCACTTTCTCCCCTTCTGGCTTTTATTCTAAACACGATTTCACAAGTTTTCAAGAAATATTATACATATGAAAGGCTATGCTGTTTCGCTGTTTGTGCTGGAAGAAGTCCCTCTAGTGGCAAGAGTTGCAACTTTGAAAGCAAAAGAACTCTGTTCTGACAAAGATAGCTTTTGAAAATGAATCTAAATTGATTGATTATATTAGTTATAATCAGCTTGACAAAATAACTGATAATTTTGTGACAAATTAGAACTTCTAGAAAGAAGTTTCAAACTTCTTCAGTGTCTATGTATCACTACTGGAAGACATCTGCTGGCCATTTAAAGAAAGTATCCTGAGGAATTAAAGTACTGTGTTGTATAATGCTCAAATTGCTTACCTTGAATCAGCTGAAATCTGAAATGGTGACTTAGTTTTTTTGTTTTACAGTCGGAAGATTACTATGACATGAGACGACAGTATACAATTTTGGGCTCATGTCTCTTCTACAAGGTAAGACATCAAACCCTTACCAACATACAGTCCCTGGGATTCTTTGGGGGAAATCATGTGCTTTGAATGTATGGTATGCAACGCAGCCTAAGTCCATGGAAGTGGGAATAATTTGATATGAAAAGGCAAAACTTTATACTAGACCTCCAAGTCTCAGAGCTTTTATGAAGTAATGGCTTCATCTTTTCAAAGTTCACCTTTGCAGCCTTTGGGGTTGGAGGTTTTGCCTTTAGATATAATGAAAGCTGGATTTCTTGGGAATCCAGTGGATTCATTGCTTGGTTACAGGCAATGTGGCAACATTCCCTGGTTGCTATGATTTCTTTCGCAAATAAAACCAAACCCTTGCAGGCAAAAAACTCTTTGAATAAAGAAACTGGTTATATATGATATCTTGAATCTATGCTGTCTCTTTGTTTTTAATTCAGGGATATTTAATTAGTAATCACTTGCCAAAGGAGGATTTGATTGATATTGCATTATATAGCAGGCATTATTGCCTCTTGCCCTTGGCAGCAGAACAGCGCATTGGTCAGTTGGTAATATGGCGAGAAGTGTTTCCACAACATCACCTTCAGGCATGTGAAGCATCTTCTGAAGGGTATGAAGAACCCAGAGCAAGATACTTTTTACTCATAGTTGGTCTGGTAAGTTTTGTGGGGCGTTTGGTACATTTGCAGCTGTTTTTCTGTTAAAATGCATGCTCTAATGAACACGTGCTAAAGTTCCATATATGTCATTTATGAACATTTCCTTTCTGCTCAAGTTATTTGAAATATATTTTGTGTCAGGTCAACAAAGGAGGTCCTGCTTCAAGTAACCCACAACACATGCACACATACTCCACTGAGTGGGGTATTGACATGATACAATACCTTCTCAGTTGCAGTATTATACCACTAGAAAAGTTTGGTTGCCACCATCCCTGTCATTGTAAATCACGTCATTTTTTATGTCTGGTAGTTGCTTTGCTCTCTGGTTTGAGTTCTGAGATTTTGACTCTTGCTTGTTCTGGTTTTTCTGTATTCTTTTGAATGTCACAGGCATTGAAAAATGGAATCCCACTAACATATTGTTCCCTTCTTCTTTCAGAGGCACTTTATGTTGAGTGTCTTGTTGGAAGCAGGAGGTTGTGCTTCCAAGGCCATTGGAAATCCGGGGCCAGATTGCATATATGTGGATCAGGTCAAAGCAACTATCCTTCAGTTGGATGGAATAGATCTCAGCATAGATGAGAGTTTGGAATCACCCTCCACTCCGCTGCTATCCTGTGTAGATTGGTTCCTCCCTGCATCGCGGGACAAACTGGAAAGCTTGACCAGCTTGTCTTTTCTCAACAAACTGCAGTACACAGCAGGCACTCCCGCAAGTAAAAAAGTGCCATTTAGTGATTCTTCCTTAAGGACACGTAAGCCTAGTCCCTTAAGAAATAGTGGGATGCCTGACAATGATAGCAACAGCCCTGAAGCAGGAAGTGGGAACCTTAATACAAATCCTGTGCAACTGAAAGGTCCTGGACGACTTGATGGAAGTAATAGTCTGTTTACGGTAATGCTCTTTCTTTCCCTAAATTTCTTAAAATTATGTTTCCCACATAGTAATGTGTTGGCACAACCAGCGAAAGCAAGCTGAAGGAGTACTTCCTGAGTGTAAGGGGAGGATGTGGTTCATGTCCATGATGTAGCTTCCCAGTCTTACTTCCTTTGGGTTAACTCCTAAATCATTTTCCATCCATAAGCATAGCTTGGAGAAGTGAGAGTTGCCAAAAATGAGTTATGTATATGGGTGTGCCATGTATTCTAATGGGAAGGTTTTTGTCATAGTTGTATAACCCTGTTTCAAGGGTGCTTTGCGTGCCGTCATTGCAAGATGAGGTCACCAAAGTGTTCCTCTCTCTTGCCAGTATTCAATAATTACCCAGCTGAGTTCCTTTTTCTTTCACATGGCTTCCCCCCAGCACCTATCCTACAAAGGTTTTTTCACACTACTTAACCAAAAGTATGTGTAATACACATTTGGTAGTACAGTACTTCTAAATTCCAAACTAAACAACAAGAATCAAGCATGAAATTTTAATTCTGATTGGCATCAAATCAGTTTAGTCTGATCTGCATAATTTATTAAAACTGCATAATACATATTTGTGCTGAAAGCTATGGGTTGTATGCAACTAAATTATACTTAGACGCTTTGAAATTGGTGAACACACATTAGTATTGTCCATTATTTCTTTGGGTTTACTCAAAGTATGACTTCGTTGGCTACAACCGTCCATCTCTCCAATAAAGAGCACAAAACAATTTGTAACAGAAGATTTGTTCAAGTTGGTTTTGAAAAACAATTACATTTTTTAAAATAACCGTAAATCTTTCAAAAATAATGTAGCATGTCACTTGATAGCTCAGCATAGGATCAGAAAGCATGTGAATTGCTGAACTAGCTTAATATTTTTAATAACAGCCTTGGTATTTGTATGTTAAAATCTGAATCACACACCTACTGTGAGCTTTTAATTCTGCTTGTTTTTCAGATCGCCAAAAAGAAAAATATTCTTCCAAATCCTTTTAATTTAGGAACCCTCAAAAAGAACCTTACAGATAAGGAAGCTGAACTGTATAATGTTATGAAGTAAGGTGTTACTAACTTTTGTTCTTTAGCTTCTGACTACATTAATATTTTGTGTGTGGATGTATGCAAATAAAAAAATAAGCCTGGTGTGCCAGTTATTAGACTGCCTATTGGAAAGTGGTCAGTTTCTGAAGCTGTGAATGTCCTTGTGTGGCTGGTAGCCCAGCTTTATAACTACATTAAGGTGTGCAGCCGTTGGGTAGCCAGTGTGCTATGCGAGTGTACACACTTTTCCTTAGAATGAATTGCCACTAACCGTGCACCTCCACACAGGAAACTTCCCCATGATTTCTTCACCTTCCCCACTTAAACTATGTGGGGCAGCAGGAAACACTCTCTGCTAGGCTTTCCTTGGGAATTTGGTATGAAAACACAAGCTTTTCACTAATATGCATATATTTTTGTGTGCAAACTATTGCGGTATTTCATTACATTTGTTTAGGATTGAATCTGACCAAAAAAAAAAACACCCCACACAAAATCATTGTTAATTGTTACTGGTACAGGTTTCCTGCTGTTGTTGCACATTTCTTATAAACTCTTGTTTTAAATAACTTGACTTTTTGATTAATCCTTTTGAGCCCAGTTCTCTGCACTTTTGCTGGGGCAACTTTTTATGCTTGGGCATACTTACTGTCATCTCGTGCTTGGGCATGGGCCATAATGGACTATGCTTAGGAGTGGCCTTGCTGAGAAGTAAGATGGACTTTGAGGGTCTGGACACAAAGGTCAGTCCAACACATGGACTGACATCCTTTGTTGTTGTTTAGTCGTTTAGTCGTGTCCGACTCTTCGTGACCCCATGGACCAGAACATCCTTTACTCCCCTATTAATAATGACAGGTAGAATAAACAGCTGATTTCATCTGCTGTCTTAAGCCACTCTTCCTCCACAGACAATCCAACCAAAAAGCTCATCGTTTCTGCTGTCAGCAGGTAGACTACCAGCAAAATTGGAGTGTCCCTGCTTAATTTGACCAAATTCCTTGAAACTGTAAGGAATATAGTTGTGACCCTGCTATAAGTTGGTTCAAATGCCAAATCCTACAAAAAAAATCTAACTTAATTTCAGCTAAACAGAATAGCTTGGAATCTTAAGAGAAGTCACCAGCTTCTTAGGACAGAACATACAAAGCAAGTGCTTCAGCAAGCTAAGGAAACAAACTTTTACATAGTTCTGCAAGACTGCTTTATTGCAATGTGTTGTAATATATTCCACTGTGCATAGTGTTGAACATTCCCATATTATATTATTATATAACAGCTAATGAAAACTTAACTTCATATCAGCTCACTAAATGTTTCCTGTATTTCTCAGTAGTGCAGCAAAAGTTTTATCTCAGACCTAACTAGTATGTTGGTACCTTGATTCTCAAACTTAATCTGTTCCGGGAGTCCGTTCGACTCCTGAAACCGTTTGAAAACCAAGGTGCAGATTCTGATTGGCTGCAGGAGCTTCCTGCACTTCTGAAAAACGTTCACTTGCTTCCGGGTTTGTGGCGTTCAGAAGCCGATTTGTTTGGCAACTAAGCTGTTCGGGAACCAAGGTGTGACTGTACATGGAAGTCAAGCTAAAATGATTATAAAGACTGATTCCACTCCCCTCTGTCTTTATAAGCCACCAAAGACAGTACCCATCTCTCTCCCATGATGATAAGTACAGAGATTGATGGGAGAGTACTTCTAAGCATACACACTGAAATATCCTATCAGTTATCACTTTCTAATTGAACAGATTAGCTTTTAGATGTAGAATATCCGATCTGGAAAATATCGCTTGAATATTTTTGTCTATTTGGTTTCTCAGTTAATTTACTATTGCCCATGACTATTTCAATAAAACACTATCTATGTTCACAATTAATTGGTATAGAAACCAGCCACGCCCTAGGAAAATTTCTTACTATGTTGTAGCTGATGGGTTTGCTTTGCACAGTAGGTTTTGTGCTCTTAATTGTAAAAAGGTGATGGTTGATTAACTATTTTCTTTTGCTTTTGAAGGTTGACATCTGGTCCTGAAAACACTCTCTTCCACTATATTTCTCTAGAAACAATGCATGGAATTTTTATCACTCCAACACATGCTGAAGTCGCACAGCTGAGTGGAACTATCCATCCCCAGCTCATCAAGAATTTCCATCGCTGTTGCCTTTCCATCCGTTCCATTTTTCAACAAACTATGACAAGTGAAGTATGCATCATTATCGTTAATTATGGGGAAACTTTTGTTCCTAATAAGGGAATACCTAGCTACTCACAAGTAATCCCTACTGAATTCAATGGGACTTTCTCCCAGATAAGTGAGTATAGGATTGCAGCATAACTCTTTCCTCTTAAAATGGGGATAAATTCACTTTTTAAAATAAATTTAACTTCTTAACTGCATTACTATGGCAAAATTAACTGTTTATTAATGAAATATGATCTCAATTTAAATAATGGCAGAGCCAGACTTTGTGGAGTTTATAAAGTCTGTACTTCCAAGTAATTCACTCTGTCTCATTCAGATATGACAACAAACCATGGTTTCTTGTTACAATAATGAGCTGTAGCAAGTATTGGGCTTACACACACCTTTCTACAGTTCATAAGTACAAGGAGAGGATGGAAGGAAGAGAGGGGAGCACTAAGTCTGGAGCGTGCCATGGCATGTCCTTGTATCAAAAAACTATAGTATTTATGTTAGGTTGAGACACAGAATTTAAGCTCCCTGGAAAGATTGATTCTACCATTCATGAAATCAAGAGAGGATTTGGTTATTGCGGTCTGATTTTACACCTGAACCAGGCTGCTGCATTGTCAACTTTCTTTAGCACAATGGTCAGTACTATGTATGAAAATTAAATCTGTTTTACTATATGTGTTTTTAATCTCAAATTTGATACATGTGATTATGTAAAAAATAGACGTGCTTACATAATGTTTTAATGTAACACAGATAAAACCTTTTTTGGTATAAGCTGAGGGCCGAACGAAGTGGATAAAATGTGATTTAAGTGAATTCTTTCAACTGCTAACTTTAATAAGAAAATCCAGCTGAGAAGTATATGTAATGATCATTTTCTTCAGTATATATATCTCCTTAGCTGTGGCACCATGCCTAGTTTTATTCTTTATGTCTGCAGCAAAGTCGCTTTGGAAGCAAACATTCAACTTCGAAGAGAAATCAGAGTAATGTTATATCTCCTGAGTATGAAAATTTCTTTTCAATTCTAGCTGTAGCTGAGTAGACAGCTATTTCTTGGTTCATACATCACATTAAACCATAGTTTAAAACAAATTATGATTTAATGTGAAGACACATTGTGCTGATGCATGCTGCTGAAATGTACTGCACTGCCAGGAAACAAGCCAGAATCTGGATTTTTGTAATGTCTGAATCCAGCATGGTTGGGCTTTTTTTCAGCCAGAACTTGCCAGAACTCAGTTCCGGCACTTCACAAGTAGGTGCCATTGCCATTATAAGAGAACAAGGGAAGTGGTAATGGTGAGTTCTGGCACCTCTTTTTATAGAAAAATAGTGCTGAGCATGGTTGCTCTCTTCAAACAATCCATGAACAGTAACCAAGGTCTGTTCTTGTCTTACTGCTTATAGTTTGTTTGGAGAGAAACGAACAATGAGCCCACATTCAGACAGCACAAAAAGCCAGGCTCTGGTTTGTTTCGTGACATTGCAACATTAGCACTTTTCAGGAGTGTGCACCAAGTACACTGTATGGTCACATTAACCCTTAGTTAAAAACAAACTATGGTTGAATTTGATGTGTGACTTCAGCCAGTGTGGACAGCTATTTATCAAAAGGTGTAAAAACGTCCTGTCATAACATTTCAGAAAATATTTGATCTATGTTTTATAACAGACAGTGAAAGCAAGGTTCCTATTCCTTGCTCATAATGCTAATTCAAATTTCATTGCCCATTTACTTTCTTGTTTTTCATTACAGACTAAAAAGACTGCAGGTAATAGAAGTTCAGACCGCAGAAAAGCAAATTCTGGCCTACATCAGGTGAAAGAACATGGGGTGTTGTTTGAATGTTCTCCTGACAACTGGACGGACCAAAAGAAACCTCCACCAACTATAATGTACTGGGTTGTGGGGTAAGTGAGCAATAATACCCTTTTTTCTGTTTTATGGACTGCCCAAATCCTCAAAACTTCTGTTTTCCAAAGTTTGTAATTCAACATCTTTTACATGGGTGGTCTTAGTCACTTCCCTAATGCAGCTATCTATTTTTAACTTTTGTACCACGAAGGATGAAAACGTAGCAGAGGATCAATTCAGTGTGCATAAATATACCTAGCAAAGAACATTTTGAAAGCTCAGCACGTACTGCTGTATAGTTATTCCATTTTTAGTTCTTTATGAAACCCTTACAAAAGCACGGACTGTTTTTAGAATAGCCTAAAGATCTTATTCTGACACAAAGTTCTTTTTTTTTTTTTTTTTTTTACAGGAGACTCTTCATAGATCCCAAGCCTCGGGAGTTTTATGTCTGTTTTCATGACTCAGTTACAGAGGTTGCTGTTGAACTGGCTTTTAAGCTATCTTTTGGCTTAGCTCTGTAAATTTGTTTAGCTATACATCATAAACCTTCCAACACACTTAAGGCACACAAATAAGAATTAAATTATGGTTTTGTCCTGGATGCTCTTTGAAGTGTTCCTCTAAAATAATCTCGATGAATAACTTTTCAAATGTTTATAATAATACATGGATGTCATCAACAGTATTCTGAGTTGACTGACTTTTCAAATTACTTGTTTAAAAAAAAACTAAGCAAGTGGTGATTTTCTCTTTACTGCCTTGCAACAAATTTTGCACATAAGCTCTGTGATCAAGAAGGGTCTGTACATGTGAACCATATGTAGATCTGTATTCTCAGAGCCAAGTTTCTTTCTTGCAAGGTTTAAAAGCTCAAAACATGTTACACTTTCCTCAGGTTAAAAATGCAGTTGCGCAGGGGCACTTTGTGCAAATGTGAACAGCCGTAAAGAACTCAGTTTCACACACACACACTTCTGGACTTCAACTAAGGGAGTGTAATGTTTAATATATTACACAGGGTACAGAATTCTAAACATGCTATGGAATGTATTAAAGATCAGTGGGGGTGAAAGAAACCCCTGAACGTTTTCTGATTTTTATCTTACACGGGGGGGGGGGGGAGGGTTGAGAGGAAAAAGACTACCTTACATTAAAGGGCTATAATATTTTATACAGTAAATGATGTTATGTATAATTATGTGAATGAATAAACATTACTTGTTATAAAGTAACATTACCCTTATTGCAGATGCTCTGTGGCAAACATCAGAAGGAAATAACCATTTTGTTTTCAAAAACTTTGTATAAACTTTTTTATTTTATTTTTTTACAATAAAGACATATTTGCAGAACGTGTCCCATGTATTTTTATATTCTCTGATGGGACTGTATACAACATTTCACAAGCAGCAGGCAGGTCACACAACCAACATTTCCACTTCCCCATAAGCTCCCTATATGCACAAAAGCCTCTGCAGAGGGTTAAGGGCATCTACTTAACTGTGGGCTGATCTTATGGGGCTGGCAGAAGAATCTTGCACCATTCACACAAGATTCCCCGTTACTGCATTCATTCTTAATGTTTACTAATTATTGCATAACTTCACCGGAAACTTCACTTCTCTTACTGCATATCTCCTAGGCCAGGGATGGAGAACCTATGGCCTTTTAAAACATACTGGATTATCGTTCCCATTAGCCCCACTCATTATCAACAATTGGGGATGATAGGAACTCCAGTCTGAGGTTTCCCATCTTTGCCTTAGGTAATCTTAACAGCTTTGTGGGTTGCTTGGTCATAATTCTCCAAAAATAATAAAAATAAGCACACTGTGGCCTCTTAACTTTTGTACCACTAAATTTTGGACGCTAAATTGTTGTTGCATAACTCCAGAACCCACAACACTGCTGAAAGTCTCTTCTAAGAAATGCAACAAGAAATGCTGAATTAAGTGGGGAGTGCTTGAGTCAGGCCCTAGAGTAACGGTGCTGCTGCCTTTGAAAGCCAGTCTGAAATATTTTAGTCCTAAAATGAATTTAGTCCGAAAATGGTTGGAGAAACTGCGTTCGGAGGAGCCCATCATTGTGATTTGGGCAATGTCCCTCTCCCGGTGCTTGCTTTGCTGGTTTCTAGGCCCTTGCTAGCAGAGGTTCCTATTCCTTGCTCATAATGCTAGGCCCTTCCTAACCTCCATCTTCAGGAGGCCCAGAATCTTCTTGGAGAAGGGATGCCCAGGAAGAGAGGCTCTTGTGATTGGGCGCTGCTGGGTCATGTGGCTTGAGAATGCATGCTTCTGATCCGGTTGGGGGAGGGGGACTCCATTGGCTCTTCCTGAGCAGTGGCAGTTAGAAGTGTTGCCTGGTGCTGGGGCATGCCACTTGGGGCTTCCATTTCCACCCAAACCCCTGTGCCCACCCAGTCGACAACATGCTGGCCGCAGAGGGGCAGCAGTTTTTCGACCCTGTCTCTTTCGGGAAAGACCTCATGATAGGTGGGGTGGCGGCAGCTGTTTCCAAGACAGCAGTAGCGCCCATTGAGCGCGTGAAACTGCTGCTGCAGGTCCAGGCCTCGTCCAAGCAGATCCGGGCTGACCAGCAGTACAAAGGCATGGTGGACTGTTTTGTGCGCATCCCTCGGGAGCAAGGTACGTCTTCCCCAAAGAACAGGCCCTCCTCGAAGGGTTGGCGTGGTGTGAGAGCCACAAACGTTTGCCCCTTGTTTAAATCATGCCTCAACTGTGAACAAAATAAGTGGCAATTCTGTTGTGCCAAGCCCCCTCACCAGCTGCAATAAGAGGCTAATAATTCTGGCCTACCTTTTGAGGTGGTTGTAAAGATTGTGGGGAAATGTGCTGTTAAGTTCTCTGACTACCTAGCACAAAACAAATACTTATTACTAATACTCTGCATAGAGAGTGAGTGTGTGTGTTTTCTCCAAGGCAATATTCCAGCTTTTACATGTTTCCAATCTTTCCTTAATGGCTGTGTGCTTCCAATGAGGCCTAACTTCCATATTCCTATATTGTTTTCATTCCGACCAAACAGCTGCACACTCCAGAGTACATAGTGCATAATATCCCTTTTATGTCCTTTCTCCCCCATTGTACAACTCCCATCACCTTCCTGGCTGCTTCCACCACACCAGGTTTCCCTAATTCATACTGACCTATCTACACATGCAAAATTAATACAACATGCTCACATTTCAGCTAACAGGGAATATATTCACCCAGCAAGCAAGGATTTCATCTGTAATATATACTCCTACTTCTCTAAGCAACAGAAATACAAGACTCCCACTGCACCACACGTGCAGCCTGATCCTAGATACGTCTGCTTGGAGCTAAGCCCCACCAAGTTCAGTGGGACTTACTCCCAGGCCATTGCGTAGGATAGAAACTTAAATTGACTTCCTGGAATAATAGCTGAAGATCTCATAGATGGTTATCCTTCTCCAAATAATTATTATAAGATTGTACACTGACCTGTGCCATGTATTTTTGTGCAGCTACTTATTTATGGTGAATTCTAAGGGTGTTTTGTACAAAGGTTCATATTTTTAAATTATAATTGTCAGTGTAAGCAGCTCTGTATGTTTATGGATTCCTATTACAGTGCTGATTTGATTAGGAAAGTAGCAAATCTAAAACTACAAGTCCACTAAACAACTTGTTCCAAGTACCTCCATATACCTTTAATTCAATAGGCATGGAATCTATTTCCTTGCTGTGTGTATACAGTGTTAATGTGCACTAAATTTGTAGTTTAGCATGCCTTCAGTGTCTGTTTTACCAGCAAAATATTTAGCCTGGCTTATTTGGAGCCCACATCATGAAACAAAGATTCTGAGCATTTTAGCTGCAGTTCTAAACCACTTTTATTAAGAAATGTTTTACTGAACTCCGCAGGACATACCAGACCAACCTGTGTAGAACTAGACTGCTAGTGTTTGGGTAGTAAGGTGAAATAGGACAATACAAATGTGTTATCCCTAAATGTGAAGTGAGCTTTTGGACCTAGTAAAGGAATATGTATCTTGAAGATATTTCAAAACAATTGGCAGTTCTTATCATGGCTCGATGACTCTCAAACTGTGATATCTTTGTGCATTTAACTTGAAACATTTGGTTCCCGTTTTAGAGTTATTTTACATGATAGAAGATGTTCTTCTGAGAATGAATGCCTTCGTTGTCTTCGTTTAAACACTGCAGATTGAAGGTTGTCATATTAAATGTTGGGCGCAAGCTAAAATTTGTTCTATAAGTTGAATGAAATATGGATTAACAACTGCTCAGACTTTTATTTTCCATGTCATTCAGTTACATAACTTTAATAAAATATGAACACAAAAATGAACATAATTATCTACTATTCTTCATCAAATGTTGAAAGTATGCCCTTCATTTATGGTCTGCCAAGCTACTGAATAAAATGCCCTGCTTGCTCTTATTGGCAAAAACATTAGTTTAAACTTTTTTCATAACTATCTTTTGCACTCCTGTCTTGACAGCCACTGATCTTGGAAGCAATACTTTCCTTATCACTTTAAATTTAAATACTTGCGTCCTGCAGTGTAAGCCCTCTCCTTACAACTTGTACTGAACTGCAGTGGTCACAACAGTAAAGATCTTTCATCGTACTGAATGTTTGCAGAGCCTTGTTTTCCATCAGAATATATAGAGTGCCCGTTACTGATTGCCATTATTTACCTTGGTGCCTGCAGATGCAACACTTTTCCATCCTTTGACTACTTTTTGTCTTGAACAGATCTTACTTGCATGTTAAACTCATTTTCCACTGATCTAAACTCATCCTGTAAAATTGCCCTCTTTGACCTAACCAAGATTCTCAGATCTTTCCAATAATTCTTCCTCCCTCCTTCTCCTTTCCAGTTAACTGGTGCCCACAAGCTTTCGTATTGTTTGGCTTCATGCTCCTTTTCAGCTCTCTTTACATTCCTGCAGTGAGGCCTTGGCTTCTGGGGTCCTCAACATTTCCATTTGTCCCTTTGTTTGACTTTTCCTGTTCTCAAATGCTGCTCTTTTTATGTGGTATTTCCTCTTGAAATACATATGTAGTTTAATCCAGGTCTGCCTATCTCCCTTTCTTTTGCCTCTTCAGATCTTCCTCAAAGCCTAGTTTTGCCTTCACTTTCCCCAGCTCTCAGCAAAACTCTTCCTCCAAAATAATTCCTTTTGTTGATCTAGTTTTCACTTAGTAAGGCACTAATACACTGCATCACCTGAGTCTTAGCAAGATCACCTGAGCCTGAACAGCACAGTGGTCAGAATGTCTAAAATAATTATCGTTTGGCTAATTCTGGTTATTTAAAATTTATGCATGTATGCCTCCAATGTACTGCAAAACCAAGTCCACCACTCCTTATTAAAATGGGTTTAGCACCCCCTCTGGTGGTGAAAACATAACCTAAAAAACAGCTGTACAGTACTATCTTACTAAGACTAGGTTATATATTTGATGGCAATCAAACACACAGATTTAGCATGCTTTACCATCACAGTGTGCTTTCTATTTCCTGCTGTTTATTTGCTAACTCTGGCTCTTTAAAGGATTAATAGCATCCAGTTTACTGCTATCGATGATCTGAGCTTCCGTTTTTTCCAGGGTTTGCATCTCTCTCTGCTTTTTAAAAAATCAGTACTGAGACAGTTGTACATAATTATAGGGGAGCTAGATTTGAGGTGAAAGAATTGGATGATCAGTGAACATTGAACTCTTTATGGATTCACTTATTCCACAAGTACCATTTCAAGCATATGAATAGGTCCAAGTTCAGTAGACATAAACATGTAGTTATGCAACAGAAACAATTTAAGATCATGTCAACTGTACATTTTTTAATCTTCTGTAGGATTTGCCAGCTTCTGGCGTGGCAATCTTGCCAATGTTATCCGGTACTTCCCAACTCAAGCCCTAAACTTTGCTTTTAAGGACAAATACAAGCAGATTTTCATGGCTGGAGTGGATAAAGATAAACAGGTAAATGTGGTCTAACATTTTGTTTATTGCTGATGTGTCCAAAACCATTTTGCTTGGTCCAAACATGAAGAAATTGGGATATCCTTTTGAATTATTAATAGTATACAGTATATTTCAATAGGTGGTGTATAAAAGAGGCATTGGGATTTGTATTTAAGAAAAAATTCTAATGAATATGAGTAATTGCGTGAACAACATTAATCCCCATCATATGTGACAAGTGGAACTTGCAATAAAATGTTCAGGGTTACTGCCAACCCTTTTCCAGGATACTTCATTCCTTCTCTCCTCCCTACAAGTAGGCCAGTGCCCCAAAGTTACTGTGCATGCTCAGTCCTCATTGGGATATTTTAGGGCTACATCTTAGAGTTTTTACTGTGATTTTTGTTTTTGTACTTCTGCAAACCTTGGAGTTCACTGAAGCCTGCTGATACCTCCTCTTGTTTGTGAATGGTGCTATTTGAGCAATGCAAGTCTGTACTCTGAAGAATGAGCTTATTGGTGTAGGATGTTTCTACTTGAAGCTCAGTATCATGCTATTTACAAAGACATTCTTTATCTGAATTAGGCCTTTAAAAAAAAAAGTCCAGCTGGTACTTTAAGCCAAAATGAAAAAAGCAATTGCTGTTAGTAAGTAGAGCAAGCAATCCTCTCACTGATTCCTGGAGCTCTCCAAACCTGTTCGACTTGACCAGTCGCATGGTATGCAGAGGCGTAAAGCAGCAGTTTCGAAATGGTTTTCTGTTAATAGCACTGATGGTCTTGGGCCCGGTCTTATTCAACATCTTTATCAACGACTTGGATGATGGACTCAAGGGCATCCTGATCAAATTTGCAGATGACACCAAACTGGGAGGGGTGGCTAACACCCCAGAGGACAGGATCACACTTCAAAACGACCTTGACAGATTAGAGAACTGGGCCAAAACAAACAAGATGAATTTTAACAGGGAGAAATGTAAAGTATTGCACTTGGGCAAAAAAAATGAGAGGCACAAATACAAAATGGGTGACACCTGGCTTGAGAGCAGTACATGTGAAAAGGATCTAGGAGTCTTGGTTGACCACAAACTTGACATGAGCCAACAGTGTGACGCAGCAGCTAAAAAAGCCAATGCAATTCTGGGCTGCATCAATAGGAGTATAGCATCTAGATCAAGGGAAGTAATAGTGTCACTGTATTCTGCTCTGGTCAGACCTCACCTGGAGTACTGTGTCCAGTTCTGGGCACCACAGTTCAAGAAGGACACTGACAAACTGGAACGTGTCCAGAGGAGGGCAACCAAAATGGTCAAAGGCCTGGAAACGATGCCTTATGAGGAACGGCTAAGGGAGCTGGGCATGTTTAGCCTGGAGAAGAGGAGGTTAAGGGGTGATATGATAGCCATGTTCAAATACATAAAAGGATGTCACATAGAGGAGGGAGAAAGGTTGTTTTCTGCTGCTCCAGAGAAGCGCACACGGAGCAATGGAGCCAAACTACAAGAAAGAAGATTCCACCTAAACATTAGGAAGAACTTCCTGACAGTAAGAGCTGTTCGACAGTGGAATTTGCTGCCAAGGAGTGTGGTGGAGTCTCCTTCTTTGGAGGTCTTTAAGCAGAGGCTTGACAACCATATGTCAGGAGTGCTCTGATGGGGTTTCCTGCTTGGCAGGGGGTTGGACTCGATGGCCCTTGTGGTCTCTTCCAACTCTATGATTCTATGATTCTATGGTACTGACTGTTCCCCAGCTATGCTTTTTTGATCTGTAAAGGTAGATGCATGTATTTTCAAAGGACACCATCAGAGTGCAGAGCTGCCTCCTTCAAAAGGAATACTGAAAAGGCAGTCTTTAAGGGCAGGTTTACACATCACTGTTGTTCATCACTCTGTGACTGCAGCATAACATGAAAATTTGTGCATGTGAAAGTGCCATTGCAAATCAAGCTCTATAAGTATATTGTCAAAAAAAGAAAAATCAGTGGAGACAGTTCACACATTCAGCAACAGGACTAGTTCAGATATTTGTTTGGGGTGCTGTCCCCCCCCAAAAAAACCCCACTCATGCACAGTAATTTGAGAGGCCGTGATTTCAACATCAAAGTAAAGTGTGAGGTGACATTGTACTTTGCACAGAATTTTTAGGCACTGTTGCAGCTGTGGAAATTACCGCTGTCTGTTTCTGATTCATATCGTCCCCATGTGCATGGGAGTATTTCTTACGGAGCAAAATAAATGTGTGAATTGATCCCAAGTGATGGGGATTTTGTGAATCAGCTTAAAGAGGGGACCCAACCCTACTTGATCCGCTTCCCTGGCTACGCCTCCCCAGTCGCGATTGATACTTTAAACTGAGGTTTGGTAGGAACCTCAAGGTTTGCGACTTGGGGAGGCGGTCCAGGAGTGCTCTGCTGGGAGTCACGTAGGATCAGGGGTGCTACACACGGGCACGCAAAGGGCGCCCTTCATTTATGTGGAGAGCGGTCATTGTGAATCAGCCCTAACGTTCCACAGTTTGAGAAGGGGGATCGAACAACATACAATCACCTCGGCAACACAAAAAGGCTGTTATAGGCCATATAATATACTATATATGTATATATTGGGGACATCTTTTATTGCTATGTAATCTTTGTTTGATACTGTCATGGGATTTTTTAAGGGATTTTTTTCTAACAAGCTGGTTCGTTTTCTTTCCTCCCAGTGCCTTCTGCATTGCCAGAAACTTACTGTTTAAAGCACCTGGTACTATTTCATGCTTAATGGCCATTTACAAATTCTCTGCACTTGGATTTAATACCTTGCATTGCATGCTCATTTTCTGTCAGTATTCATATGTAAGCCATTTCAGTTTTAAAGCTCTTACTCTGAAAGAACATGAAATACATCTTGACATACTTTGTGATATAAATGCTCCAAAGGGTAAAAGTCTTTTTGATTTTTTTTATATTATCATACTGTTATATTTTCAAATAAATAGTTTCAACAATGTGTGTCTTGAATATTGAAGTTCCCATCTAGCTTAAGTTAGTTGTGTGTAATAACTCCCATTGAAACTGTAAGGTTGTAAATGCCAGTACCAAAAGATTCAGGGTCATATTTAACTAAGTTAAGGGTAGACCCGTTTAAATTAGGCCCATTAATTTTAATAGGTCTACTCTGACAAAACTCAGTTGACTACCGCTCAACCTTCCCTCAAAATGTAAAGAAACCAAAAAAATCTTCTACTTCAAAACACAGCCTTAACCTAGTTATTCAAAAATAACTTGTGGCACCATAAATACTAAATATTCTATTATGGCAGAAGCCTTTGTGGACCACAGTCTACTTCATCAGATGAATGAAGTGTTATCCTGAGTTACGTATGTGTGTATAACTAGATACACACACACATGGGGAAGGGGAGAAGGTAAACAATGTGGTCACAGGTAAATGAAATGCAGTAAGTACAGTGACAGTGATAATTGCATAATTTAATCTGGTCATTCATACAACAGTTGAGGGTAACACAGACATCCTGGCGTTGGTAAACCAATTATCATGAGTGTAATAATTTTAAAAAAACAACTTTGTCCTGCTTCAAACTACAGGTCTGAGACTACACTGAACCTCTTGATGAATTATAATTCACTGATTTCATCTTTCTGCCTCCCTTTGAAGTTCCTTTGTTACTCAATTTTCATGGCACAATTTGTGTTGGGATGGATTTTATGAAAGAGCCTCAGGTTGTCTAAAATTTGTTTTACACACAAGCCAAGTTTCGCCACCAAGTCTTGAGTTTGGTGCGCCCTTTACAACGCAAGTTGTGGATTTTCTCTTGGGAATTTGCAAGAGGAAACTCCATCTTGAATTCCCTCAACTAAAATGTTGCCGTCAAGTCTAAGTCTCTGTCGATTTGCTTATATTCAAGCACTGTTGATTTGCTTATATTCAAGCATCACCATTGGGAATGTAAAAAATACAGTAATTTCAGGCTTGTGTCATCGCACCATTGCTTCAGGTATTTGTAAAAAAATAAAAATAAAATGGAGGATTGTTACAAGCCCTGTTTTTGAACTCAGCAGTTTTTCCTTTTCAGTTTGGGAGGTGGTTTGTTTCAAATCTGGCTTCTGGTGGAGCAGCTGGAGCAACTTCATTGTGTGTGGTATATCCATTAGACTTTGCACGGACCCGGTTAGGTGCTGACATTGGAAAAGGTAAGAGCTTCATCTTCATATTTTAAGGGTTGTGTGCTGAGACTGGCAGTTTGTGTTCCTGCCTTCTTTGTGGTGGTGCCACAGTTTATGGAGCTCCCTTCCTAGAAATATGCATTTGTTCCCTCCATTACCATCATTTTGATGTAACCTGGGGGGGGGGATTTCAACCCAACTGTTTAGTATGTGATGGGTAGTAGGTTTTCAGCATCTGAAAATTGTTGTATTTATTTTGAAAAATGTTTTTCATGATATTTTACGTGTTGTATGGCTCCTTATATGGCTCCCTGGGCTCCTTTGGGAAGGACAGGATAAAAAAATGAATCAATAGTAATAGTTCCCCTGTTCATTGTGGGGAACGCAAAAGTGCTCCCCTAGTTTTGTTATTTCTTCTTTCATTTTAGGTATGGAAGAGCGACAGTTCAAAGGCCTTGCTGACTGTATTGGTAAAATTGCAAAAAAAGATGGCATTACCGGCCTATATCAAGGATTTGGTGTTTCAGTACAGGGGATCATTGTATATCGGGCATCCTATTTTGGATGTTATGACACCATAAAAGTAAGTTTTCTGCTCAAACTCACCCTTTCCCATTAAAAGAAAAGGATTATTTGCCACCTTTTTTTGGGGATGTATTTTACAGTATTTATCCTATCAGCTAAGATATTATTAATCCTATTGCAGAAACAGAGAGCTAAGACTTAAAGATAAAAAGGCATGCCCAATTTGGTTTGTATTCCTTTAGTTTGTTATTATTTTATAAATTTAACAAATCTACTACATGATCCGGAGGAGCTCTGTGGTTACCTAATGGTTGATGATAACACTTGTTTTAAAGCTAATTATTTCTACACATTTATTTGTCCCAGTTTGCTAATTGGTTCCTGAAGCCCAAAAGTCTGATGCAATATGATGCTCCTTTGCTCACAATGGCTGCCCTGTTGATTTAAAATGAGAAAGCAAGTTGACGGTTAAATTGGGCAGCCCTTACGATCAAGATCTCAGTGTATTTATTGGACATGGGGATGCTCATATGTATGGATAAAACATTTATACTATTTAGTTAATTAATGTGCCTCACAGATGAATCCTGTGCATTTTTATTTAGAAGTAAATCTCTTGTGATTTCCTGCTACAGAAACAGCTTTTAAGCTCTAAGGGATGCTAACCAGGCTCCGGGACAGTCTCGTTCAGACTGCAAGAGATCTTGCAGGAGCCTCCCAGAGCCCGCGTGAGACTTTCCCAAAGCCCAGTAAGCCTAAAAGCTCTCAGTCTTGTGTGTCTTTAATTTGTGTGATATCAGCTGGCCAGCTGCAAAGCATGTAAAGCTGCAATTGCACAAGTTAAATGTGCTTAAGTTGCAATCTTAATATATGTTATTTGCCCCCTCCCCCAAAAAAATCATTTGGCTTGTTTGCCATGTGTAAAGCGTAAAACAAAAGGAGAAAAGAATATGTTTTCAGTTACACTGACCATGTAAAATAATCCATTCATAATACAATGCACTTAGGAAATTCTGAAGCAATATAATGATTTGACAGCATCTGTTTTTCCATTTAGATTCTCAAGATACCCCAGTGAATTCTTATTTCTCTTTTCTCTTTCTAGGGAATGTTGCCAAATCCAAAAGAAACACCATTTGTCGTGTCTTTTGCAATAGCTCAAGCTGTGACTGTATTTTCTGGCATACTGTCATACCCCTTTGACACTGTCAGAAGACGCATGATGATGCAGGTAAACGACATATACTTGCTAGTGTCTAAGCATGGGAGGCCTATCTAGAAGGGCAACTGGGGTAGAGTCCTGGGGGGAATTCTAGGAGGGGAAATATTAAAAATTTCAAAGCTACACTCTTCTCCTGTCCCCCACTGACATCCTTCAATTTGCATTTGCAGAGGCTCCTGCAGCCATTTTTATCAATCAGCTAATTGCACAGCATAGCATATCACATGTAACAAGTGCTATCACCAGGTCCCTCTCAGGTGGGGGGGAGCATTTCCCTGGGTATGTGGACCCTACATTCGGACCCTACATTTTGACCACAGATTTGTGTGGTTGCCCAGCTGGCTAGTCAGAAACACATATTTGCCTGTTGATGTGCTTAGCAAACCAGGTGATTATGCTTTTTCATGATTTAATTTCAAAGCAGCAGTGTGTGTCTCTGTGTTAAGAGAAATACATTTATTTTTATTCTTCTCCTGTTGCTGGTAAGGGGGCAGTAACCATTCCTGTTGTCGCCCTGTGGTACAAAGAACGCAAGCTCTGTCATGTGCTTTCTTGAAGGTCTGTGTATTTCAGCAATGTGGGTCTGCCTGACAGATGTTTTATTTGCAAAAAGAGAAACAACTTAAGTAATTTTATGTAATCTCTTCCTTCTGGATTTTTTTTCAACATTAGAGACTTTTGAAAAGGAAGTACAGTATGCCAATTTGGAAGCAAGAGAATTTTTTTTTTATATCTTACAGATTTATATGGAATACTATTTGACTGTCTCAATATAAATATCTTAAAAAATAGATTAAGAAAATTAAATTCTCCAGTGTAAACATTTTGATCCAAACACATTTTTTAAAATATCTATCAAAAAAAACCATACTACCAACTTTGGGGAAATCTAAACACTTCTAGATTGGTACTTGTCGATGTAGGTGATGGGGGTGGGGAACCATGTGAAGTTCAGCGAAAAGGCAGTGAAGAACAATGTTCCAAAAATATGCTTCAGACATTATCCAAGAATCAGCATGCTTCAAAACACCCTGAGGAATGACATGACCTTGTTTAACTCTGAAGCTTAAAAGAAACATCACAAGAAGATCACAGACTTGCTAAATTTAGCTGCAGAGAACTACATCAGGGAAGCATTTACTCATTAAGGTTCTTATATTGAAACAGAGGTAAAATTAGTGAGAGGTGTTTCTAGACTTATAATTGCAAAAATGCCTAATACTATATATCAGACCCTAGACTGAAAATTATAAAAATACCAAATGCCAGATTAGACCCTTGCCACATAGTAAGCATGTACATTTTCCAATCATCTGACTTTGTTTAAAATTATTTTAACACAGAGTGGAGAGGCTGAACGTCAGTACAAAGGAACCATTGACTGCTTTTTCAAGATATACAACCAGGAAGGATTAAATGCCTTTTTTCGGGGAGCCTTTTCAAATGTACTTCGTGGGACAGGCGGTGCCTTGGTGTTGGTCCTATATGACAAAATTAAGGAGTTTCTTAATATTGATCCATCAATAGGCCGATCATCTGACTAAAGTCACTGATAATAGTCACCTGTCCCTACTGTTAAAAATGTCATTCATTATTATATGATGAGTACTGTAAGAACAATCAAAAGTTTTGCATCAGTCTGCTAATCATTTACACTAATGATTTGAAGGCAGCTAAAGCGTGATTTGTTTCCTTTCATAAAGAGTTGCATTTACTTGTTTTTGTGTGTGTGCATTCCTTTCAAATGCCTGGCTTTCATTTTTTCACTTGTATTTGTTGTGTCACTCATTTTCACTACCAAGTCAAAACCAAGGTTGCTGCTATTTTCATCTAACAATTGGGCAACTTATAGTGACAAAACCCTGTTGAGTTCATGAATGAGCTGAGGTTGGAACCTAGATTTCCAAGAGGCAAGGTCAGCACCAGTCGCTAGAGAGCATTGGGGAACATGCAGCCCTCCAGATGTCCAAATTTTCTTCAGCCTAAACCAGCATGTCCAATGATCAGAGATAATAGGAGTTGTAGTCCCACAACATTTGGAGGGCCACTATCCATGCACCAGATTTTAGATTTTTTTAATTAGTGCAATCAGAAATGAGGTGCTTTCCTGACAAGACACACATCCGTCTGTTTTTATGAGGCAGTTTAATATCCACAGCCATCAAGGTAGCAGAGCTCTTGCAAAAGTTGTCATTTTCAAATCTTTAACTCCACACTAATCCCTTCCAAGTTAATAGAATTGCTCTGGTGTAAATTACAGAAATGTGGAGGAAAGCAAATGGCTATGAATAGATGTAGCTTATGGTACTTACTAGGCAGCTTGCTTGCATACGTATTTATAGCACTTCTATCCGGCCTTTTGCCAAATAGCCTTAAGGCGGTTAACAATGTGAAGTAGTAAAATGCAATAAACATAACAACAAGAGATAGCTAACTAAAACAGCAGATAAAACAATAGAGAGGGTAATTAGAAACTCAGATAAAGACAACATAAACAGAAGTGAGAATAAACTATGAATCATTAAAGGCACAAAGAACATGACAAACTTCATCTGACACTTAAAAGATTACAAAGAAGGTGCCAGGAAGATATGCCTGAGAAGGGAGTTGCCCTTCTCTCCAGTAGCCACATGCCTACTGTGGTTGGGCCCCCAAAAGAAGGGCCTGAGAAAAAGATCTTTCTGGTTCATGTGGAAGAAGACCGTCCTTTAGATATCCCTGCCACGGAGTATAAAGAGCAAAAACAGCACTTTGAATCGAGCCCATAAACAAGCAAAATGGGAGCCAGTGAAAAATCTATTCATACTGAAGTGATGTATCCTTAGCAGCTAGCTTCAGTAAATAGTCTAGAGATGGTATTCTGCACCAGTTGAAGCTTCCATGGTGCTTTTCAGAGGCAGCTTTACAAGTGGTGTGTTACAGTATTGTAACCCGGGTGTTACCAGTCTGAGAAGGAAAGGCCAGAGAACATTAGAGAACATGCCTGGAAGAATTTGAGAAAGAGTTGAAAGCTACTATCATTTAGTCATGCCCAAGAAAACAACATTGATTTGCCCAGCTTGATATGTAACCCTGACCGACCGTGGGGATATACAAAACAACATTTGACCATTAAGTCAATGTGAAATCGAGGCTGGTTGGGTTCCCACCCCTTCACCAAATCAAATGTAAAAAAGCACTCAGGGTTGCCAGCTGAATGGCTGACTTCCACCACCTTGAAATAGAAAATTAAGGAAGGGGAAAAAAATCTTCTCATTCAACAGATGGTGGGAGTGTGTTAATTCTTATACTACTAGCCAACAAGCTTGCAGGAGAATTCTTTCCCCTGGTGTATTCCTTTCACGCTTGCAGAATAAACCTGCGGCGATAACAGATGCTCAGTTGGCAGCACCCTGAAAGCGTGTTTCAGAGAGGACAAAACTACAGTCATTTCAGTATGCCACGTTTCCATATGCCTACTTTCAGAGGAAGCCCAAAAGAGGTCTTGGAAGATGGGGTTTAGGTGATGGCACTCTCATTCCTCCTGGAAATAATTATTTCCTGTTCCATAGTTTAGAAAACCACAAGGTTCTTTGACATGAAAGGTGGTAGAACTGCAGAAGAATCTAGCAGAGCAGAGGTTCTCAAAGTTTCTACCCTCCAGGACACACTTGAGAGGGGTGGAAATTATTGGAACCCACTAAGTTGCAAAATGGCAAGGAAAGGGTGGATCCAAATAGTGTTGGGTAGAGGAGTTTGGCATAAGCAGCAGCTGTGGATATCAATTTCTGTTGATAATTAATCCCTCTTTGTAAATTGCTAATTTTGGCAAAGTTTCATAACTAATTTTTCCTCAGGCATTAGCCCTGATTGTAGTGTGACATGCTCATTTTAGGGACACCTTACTCATATGATGACTCTATCTGGACAGAGCTTTTTATTCTGTATCCCCTGTGGCTTTCAAAAGTATTTTTACACATCTATAATTTCTTTCCCCCTTTTCTTTTCACTCTCAATTTGTACCTTATTTCTCCATACCCAGATTGTCAATTCCTTTAATCTCTCTGTCCTTCCTCCTATAGCAGCTTTACACTATTAACAATTCTACACACACACTATTTCCTTTAGCACATCCTATGGCCCTTTCCCTTCAGAGGAAGCAAGCACCTCCCTTCACCCCTCCCAAATTCACCAACAACCTTTGCTCAGTATGTGGGGAGTTGCTGATGCTGGCTTCAGTTCAACCCAAAACTATGGCATGACCAGAGGGCTGGTTGAGTGTGTGAGGACGCTCTGGGTAGGCTATGGCATGAGGATCAGTTGTGGGCCCTGGTCCACCATTTAAGAATCTGGACACCTGGATTCCCTTTCCCTCCATCTCCTCTGAAAAAGCCCCCCCCCCCTTATGGACCTTGGAAAGTATTTCTTACATTTTTTAAAATCTCATGTAAACCATAACAGTTCAGTGGCAACCTTTATAGGACGTTGGAGGAGAGAAGGAACCACAAAATATGAAAGCAGCAGTAATACGTTGATGCAATAGCATGACCACCATTAAGGGCAAAAGGTCCAGAAATTCAACAGGATGGTTACCATGGCAACACACCAAAAGCCTACTTGTTTTCCTTGGGAATGAATTGCATATGAGCCTACAAGGTGTTATGTTCAGTGGTTTGTTTTTCATAAGCACTGCTACTCAGTTGTGGCTCTTAAGGGAGGCATAATGTTTGGAACTGAATATGCTGGTAAAATGATTTACAGACTGCTGCACAGGGATGAGGTTGCAAGGCACATTATATCTATAGTCTTCCCTAGTGAAGCCCTCAGAAAGGCAGCTTTTCTCACAGAATAGGCTGTATTTGTCAAGAGATAAGAACATTTGTTTTTCTGTGCAGTTCTAGGGCAGCCTTTAAAGGCGCTTTCTCGTTAACAGTGTAGATTTTCCTACTTTAGAAGAGGAGAACGCAATTTCATTTACTTGTGCATTTATAACATTATATTGGTAACTTTTTAAAAAGTGTATGTATAAGTGTAAATGTTGTTGGCATCCGTATGTCTCAAGAGACAATGAAGTGCACCTCCAGCCGTGAAATCAAACCTCTGTGTTAGCAGTACCAAAGTGACCTTGAGGTGCAAGCCTGGGCAGTGTGTATGGAGGCCCTGGGATGCCAAGACAATAAGACCCCCATCTTGGCCTCACTGATGTGGTTTAAAGGAAAGCAGAGCAATGCATTTGGCACCAGCTGGGCTGCAGGAGTTGCCAGAAGATGACATAGAAGGCGCTATCCAACAGTCTTAGGGACTTCACTCCAATTTAGTGTTTTCTTCTCCTGAGATATTCTGCAAGGCAGCAGAGGTTTAAGATCAGAATTTTCCTTCTCTTAGATGGGCTACCCTCCCAGGTTAATGAACCCCATCTGTCCCTCACTTATCTCTGCAGCACAGGCAGAAACTGTCTTTGTCATTGGGCCCACTATTGGTCTCCTCTGCTCAATCTGCTGGAGATTGCCGCATGCAGAGGGAAGTTCCTAATTTATCCAGGGTTTGAGACCCATCGGCTACCCTCCCTTGGTTTAGATTAGCCAGCCAATCTAAGCCATTCTCAGGGTGTCGCGACTGCCGCACACTGACGGCTTCTAGGAGCCACTGCTGAGAGCTGAATGCAGGGTGGAGACCAAAGGTGGACAAATTATCCCAGATGTATCTCCCACCAGAGGTACTACGCCTTCTTTAACACCCCATATACCCCATGTGTAAATACACAATTACAGTGGTGCCCCGGGTTACAGACGCTTCAAGTCACAGATGTTTCAGGTTACAGACTCTGCTAACCCAGGAATAGTACCTCGGGTTAAGAACTTTGCTTCAGGATGAGAACAGAAATTGCACTGCGGCAACAGGAGGCCCCATTAGCTAAAGTGGTACCTCAGGTTAAGAACAGTTTCAGGTTAAGAACGGACTTCCAGAACAAATTAAATTCTTAGCCTGAGGTACCACTGTAGTATATATGACCAAGTAATCTGTATTTCCAGGACTGTCGTGGGAAAATCGGGACACTTGAAGGGTATGTGACCAGCCTGCACAGTACATGGGCAGGAAGTGCCTGATGGAGCTGGGATGAAATTAACTCTGCTTCACAGCAATCCCACTGAGGAAGTTTGATGGAATGGCTGCTGGCCTATGTCTGTAGTGAAACAGTGGTATTTCACTATAGACTATAAAAAGAGGGGGTTGGATCAAGGAAACCAATAGGAAGAAAACTGATACTTGGCTAATTCTTCATGACTCCTCCCATTGAAATCAACTAGAAACTCTCAAGCAGGCAGGACCCACTTACCAGTATACTTCCAATTAGCACCGGAAAGGACATTTGCTAAAATAAGACTTGTGAATAAACATGACAGAAATACCTTTGTCATGGATAAGAGCATTAAGTGCTGCATTGAACCTCCATTTTCATTCAGTTTCCACCTGATTATGAAGAAGCAATGCCTCAACTGTTGTCTGTGAGCAACCTGGTGCAACAAATATTATCACCAAAAATGTATCTAGAAAATGACAAATACAAGTAAGATACCCAGCTACCTATGATGGTCCCTAAAGCAATGCTTTTGGGGAAACTATCAGCATCATGTAGCTGCCCCTCCCAACATGACATTTTGTGGTGAGCTTAGCCTCCTTATTCCCTTCCTGGCACTTCTCATACACATCTATAAATCTGTAAACACTGCATTTTAATTTTATTCAGTGCAGCAACACTTAGAGGCCACTTTAGTTCATTGACATATGTATCAGAAAAGGGAAAATAATGATTTAATGATGGAGATCTAGTGACTACTCCTTTAATCACCTCTTGATTTCAGGCCTGATCATTCAGTATTCAGTTTGCAATGCAGTGCAGTGCAGGTAACTGCTACAAGATAGTACTGGAAGTAAAACCTGTTCCTTTGATGCAGAGGGCATGTTTTACAGAAATCCCTCTGACACATGCCCTGACTAGTAATCTCTGCTTTGCTAGATCACCGGGTGTGGAAATTTCTTTTCTCTCTCTCTCTCTCTAGTTTACATTTTTAATTGTTTTCTTCACAATAGATTTCTATGACATACTTACTTGTGACATACTCTGGATGACACAAGAGCATTTGAGTAATGCAGATTGTTCTGAGACCACATTGAATTTCTGGGTCTGCAAGACGCTTCAAGTGCTCTAGAGTGTCACTACCCTAGGCACTCTTTGAGCGTAATAGTAAATTAAAATGGCAGCTCCACTTCCAGGTCCCTCTTTGAGTGTTGCTGCACCACCACTGCCAGGTGCACCACCTTTGCCCCCACGACAAAGGGCGCCTGGGGTGTGCTGACGTCACACACGTACGCCCCGTGGCATGGATGCTGCTGAGTAGAACTTGGGGGGCAGCCCCTTCACTGAAAATTTGTGGGTGCCTGGGCCCCAACAGCCCCACATAGATGGCGCCTATGACCATTCCCAAGTGAGCCCGAGATGGCCCACCAGTGTAAGAGAAGCATAGCTGTCAAGCGTCCCTTATTTGGCGGGACAGTCCCTTATCCCAGCACCATGTCCCGCTGCTGTCCCTCATTGATGATGTCCCTTAAATAAGCTACTGAAGGTAATGGGGCCCTTTCTATGTCCAGCTGTGCTTTGTCAACAACAACTTGTTGCTGTTTTTTTGTGTTGAATATATGCTATATGGTAATTTATAGGGCCTAATAGGTATCTAAAGCCATTTGCATGCAACAAAATATGTATTTTAACAAAGTAATTGTTGATCTCTTCTTTTGGCTGCTGGTCCCTTATTTTTGAAGCTGCTGGTCCCTTATTTTCAAATCTGTAAGTTGACAGCTATGAAGAGAAGGCCCAGCAAAGGGCATTTGCCCAGACCTCCAAAAAACACTTATTTTTAGTCAGAGTTGGCAGAGCTGGGCTAGATTGCCCAATAGTCTGACTCAATAGAATGCAGCTTCATTACATTCACATATTGTAATTGTCAGCACTGTGTGAAGGGCCTGGGGAAGGGCAGGTGATTTTTTTTATATAAAGTAAATTAAATACATAGTCCATCAGTTACAAATGAGAGTAGGGTTTGTGTGTGCATAGAGCAATTACCAGAAACATACTTTTTGTGATTCTGGCCTGAATAGCTGTAAAAGGGGCAAGAGCTTGTCTGGTCCCGCTGTCAGGAAGAGATCATGCTGTGATTAATCAAGGCATGTGTGGGGAACCTTTGGCCCTCCAGATGGTGTTGAACTACAACCCCCATATATCCCCAATGGCCAGGGATGATGGAAGTTGTGGCTCAGTAACATCTGGAGGGCCAAAGGTTCCCCATACCTGAATTAGGGAAACCATAATAAGCAAATACTTCTGCTGCTATGACAGCAGTGAACCTTGAACATTCCTTATTCTGCATTCCTTTGGCTGCTTACCTAACAGTGTGGAAGATTCTAAAGGGTGTGGAATCAATAGAACAAAACTGCCCTCAACCTCTAAGTGATGTGGGATTCAGGTCTCCTTGATCAGAAGAGTGCTATGCAAAGTCCTGAAGTAATAACATATAGACAAGGAAGGTGATGACTGAAATAAAACTACAGCTGAAATACCTTTCTGGTTTGCCCATTGTAAAGGTTATTTCCCCCCACCTGCAAAGGGAGTCTAATTCATGAGGCAGTGATACACTGTGTGTGTCAGAATGTTACCATGTTTCATGTCACAATGGTATGACATCTTCCCCAAAACACATCACAGAAGTTTTTGATAAGATCTGTAAGATTTCTGTGCGATCTTTGCTGCTCATGTATTGAGGATGGGGGTTGAGTGTCAACAAACAAGACATGAATTGATTGGATAATCTATTAATTTTTATTATTGTCCAATTAATTTTTACTATCAGCCAGGTGTTTTTTTATAACAAAACATTTGTATAGCCTCTTATCATTGGAATTTAGTTTTCATTAATATCTAGCAGTGCTGGTGCATGTAGTGAGTTCAGGTTACATGTAGAAATTAACTCATCACTGAGAATCAGGGCAATGTGCTTTTTCTGTAGTGCGAAGATGTTCGTTTTTATACCGTTCTTCTTAAAATACATTGTTGGCCCTTTTTTAAAAAAAGTGATTTTATTGTAAATATGTAGCAAAATACATAACAATAAAAAACAGTAATAAAAACGTATTTCCCCTTCCCCCTTTCTTGTATTACCTTTTTATTGAAATACAGATACTTCCTTCCATTGCCTTGCAAAATATTTATGCTGTTTAATAATGGGAAAACCCTTTCATGTCTTCAGATTTACAACATGAAGAATAATATATAACACCCACATGAAATAAGATCTGCTTAGCTATGTCAATCTGTGTAATTACAGAAAATGATAAGGTAATAAGCAATCATGGTTTAATCTGATAAATGACTCATTGAGCTTAAAAATCTTCAAGGACTTATATCACAGTTGTCCTGTTGAAATTTCCAGGACTACTCTAGGGTGGAGACTTACAGTCATAGGGTGTGACCACATTTCCATTTACTGTGGCTCCAGTGCACTCCCAACACTGGATTTTTAAGCCAGGTTCACATGATGTTGGACCCAATCCATCTGTATCCTGCAGCTTTTGGAGAAATGCTCCTCTTCCATACGCGTTTTCCTCAAACGAGCTTCAGTGTCTTTTGAAAATGGAAGCCACAATTGGTGTGAACAGCTCAGGATACGTGCACACAAATAATGGCACATGCACAAACGAAAGCTTCACTGACGGGTGTTCAGAGCAGGAAAAGCAATAATTGGGTGAAGACACACCCAGCCGGCTGTGGTGTGAACAGAAGAAGGAGGAAGTAAATTGGAAACGCAGCAGTGGGAAATAACTTCACAGTGTTTCAAGCAGAACTGCATATAAAAAAGAAGTCCAGGAAGCTGGACTGGATATAAGGGCAATGGTGGAGCACCATCCCACCCAACCTAACAAACCAACCTTCATTGTTATCCCCTGACAAGGGAGAGCAGGGGAGACCAGCTGCCCCCCCCCCCAGATCGACAAAAAATATTGAAAAGCATTGAAAGTACTCAATTAACTGAGGTTCTGCCCCCCCAAAGCCTGCCCCCCCATAATGTCCTTGGCGGTATATTTACCCATGATTTCTCAAAAAAAGCTCAACAACCTTGGGATCCTAGCTATGCCCATGTTCCCTGAAGTTAACTGTTTTTTACTAGAAACCTCATCCATGCCACTCCATAAATGTTTCTGGTCAAGAGTAAATTGTAGGCCAAAGGCTTCACACCATAATGTATACTTTGCAGAGCAACTGCCACCTCCACCCCGTCGCCCAACTAACAACCATGTTTCCCAAGATGCAAAACTTAATTATTACTACTGTGTAAGTAATATATATTTTGGACAATAGGAACACTTAACATCTGTTTGCTTATGCAATACGACTGAGTTGTAGTGTTTCTCTTAATTTTTTTCCCTTTTACTATTATTTGCTCATCAGGCGCCTGGGAGCCCCATTTTAATAATTAACCAATCTGGATTTTCAATTCGTTGCTTAATTTATTTCTGCATAACAATATCTAGGGCTGCTGGGCCGGCCTCTGTCATGTTAGGCCCCTCCCAGAAATACTTTTCCCAAAGTCACATGTTCCTGCCGCGCGACCAAACCACCTTAGCAGCAGCAGCAGTACTGACATCTGGCCGCAAGATGGCGACCGAGGCCATCGCCCCCCCCCCTCCCCGCGCGCGCTCTCTCTCTCTCCGCTGCTCACCTTGCCCCCTTTCCAGATCTTTCTCGAACTCGGGGAGGCTTTGCCGGAGAGGCTGTGCGGAAAGAGCCGAATGCCGCAGCCGGAGTTTCGCGGCGTCCCCGCTTGGCGGCCTCTGGCGCGCGTGGGCGCGCGTGCGCAGAGGCGAGGAAGTGCCGGTTGGTGGCTGTTGCTCCGCAGTGAGTGAGCGAGCGAGCGAGGAACCGCGTCGCAGCAACAGCCGCAGCCGACAGCAGCGCCCGCCCGACGAGGCACCGCCGCCACAGCAGCGGGCAAGCGGGGGGAGGAAGAAAGGGGACCACACCCGGCGCAGCCATGTCTGTGGTGGGCATCGACCTGGGCTTCCAGAACTGCTACATCGCGGTGGCGAGGAGCGGCGGCATCGAGACCATCGCCAACGAATACAGCGACCGCTGCACCCCGTGAGTAACCGGCCTTCTCGCCGCCGCCGCCGCCGGCCTCCCAACCGTCATTTGGTCTTAGGCCCCGAGAAGGAAAGCGGCCCCCCTCCAACTACCGCTCCCGGCACGCTCCCCCCCCCCGCCCCAAATAACTACCGGTTTCCTCACCTTACGCAGCAACTACCGGCCGTCTCCACACCGCATAATGAGCTTCGAATGAGAAACGGCCGGGCGCCGGTGTCTCTCCTCTCTCTCCTTCAGCCGCTGCCCGCGACGGCCGGGCGCCTCCATTTTCATTCATGTACCCCTTGCTCTCTTCGCCGCACCCCCGTCCTTTTAATTTCCCCCCTCCCAAGGATTGATTGCATTCTTCTCGCTTAAATGGGTGATGCTCCGCACCCCCGATTCTCCGCAAGAGAACGGTCTGGGGGTTGTTGTTTTTTTAACCTCCCTCGGAAATTAATCACTATGATGACAGGTCTGGATCTCCTTCAGCCTTTAAGGGCTTGGAACCCACTTTTAGCCTCAACCTATAATGGGGGCTGTGGACTCTTACTACTTACTGTTTTAGAAACCGTGCTTGGGCGGGTGGTCTTTTGCCTTCTCATCGTCCTTCTGAATATTACTTCTCTTTGAAAATAAGCCCCCTCTCCATTTTTTTAAATGGTAGAAGTATTGGTGTGCAACTGGAGTCTTAGATCACAACCCCGTGGTTGAAACCCTGTGTCTTGCAGGTTACAGCATCAAATAATCCCGAGGGAATTATTTCGTGCATTACTCAGTGTTCTGTTCTTTTCATGAGCTCTTCACTATACGACTTAATTAAGTTTGGACAGGGGGGAAAGAATAAAGCATTTTCCTACTTGGTAAATAACCCCAGATGGTTGGACAGTGTTCTCGAAGCTACCAACATGAGTTTGACCAAACTCCGGGAGGCAGTGGAAGACAGGAGTGTCTGGCATGCTTTGGTCCATGGGGTCACAAAGAGTCGGACACGACTAAACGACAACAAAAATAACCCCAAGGTTTCAATGTTGACACAATCTTTCCAGAAGCTTGAAAGGTGGCTATAATACTTTACATGAACAAAATAAAATACTCAGTTTAGGGGTGATTCTGATTGCAGCAATGTGCAACATTTACAGTCCACCCTCTGAATTCACCATATTGGAGTTGTGTGGATAAAAAGGAAAGGCAGGATAGAAGGGATAAAAGTTGACGCAGCTCTTCTCTTTTTACACCCCACACCCTTCTGTCTGACCTGTTACTACTTGTTCAGTTGCCTCACCTGGATGTAGGGCATGGAAGGTGATGTCAGTGAATAGTTGGTGTGCTGTACGTATAATAACAGAGTATGCAAGAGTAGGTGGAGATTCCTCATTCTCCCTTGTTTCCATGGGTTACAGCTAGAAGTGGTAAATGAGCAGTATCTCTGTGTAGTTATTCTAGCACAAACTAGGGATTCACATAACAAAAAGCAGGGGATCTGTAATTGCTGGCTTTCTGTCTCTTTGAAAAGCAAGCTTATTGCTAGGAAAGCTTATAACTATTCATTAATCACTTAAATATAGCATAAATGTAGTGAGGATGTGAAAACATGATTATAGGAAAGGTTAGAATGTTCATGCAAGAACTTTTTTGTTGGATCAGACCAAAAGTTCAGTATTTGAATGCTCACAGCCAGGTCACAAAGATATTTCTTTTCAGCATTTTGCTTCTTTGAGATACTGCTTCTGAAACAGATGGGATGGGATTGGAATAATGGGAAAGCAAAAGTAATAAGGGATGGACATGAGTAAAAGCAGTTATATTAGGGTCCTGTTTGCAAACAGTGCTAAATTATAGTTGAGCAATTACTGGGGAGAACCTTGGCTTGCAGGCCCTGGGTTTATGCACTCCAAACCCTTCTCTCTCCTCGTTCACAGCTGTTGTTGAAGCATACTAGGACCATAAAGCATTGTTTGCTCCTGAATTGTTTAAAAAAATCTAAAATTTAAATGATTCCGTTTGTTTTAAAATGCCCGTCAATTCCAGTCTCTTGGTGGTGTCTGTTCTGGAGAAGTAGGGAGCATGTGAGCCCAAAGTTTGCTCAGGCTAATAAGTATGTTACATGGCTACTAGAAAGGTTTCACAGAAAATTTACCATATTTTTTTAATGACAGTTACAAGAAATAATGTATGGGGACAAATGCTGAAGAGTCCCTCTCTTTTCTCCCTCTCCCCATCTAATACTTTTCTGTGAACTGCCTTGAGACCTCTGGGTATAGTGCGGTATATAAATTTAATAAATAATAATAATACTGAGGTAGCTTAGTTATCAGATGAAAAACATAAGAACCTGCTGGATCAGGTGTGTGGCAGGTCTAGTCCAGCATCCCATTCTTGCAGTGATTCCCAGCAACTGGTATTCAGGGGTATACTGCTTCTGGCAGTGAAAGTAGAGCAGCCATCATGGCTAGCAGCCATTGATAGCCATATCTTCCATGAATTTGTCTGATTTTCTTTTAAAGCCATCCAACTTGGTGGTCATCACTACTTCTTGGAGGAACATATTCCATACTTTAGTTATGAGTTCTGTGAATAATTTATTCTTTCCTTAGTCTGTCTTAAATCTGTCAACATTCACCTTCATTGGATTAACCATCACTTCTGATGTTAATGAAAGAGGGAGAAAAACCTTTCTTTCTCCACTTCCTCCACACCATGCATAATTTTATAAACTTCTATCATGCCTCCTCTTAGCTTTTCTCTAAACTTGTTGTTTAGTTGTGCCCGACTCTTCGTGACTCCGTGCACCTGAGCACGCCAGGCACTCCTGTCTTCCACTGCCTCCCGCAGTTTGGTTCTCTAACATAAAAAGCCCCAAATATTGTCATATTTCCTCACTGGAAAGTTGCTAAATTCCCTTGATCAATTTGGTTGCCCTTTTCTGACCCTTTTCTATTTCCACAGTAGCTTTGGTAGCTATCCTACCACCCTAAGGGTCAGTTGCTGCCAGTTCAGACCCCATGAATGCATATGTGAAATTCATTTATTTTTGCCCCATTGTGCATCACTTTACAATTGTGTACATTGACCTGCATTCACTGTTTTACTGCCCATTAATTCAGTTTGGAGAGATCCTTTTGGAGCTCTTGTCAGTCATTTTTTGTTTTAATCTCCCTGAACAATTTAGCCAGCAAACCTGACTACCACACTACTCAATCTCTAAATAATTCATGAACAAGTTAAAAAACACAGGTCTCAATACAGATTCCTGGAGAATGACACTTTCTACATTCCTTCATTGACAGAGCTGTCCATTTATTCCCATTCTTTGCTTCCTGTTTCTTAACCAATACCCACTCTTCAAACTTTTGTATGTAAAGGACTCGCTAGATGCAGCTATTCAAGGCTGTTGGAATTCTAGCCAAGGAGAGCACCAAAATAAGTTTTACTGTTGGAACCATTAAAGGAACAGATCTCTCATGCTATGAAGTTTCCAAGCTCTCTTAAATAGCTCTTGTAAAATCATAATTTAAACTTAACAGTGTAAGTACCATGGTGGGAAGCTCATGATCTGGGTTGCCCTAGTAGAATGGGAGAACCCAGCTCCTGGAGATAAAATTTAGCCAATCTCTGCTTATATCCTAAGAATCCTAGTCCACTAAATTGGTAATACGAAATGAGCTTCCATAATCTTGGGAAACATGCCTGATCAAAAGATAATTGAAGTGGGGTATTCCTAAGCTAACTCAAAATGTCATGTTTTCTATTTCGAGCCTTATGCAGTTCATTGAGGTCAGAGAAGCCCAAAATTTTCTGATTTGTATTAGACCTGATGATGTAGTCTAGCTCCTGGAGAACATACCGTTATCAGTATGCTGCATCTGGACCTTAGGTTTCCTAAAATTTAGCACTTTGGCCTTTTCATAGTTATACAAACATTCAAGGAGCTACTCTAAAGAAGAAAGTCCCAAATGATGTATCAGATCTTTTTAGTATAAGGCTGGTTTTGGATGTTTAGGTTTTATGGCTTCGTTCTTGTTGTGACACTTGGAATTACAGAAGTAAGATACTGTTTGCAATTGGTTTTTTGAAGCTGCATTGGAAGGCTTGGTAGTGCTGAAAACTGGGAATGCTCTTCACAAGGAAGTAACCCTGACAAAAATCTGCTCCTAAAACTCCCTGTCATTTGAGGATTTGAAAATTGTGAAGGAGGATGATTACCTGCACAAATAATCAGTGCATGTAAAGTAAAGTTGCTGTTGATTGATGCAATGCATCCCACGGTGCAGTACATCCAGTGAACCAAAAAACTGTAATAAACAAGATATTTGTAATTTCCCAGTCATTTGAATGCTTTGGGAGGAAGGGTGGGATAGAAATATAATAAATGAAAATAATAAACAATTATTTCAGGACCTCACGTGCACCAACTTTAAAGTGCTCAAGAGTTTTAAAAACCCTTATTATGAATCTTACAATGATCATACATGTAGGATAAGAATAATGACTTCTGCTGTTTAGGCTGATAAGGAGCTGTAAATTAACTAGGCATGAATTGATTAGGAAGTGCTTAAAAGGCAGTATTGGGGCATATATATATCTGAGACTATTATTATTCTTAGTAACGGGCAGCAAGAAAACAACTGGAAAATAATATGTACAAGTTTTTTTTGTTTGTTTTTTTAATTTAAATCATGCCATGCAATATGCAAGCAAAATGTACTATGGGCAAAGACTGTCTCTTATTTCCTATCCCACATTGCTGAAAAATTACTGTCTGCAATTAAAACAAGAATTAGCTTTGGGTCGCACACCAGGGGGTATCCATGTTCTTGGCTATGAAGTGCAACTGTGCATCTTTGAAAAAATGGAGGGTGGTGCATCACTCCATGTGGGCATATACTTACTTTTCTGGCTGAAGAAAGTCAATATATACAACAGAACTGAGACAGTCGTTAACTAACATTATACTATCAGGCAAATGTGTACTTTAAACTAACAGTATTACCCAGTTCCTTTGTTTGTGACATCTCCAAAGGAGCTGTGTTTTTGTTAGAAAAAGATGTAAATTTGACAGTCTTACTAGAATGCATTACATAGAATTCTCCATATGTTAGCTCACCAATTTCTGAGATAGATTCTTGAGATTAAGACCATCTGTCCTTTTAAGGATGGATGAATAAAGCAAGTTGGCTGAATTTGAATACATGTGGAGAGTGTCAAGATGATAGTTCAAGGTTCTGCTTTGCAAATTATGCTAATGGTTGAGTTTTTGAGATGCAGGTGTGAGTTCAGTCTGTTTGTGTGATTGCTATTTGTTCTAGTACCACAGTGATTTACTTGCATGGTTTTGCTACTAAGATAACTAATGACACAACTTTAATCGTGTGTGATGGAAAGAAAATCTGCTTGTTTCAGAAATAAGTCTCCCCAACTGCCTGTTTATTCTTTTCTGGACTCATTTGAAAATTGAATATCTTTTATATTTCAGAGCTTGTATATCACTAGGAGCTAAAGCCCGGACTATTGGAAATGCAGCAAAGAGCCAGGTAAACATTAAACTATTAGTACTTTAGTGAAGGCTGTTGTCATTCCAAGCAGCAGTTCTTGATTCTCATGAGAATTTATAACCATTGGAAATTAGTAATGGCAATTTTATACTTCAACAGATTATCACAAATATTAAGAATACATTGCATGGGTTCAAAAAACTGCACGGGAGAGCATTTGATGATCCATTTATAAAAGCTGAAAGAGCCAAACTGCCCTATGAGCTTCAGAAGTTACCTAATGGGAGTGTTGGAGTAAAGGTGAGTGTTCCAGCCCGTCTTGCAATATCTACATTTAAACTGTTAATATTTATGGTGCTTTGTGCATCCTATCAAATGATCCCTTCAGTTTGATTTGCCAGATTGTTCAATGCCAAAACAGGGCAGTGTTGATGATTTGATGAGATAGATCTGAACATTTGCACAAGGTATAACGGAGATACTGAATCTGCTCACATAAACCTGTCTGTGCATCTTTGGAGGCACTTCTCAAATGGGAGATGAGGCAGATGGCAACTGGAAGAGGGCCTTTCTGATGGTTGTGTGGCAGCAAAGACAGACCATTTTTTTGCCCTTTTCCCTTTTCCATATCATTATTCTAAAGTAATCTTATCTGTAGTTTTTGTTCTTTTGTTTTATTTATTTAAAGTGTTCTCTCTGTGTGTGAACACTGTAAGTGTATATATATGTAACACTGTAAGTCAGAATTCCCATATTGTGATTGGTTGTAGATTCCTGTTCAGTGTACATTTAGTCTCATCTGCCTAATGAATGTACCTTCACGACATGTTAGTTGCATGCATGATTTACCTTTAGGTATGCATACAAAATATCTTGAGTGGATATCTGACACGTCCATGGGGCATTTTATATTGTAGTTCAGAGGGCTATTAAATGTTGTGGCAATATTTTGGAAGATTGCATTAAACATTTATTGGAAACACGTTATGATAAAATGTAACACTTCTGGGGCACTGTGTGCTTTAATGGATACTGTTTTCCTTTTGTTGCAGGTACGATACTTGGATGAGGAGAGACCCTTTGCAATTGAACAGGTTACAGGCATGCTCTTGGTTAAGCTTAAAGATACGTCAGAAAGTGCACTTAAGAAACCTGTAGCAGATTGTGTAATTTCAGTAAGTTGGCGTTTTATGACTTTAATATGCTTAACATCAATTGTGTGGTATTCTATTGGGGAATATCAAAATGTTGCTTAAAAGGAAACATAAATATGCTAAGATGGTTATGCTTTGCAGAATATTTACCACAATTTCTCTTGAGTTTTTCCAGCTGGTAACACTTATAGAAATGTGAGCAACAGAAGTCCTTTCATTTACTGTTGTACTCAGTGCTGTAAAATCTTTTCAAAGACAGGCTTCAGGTAAAGTTGAAGGTTGACCTACTTAGTTTTACTGTGTTCTCTATGAATAAGGATGCAAGAGGGAGAGACTAGCTCGGTGGTAAGTCACATGTTGCAATCTTAGAAACCTTGGGCAGCCTGAGTAGCTAATACTTAGCTTGGTAGACAGACAGGTCTGGTTCACACAAAATGATAAGCCATGGTTTGGTTAACCAGTGTGATTTGTTTGAATATGTGAGCCCAGCCCAGCAGACTAACTATGGTTTCTTTTCTGTCAGCAAACCATACTGTGAAGCCATTGGGTTTTTTTCTCTTGGTTTTAGAACCATGGCTTGTTTTAACAATGATGGACCCAGCAGCCTCGCTTGAACTTTGGGTTTTTTTAACCATTCCACTCCAGATGCTCTCTGATAAAAGGGCTCAAGGCAAGAACAGCTAGAAAACAAGTCAAGCTTTGGAGAAACAAGCTGTTGCTTGTTTGCTCATCTGCAAGATGATTCCTGAGTTGTTGAATAAATTGTGGCTTAGCATTAAGTGTAAATGAAGCCAATATCTGACATGGTGCAAGGCTGCATCCTCTTTTCAATGGGAAAGGAGTCCAGGTTCAGGGAGTCAAGTTAACCAGCCTTTGATATTGAAGAAGCATCAAAATGCATGGACAGGAAGTAGTTTTAGTGTGACAGATTGATAGAAGCTGTACTTTTTTGTTTAGTAAATTGGTACCCACTAGAATCAAGTATTTCATGCAGCTTTGGATAAAAAGTAAGAAATCCGAATTCAACCCAGGAACCAAGCTTTTAGAATCTGACTGGAAGCATGCATTTTGGTATGTGTACATGATATTACCTTTCATAATATACCACTTCTGCAAATATCACTATTAGATTACAACACTCTTGTCACTTTGTGTTATATTTGACTAGAAAGAACGTAAAGGAATGTATAGGCTAACATTAAAGGCTTGATTTTTTGTTGTTGTCAAATGAGCCTCACCAACTGGGAAAACGACCAACAACACTCCTGTAGATGTTCTCAGTGATCAAGCTGGGATGCAAGGGTTCAGGCAGTCCCTGAGCTACTCTGGACCTAATTTGTAAATTAATAAAATAACCTTGAACTTGGCTTGGTAGTAATTTTTATTTTGAATCTAGATTCAGTTTGAACAGAAATATTAAACAAACTTGATCCCTTTAATAAATTTCCACGCATAGTCATAACATAACACCAGCATGAGCACCATCAAAAAGACTTCTATCCAGCACTTTGCTGCCATTATTCTCTTCTCTTGTCACTCCTTCTGTGGCTCTCTTTCTTAAGTCCTTACTTTTTCTGCCCATTCCATGTCCCTTCTATCAAAGCCCTTCACATCCTTGTTCGTCCCTCTATATTTCTCCATTTTAATATCCTGATGCACCTCTGACTGTTTTCTTTACTCTTTAAGCTCCATCGCCGTCTGTGGTCCAAAGGACTCTTCCTTCCTCAGCTCTTTATACCTTGAACTGCTTCCCAAACACCTCAGTTAAGCTACCTTGAAATTCAAAGCCCATATTTCATTAGGCTTTTGGCACACACCAAATGTCCCTATACCCTAAACCTGAGTATATGCAACTGAAATACCAGTAAATGGATATTATTTCCCTATTTACACTTATTGTCTTGTCCTTCTTTTGTCTCCCTTGTGCTGGACTATGGATAAGTTTTTCAGGATAACGATCAGTCTTCCTGTACTTACTAATGCTGAAAACCTAAAAACTGCAGTGATTTCAGCATGTCTACTTAACTGGAATGTGAATTGAACTATTTAAGTACTATGCATTAATAGACTTATATCTGCTTAAATGGAGTATTTTTGAGTTTTACAGTGCAATAAGATGTTTGGAATATGCCTTGTGTGAAATTATTAGCAAAAAAGGAATGCAGTGAAGCTAATAAAACATTTTTTCAACAGATCCCAAGTTTCTTTACTGATGCTGAAAGAAGGTCAGTAATGGCTGCTGCGCAAGTAGCAGGTTTAAACTGCCTGAGGTTAATGAATGAAACTACAGCAGGTAAACTTGTGGCTTTGATTATTACTATATAGCATACAGCTTAGTTTAGAATCAAATTTACATTGAGTGTCAAGATGTAAACCAGAGCAATTGCTGAAATGATGCACTATATCATGACCCCCTAGGGGAGCCTGTTTACAGGTAAACTACTCTATAGTAGAGGTGGGAGATTAAGGCAATGTATATGCAAATCCATCATAGTTTTTAATCTTACTCTGAGGTGTCTCATTTATCTCCTTACACGTTTTTAATCAAAACATTTCGAAGATGAGTGTTTAAAATGTCACTTCTTCATGATGGCTTTTAATTTGGCAGTATCCAAAATGCCACTTAAATACTTACATGTACTTTTGGATAGATCTTGATACACAAAACTTTCTGAGTTGTTACAGTTACCATCATAAAGCTATTGATGACACATTCCGTCTGTTTTAATAATAATAGCTAGACAAAATTGCTGATCATGTGTGGATTCTGGCTTCATTGGTTACCTAGCCTTTTGATTCCAGCAGGACATTGGAATATAGGAGCATACACTGAATCGTTTGCTCTTTCTGTCTTTCCATGTTTTAAATCAAGTGCAAAACACCATAATTGGATAATTCAGACACCGATTGTATTTAGATATAAAATGGTTTGGATCTTATCCATTGCTGTTGTTCTGCTAGCACAACAGATACCTGCTTGCACAATGAAGCTTTCCCCTCCTCTGTCCAAAGGTTTGGTGGACCCTCCAGATAAGATTTTGAGGGTATGCTGGGAGCAGGAAACAGAACTCCACACAAATAACACTGAATACAGTCGCTTTATTCTAATGCAAGTAAAGCAGAATTCTTGGAAGAGCCTGAAGATATATAATGCCTTTTTAGTTTATTCATGATTCTATAATGTATTTCATAATAGTATTCTAATGCTACTTAAATTTCACAAAATTTATTCTTTACTATCTTGCAGTTGCACTGGCCTATGGAATTTATAAACAGGATCTACCAACCCCAGAGGAGAGACCAAGGAATGTGGTTTTTGTTGATATGGGACACTCTGCATACCAAATTTCTGTTTGTGCTTTTAACAAAGGAAAATTAAAGGTAAAATACTGAATTGACATGTGATTCAGAAAAGTAAAGAAGCATAGGAAATTATCACAGTTACCAGTAATTCATATGCTATAATGGGCTGCTGCAAATCAGTGTCTGGTACTGTGACCATTCTTTTAGATCAGGCAATCCTTTCTGAAATGCATATAAAGAAATATGATTTGCCTACTACTTCATCCTAACCTAGTTTTTTTGTTATTGTGGCATGACAATAACAAAACCTTCTTTTCTGAAGGAGGCTGTATAACATTTTTTCCAAAATCCTGTCCTTAGTACCAGTGCATCAGGATATAAACCATCTACTCATCCTCGTATTACTTTGTGGCAGTCAAAACATGTCCATCCCCTCTTATTCAGGTGCAAATGCTGGTTTTGAATCCTATCATACCACATTGGCAGGGGCAGGGAGGGAAAGCTATCCATGCCATAAACTTTGCCAACACTTGCTCAGACTCCAAACACTGCTGACATGTGACTCCCAACAGATTACCCACATAGGAATGCAGCCCTAGATTAAAATACTTTTACCACCCTGCTTTAGAGGGTTGGTATCTAACTTGAATGCATTTCACTCTTTATGTAGCTGAATAAGTTGTCCCTAGCTTCTAAATAGTTAAGTGTATTAGTAAACATTTTAGACATTAAAATGCTTGTATTTCCCATTAGAGTAACAAGCATCTTCAAAACTTCCTAGAAAATAAGTGAGCCAAAAGCAGTTTGACATGTCAATATATTGGGCAAAATCCAGCATAATGCAAGTCAACTTTCACTTATGCACAGGACTTCTCTCCTGTTCCCTCACACCCTCCTTAAATTTTAGGAATGCACAGGAGGCTACAGGGACAGGGAAAAGGTGAAGTCCCATTGCATAAACCATAAGTCCATTCCATAACCACACAGAGACACCATTTATCTCTTATTACTGCAGCTTTTTGGCAGAGGATGGTGAAGACTAAATCTTAAAGCCACAAAGAGATTCATACATGTTTGATCCAACTTTCACGAAGGCAGCAGAAGCTGAAATATCACCTATCTGTTTATTTATCCATGGATACCAACTGTTTGGTTTAAGAGGTTTAGAAGCAAATCGTAGCTTTAATCTCTGCCATCTTTGCAAAACAGTTAACATTTTTTGGACTGCTACTAAAAGATGTTTATAGTAAGCATTGCATTAAACTTGCTGCACGATACTAACTTCCTGGGAGGCATAAAATTAACATGTTTGGCACCTCCTAAGATATTTATTCAACTGGGTCTTTGCTGGTCATTGAACCCAAGCCTTTGAGAATTGTCTGGCTACTGTGGTTCTTGCTGTTTTTACTGTATGCATTAGATTTTAATGGACTGTTTTTATTGTATTGGTATTTACGGACTGTATCCAGTGCTGCAGCTCCAGTTGTGCAACAGACTGCTCTGTAACAGAACTTCCTCTCTTGTACCTTCCATCCCCACCCCACAATCAGAACCAGCTCCAGAGGGTTGGGGGGCCCTTTGGAGCAGATTTGGGGTTACACAGAGGGAACAGAGGGAATAGAAGTCACATTGTGCAAGAAGAACTTCACTCGCACAGCATTTGATGCAACTCATGTGTTTTAAACTGCCCTAAAGGGTGGTGGTATGAAGGACAGTATTAAAAAGTGTTAAATAACTTACTTTCCTTACCACTATCATGCTGCATCTTTAACTTCACAGGTACTGGCTGCTACATTTGACCCATTTTTGGGTGGTAGAAACTTTGATGAGGCTTTGGTAGATTACTTCTGCGAAGAGTTCAGATCAAAGTATAAACTAAACGTGAAGGACAATCCTCGAGCACTGCTGCGTCTGTATCAGGAATGTGAAAAACTGAAGAAGCTTATGAGTGCCAATGCCTCTGATCTTCCCATGAACATAGAATGCTTCATGAATGACATTGATGTCTCTAGTAAGATGAACAGGTAGTGTGTTCAGTTTTGTATAAGGCTTAAATAAAAAAGTAGTCATTTCTGTCCATAATACTTAATGGATTCCTCCCTTTTAAACAGGGCTCAGTTTGAACAGTTGTGTGCATCGCTTCTGGCCAGAGTAGAACCTCCTTTGAGAGCAGTGATGGAACAAGCAAGTAAGTGAAAATTGCTCCAGCTTATTATGAATACCTGTCTTCTGCTTGTCTTCAAGCTAAAGTTCTTGTTTGTCAGTCTGACCAGTATTTATTATTACATTATTTATTTTTAAAATTTATATACCACTAGAGTGTTCCTGGCATTGGGCAATCAGGACAGATTAGGGATTCTGCTGGGTTACTGCCCACCTTGCTGCCCAGCAGTCTCCCTGCCTGAGCTGACAGCTGGTTTCAGAGGTGATGTTGAAGACCCCCAGATTTCTGGTTTTGGGGGACTTCAACATCCATGCCAATCTGACTGACTGGGGTGGCTCAGGACTTCATGGCTGCCATGATGACAATGGGGCTGTCCCAACATGTCATTGGCCCAACACATGTGAGGTGATGGGAGAGTTAGGTGCAAACATTGTGGGACAAGGTTTGTCAAAGGGATGGGAGGTTGAAGGGGTTTGGATTAGATGTAAAGGGAGGGGGTGGCAGTGTGGGGTAGGTAGGCTGGGTTGGCAAGCAATGTGAGCAGCAGTGGCAATCCCTAATAAATATTTGCTGCAGTCATGTATACAGTCATGGCGTGGAGTCCCAGTTTTAACAGCAAAAGGGACACATCGTTCCTCTCCCTAAGTACTTTTCCCCCAGGCACAGAGTTTCAGTATAAAAACTGCAGTATCTTCTCCTCAAACTATGGAAGCAAATTGTCTGCTTATGTGTCTACTAGAACTGCAGCGTGAAGATATTTACAGTATAGAAATAGTAGGTGGAGCAACTCGAATTCCAGCAGTGAAGGAGCAGATTAGCAGATTTTTCTGCAAGGAGATAAGTACCACACTTAATGCTGATGAAGCTGTTGCAAGAGGCTGTGCGTTGCAGGTATGTTTACTTAACAATATTTCATTAGCAATACTACTTAATATTTCTGGGATTGGTAATTTGACCTCAATGAGACATGCTATAATTATAGTGCGATTTGGACCAGGCCATCATAGTGAAAATTGCAAGGCACTGGTATAATGCCATATTTTAATTGTTCACACTATTTTTTTGTAGTAATTTCCATTTTGAGTATACTTTTTATTGGGGAAGAGAGTTGCCATTCTTTCTCTTCTTGTTCTTTGCATATCCTTTTTGTGCTGGTGGCTAGTGTAACAGGTCTGCATGAAAATCATTACTTTGTGAAATTAAATGTATGTTGCTGGTCATAAAGCCAGACACAAAGCAAATATGTAATAATCACAAGACTTAGTGATATTTTATCTTTTTTCCTAGTGTGCAATTCTTTCTCCAGCATTTAAAGTCCGTGAGTTTTCCATCACAGATGTTGTTCCGTACTCAATTACTCTGAGGTGGCAGTCATCTTATGAGGAGGGGACAGGGTAAGAATTTGAGCAACGTTCCAAATCGATAGTGTGTCAAAGGGTCAGTAAATAGATGAGTTAGATTTGCTATTTATAATACAGGGAAATTTCTAAAAATGTGCATTGAATGTAAGCAAAGCAGAGATACACAATCACTTTGACATAGACATTCCCATGAAGTGCTTTTCTTTCTTCCTGTTTTGCTTGATAACATGGTCTTGTGTCCTTTCATAGTAAGCTAGATAGTTAACACATGCTGGAAAACATTTGTGTGACCTATGCTATACAGATAACTAGGGATCTTTTTAACCTCCAGCTCTCTAGGGAAGGAAACTAGGACAGGAGCACATCATGCAGATTCATTTGCGATGTTCACCTTGGCAAGCATTCCTCTCTCTTGTAGTGTGAGCACCTCTGAAACTCATGATGACATAAAGAGCCATCCCCTAGCTTTATTCTTATGAGATGTATTCATAGTGGGGAAGAGGAGCACGGGGAAATGCAGCCATGCTGGGCATCAGAGGTACTTGGAGCACCCCTGAAGCTTAACATCACTGGGAAGAGAGCACCCCAAGCTCTTTTCTTCTTGATTCCAAACTCAGGAGGAGAATTGGGACTTGTCCTTAACCTTGTGCTGGACTTTGGAGTTGTACCACAAGCATCTCCAAATCTCACTATGATATCTGAGATGAGATCCTGCACCTCTTAGGTAAAGTTAGTAGTGACAACAAATTTTGGGCAGCTACCAAGGACTTTCTTATAACATCTGCTCCTCTTTCTTTCCACAAACTCTCTTAATATACAGGAGAACTGGGAAAAGGATATAGTTGAATTGTAGAGTCAACACATGCAAATAAAAATGCCTGCAAATAAAAATACCTGCACCTCCGAAACTCATGAATGAAACTCTGAAATGTCTGATATTTTATTGTTGTTGTAACTTATATGGTGTACAAACTTTCATATGGTGTATAAAGAATATTTTATTTTTTGTAGTGAATGTGAAGTGTTCTGCAAAAACCACGCTGCTCCATTCTCAAAGGTTATTACTTTCCACAAGAAGGAGCCTTTTGAGCTGGAAGCATTTTACACCCATCCACATGACATTCCTTATCCTGATACAAGAATAGGTAACATGTTTCTTTACTTCTTGAGCATGGCATTACAGTATGTTCTAACTTTGAAAAAGAACCATTGTTTCAATACTCAAATACTAGTGTAACAAAATTAAGAGATGGTTAGTCTCAGAATCAGTCTTTGAATCCGCTCATGTACAGTGCTTTCATTTACACTTTGTCCTTGAATATATTTAATGTTTAGCTTTTCTGCTTCAATTATTTAAGACTGTATTTCTCTCCCTTTGAATCCAGACCTCTGTATTTAAAGAACTACGTAACAATCCTCATTCCCAGGGGAGCTTTCGATTTCGGTTTTTTTAACAGTGTCTTGCCTGTAGTGTTTTTTGAACAGTGTCTTGCCAGGCTTGCATTGCAAGTCTCTTGGAGAAATTTTCAAAACCAGTTTGATATGGCAAGAAGTACCTGCCATTTAAAAGTTAAAAGTAAAAGATTCCATAGGTTGGCTCTGAGTGAACCCAAAGTTGCTCTTGGATTCCAAGCTCAGTAGTGTTTCAACAGATAATTTAAACAACGTGTACTGCAAAATTCTAGCAATACTTAGCTGAGGAATGATAGCTGCGAGTTTACAGTGGGCAGAGGGAAATAACATGAATATAGTAGTTGTCAAAAGGGATGCTGGTGGCGCTGTGGTCTAAACCACTGAGCCTCTTGGGCTTGCTGATCAGAAGGTTGGCGGATCGAATCCCCGCGATGGGGTAAGCTCCCGTTGCTCAGTCCCAGCTCCTGCCAACCTAGCAGTTCGAAAGCATGTCAAAGTGCAAGTAGATAAATAGGCGGGAAGGTAAATGGTGTTTCCGTGCGCTGCTCTGGTTTCGGTGTTCCCTTGCGCCAGAAGCGGCTTAGTCATGCTGGCCACATGACCTGGAAAAACTGTCTGCGGACAAACACCAGCTCTCTTGGCCTGTAAAGTGAGATGAGCGCCGCAACCCCAAAGTTGTCTGCGACTGGACTTAACTGTCAGGGGTCCTTTACCTTTTTTTAGTAGTTGTCAAAGCAGAGGCACAACACTGTCATTTGCAAGGCAGAAGCCACTTAAAATGCAGTTTGGCCTCCATTGACTGCTTCCATTCAGTATTAATATGTTCTGGCTTGGCTGTGTAATGCAGTGGAGTGGCACATCCTTAAGGCCATCAAGCCATGCAGCTGTTTCCCTCCTTTCTTCTAATTTTGCTGGTAGAGGTTATAATTTGCTTCTGGGCCATTTTGACTTCTCCCTGTATCTGTAAGTGTTCTGCTTCTCTGGCATATCTTCCTTGGTGTATTTCCTTTTTCCTAGCAATCGTTGAGTATTCCAGTCTGGGATGAAGCTACAATTGGGAGCTGAAACCTCCCTTTCTTACCTACATGGGCTCATTGCTTTTAGATTAAACAATCATAGTGGTACCTTGATATTATTTTAAATTAAAGCTTTTCTTTTCTACAGTGTAGTTGCATAAGTTCAGAAGGTTAGTTCCTGTCAGGAGTATGTGATAACTGACTCATCTGTCTCAGGGCACAGTAACAGACAGTGCTTCGTGGTCTTTTTGTATGCCTAGGCAGATCAACATTTGAGCTCTTAGGAGCTTACCAGGAAGGCAGGGACTTATGCACCTCTGTGCATGTGTCCTGAAGGCTAGGACAGGCCTCTGCATAGCTCAGGAAGTTTCCAAATGTTGATCTGTGCAGAAACAGAACCAGTACATACAGAGCCAGAACCCATTTCAAGAGCAAAAGTCCTTTAGCTTGAGTCAAATGTCACTCAATGTGTTTATAATCCCACAGTAATTTAATTAGATTGTGAGCACTGGCAAAATAGATCTTCTGGTTCGAGTTTGTAGAATATTGAAATGTTAAATAGCGCACATCACATTACAATGCACATTGCTGGTGAGTCCACTCTGTCTACTGTGCCATCTTCTTTTCAGCTGTAGATTTGTTTCAAGAGTTTATCTTGTCCTTGTTGGGGACAGAAGCAATATAGGTGCCTCTGATCAGAGGCAGCCTTCATAAAGCATCTTTATGAACAGGTTGTAATCTAGGAGTTGCTAGTTGCTAACATTTACTTTTTAAAAGTGTGTAAATAAATGTAAGTAATCATGAGGGCTTAGCATAAAAAAACAAGTCTACAAGCCAATGTCCAATGTCTGCTTTGTATTGTTCAGGTCATTTTGTTATTCAAAACGTTGGACCCCAACATGATGGTGACAATTCAAAAGTGAAAGTGAAAGTTCGAGTTAATGTCCATGGAATCTTCAGTGTGGCTAATGCATCTGTGATAGAGAAGCAACATGCAGAAGGTGATCCAAGCGATATTGCTATGGACACAGAATTGCCTTGCAAGAATCCAAGCAAAGAGGAGCTGGTATGTTAAACTATGAAATCCTCTCACAACTACAAGTAGAACATAATTTTTACTAAAACTTTATTTTTTAATGATCTACTGAAAAATCTACTTGCTTAAGTAGCCCCTTAGCTTTTAGTAATATTTAAAAGTTATGTAAGTTCCTGTCCCCTTGAAGTTTTCTTTGTCCACCATTAACTCCGTTTCCGACTTCTCCTGATCCTTTTCTGGTATCCATACTTGCTCATAAAGCTGCAGTTTGTAATTGTCATTGTAGGCAGTTCACCTGCACTAATACAAGTTGCTTTCAGTAGCTCTATTTTTTATTTTCCTTTTACCAAAATACATGATTCCTCTAATAAAGCAGGAGTGAAAATACACACACACACACACACAAACAAACACAAACACACACAAACACACATATGCATATAAAAACTTGATAACCCAGCTGTGCACACTAATACTCACTTTGGATTAAACTTCAGTTTCCGCAAATAGATTCCCATTTATAAATTTTTGCAGTGCCTCCTTGGCTTGCAATGTTTAAAATTTCATTCTGGAAGTTTTTAAACATTTTACTAAAACAAATTCTTACTGAAGGTGAGCAGTCGATGCTTGTGTTTGTCTGTCTTTGAGGCATACAAGTAACCTGAATATCTGCTAAACCTGGTTTTTAAAATTTTAAATGTCCTGAATACTAAGTAGAAAAATGCTCTTCTGAATAAAAAGTAACCATTTTTAATGTCTAAGTCTTGTTTTCTGTGCTGCACCAACTAATTATCTTCTGTTTCTACTATGATGCATATCAGCAATTAGCTTTCATAATTGAGGATGACTTCCTTGACTCTGAGGATGAGGTTTGTTTATATACGTAGCATTCAGTTTGCTTTAAGATAGCAAAGATACTTTCCCCTCAGTTTGTTCCTTTTCTGAGAAAAGTGGGACATAAATGAAAGAAATCTTTTCAGAAAAGGAAGTTCTTAAGTACTTGGCAATAGCTATGCATTTCGGAATTAAAATACTACCAGTCTTGGTTTTAATATTGTGATATTTACATCTTAATATTCTATAAGATAATTCAATATCTTTAGCAAAAATTACTTCTCATCTAGTGGTTGGTTAACTGCTTCAAAACTAATGATTAAATGAAGCATGCTATTGGTGCCAGTGTAGACACTCAAAATTAGTAAACGGTATAAAAATACTTGTCTAAATTTCTTATTTACTGAAATCTCATATACAGGATGAATGCTCTGCTATCCCTGAGTTCTGTATCCCTCTGTATGCTTCTGTATCCCTCTGTGACTCCTTGTTGTATTAGTTTGCTAGGTTTGGGGCCTATACCGTAGGTTCATTCCACCATCTGTTTCTTGCTGTACTCCTGCTTACCACTATAGCTGAGTTTAAATCTTCCCATTTTTGTACTCAGCTTTTTATTTTTGTAAGCTAGAGGAAGTCCCTAGTTGCAATGCTGTTTTTTTCTATATTATATTTTTGGGCTTCTTTGATATATTGTGACAGTGTATGTCAAAAGAATCAGATTACTTCTAAACTGTCACTAATGTTGTATTTATAAGATAGATAGGCATTTGGCAGAGCAGTTTAAACCTCTTTACACTGGCCTTGGAGAGGAGAAAGAAGTTGGATTGGTTGAAGGTGCCAAATGGCCAGGCAGAAACCAGCAGAAAGCCCTGAAATGGGAGGGGACTGAGTTGGCCTGGGATTCATTGGTTTCCAGGCTGGTTCCACTCCTGTCATGTGGCTGCATCAGGCTCAATCCAGACCAGATTGCCTCATCATCTCAAGATTTATACAGAGATCCACCTGTCCCCTTCTTCTGTCACATCCAGCAATGCGGATACAGTGGTGGCCCTGCTAGTTGGTGTGTTAAACCCCACTGAGCAACGACCATAATCTAATAGAGTATGAAAGGATTCAGGACCCATAGTTCTGAAAAGTTTTGTCTTCATTTGGGGTTAATCAACTCCATCCTCTTGTCGTCTTTCATTTGTTTTCCAGTATTGTGGGAGTAATCTAATTGCCACCATTTAGAATTTCATGATCTAGAATATGTTTTCCTTGCCTTTATCATGTTGAAGGAAACAAGGCTTGAGAAGCCTTAAACATTATGCTAAGAGTAACAGTTGTGTGCTTCAAGTAAACAAGCACTAGTTAAGTAAAGTGCTTTTTTTACTGATACATTTTGTCTGATTGCACAAAGCTACTATGTAGATGACTAGAGTACACCTTCCTGTAAAGTTTAGTGTGGAGGTAAAACTTTTCTTTTTTTATAGGCTAAAATGCAGGTTGATCAAGATGATGGCAATCACAAGAACCAACATGAGCAGCATAATCAAGGCGATGAGGAAGTTGATCATATAAGCTGTGAAGGAAAGGTCAGTATGAAATAGCAAAGATAAGTTTGAGGACCTCAAATCTTAGAATAGGAATGGCTCTTGTCCAAAACTGCTAAGAAGTTGATGGGGAAATACCCTTGTACTATTGTGTGATCAGTCCGCAATAACTTACTTAAATATAGCCATGAGTTTTGCTATCTAGGCATTAAACACTCATTCATGCGCTAATGGGCTTCAAGTGCATCCTGTGACACAGAGAATTAAGATAGCCTTACACACCCTCAATAGAAACTGATGCAGTAGCTCTTCTTTGGTTGTTAATCTAAAGCGCTTCTAAGAGGATTTTCTATTTAAGCATTGCTTGAACTAGCTTCCTTGCTTGACTTAAGTGTCATCCAAAAAATCCTGCAGCATCTGCAGATGCTAAACAGTAATATTATCCTTCTGTGGATCTTTCATCTTAAAATTGTATTGCGTCAAATCTTTATATGACACGTTTTTGTACAATGGGTTCAAATATTCTGAATGTTGACATATATTTCAATGTGTAATTCTGCAGACTGCTTCAGGAGACAAGATTGACACAGCTCAGTCTGGCAAAACTAAAGCAAAGATCAAGAGTATTGATCTACCTATCCAGGTTAACCTATACAGACAGGTGGGACAGGATGTTATTAACTGCTACATTGAAAATGAGGTAAGGATACAGAGTTATTCCATGTCTGTAAAGCAGATGTCTCAATTCTAGATTAAATAAAAGAATTAGAAGAAACTGAGTTATAATAGTAAATCTATTACAGTTAAGTGATGGAATATTGTATTTTTTTTTTATTCATAAGTTTACCAAGTTTAGAGTACATGACACTGTGGTTGGTTCAGTTCAACAGATTCCAGAGTCAGAAGAGGTTTGTTGTGGAAGATTCCCAAAAACATATTTGAAAAAAATAACATCTCTGTACTTGTCAAGATTTTAAATGACTTAAAATTTTCTTACAGGGGAAGATGGTAATGCAAGACAAGCTGGAGAAGGAGAAAAATGATGCCAAAAATGCTGTTGAAGAGTATGTGTATGATCTAAGAGACAAGCTCTGTGGTGTCTATGAAAAATTCATCACTGAAGATGTAAGAATCATTGTGCATTTATAACATGAGGAATCTGTTTAATTGGCAAATCATACTGAAAGAAAAGGAGGGTAGCTGATGTCGGAAAAGTGCAGTGTGCCTTAAATCACAGCTGCACTATAGCATTGAATTCACCCTACTGTATTTTCATTAAACAGCACATATAACAAAATGAAAAGTTTTTGAAGGCATAAGTCTTTGTCACATTGGAGAGTTCTGGCGATTAGTCTGGCATAGGTCTTGCAGAGCTCTTGAAGATCTTTGCCTTCACCTCTTTAAATCAGCATTTTACTTGCATTTTTGAAGTTCTAATACAGGATTGTAATGTTTAAACTGGTCCCATAAGTTAATTCTTAAAATTGATTTTGGAGTTATATTATATTAGAATATTAAAAATTCCCACTGTTACAAGACTTTATGTTTTGAGAAATCCATTTTGCATAAAAGTAGTAACATAATGAATATACACAGTGCTAATCAAACAGGGCAACTTGAATGAATAAAATAGCAGGCAAATGAAATTTGTAATTTTAACAGGAACCGTACCCAGATTCCTATGCATGCTGAAGCATGTATGTTTATTGTTTTCACTGCTTTCAGTTTTTTCTTATATTCTAAGTAATGTAAGGGAAGTTCCTATTATCACATCATGTCATAAAATATATACAAACATTAATATATACAAATATTGTAATAATCATTTCCAGGTAAAACATTGAATTTGAATATAACATTTAAGTCATACGAAGTATGCTTTAGGAAGAAACGTCAATCAAATATTTCAGATCAAATACTTAGTGGACTATTGGAGAAAAACTTTCAATATTTGTACAGCATATTCTAAAGTTAACATGGTATACTTTAGAGTAGCAGAAACTGATTTTTTAGTTGACTACAGTAATTAGTTAAAAGAAAGATAATTTGATGTATTGATTCAGCGTAAATACATTTGCATATTACCTAAAACATAAATGTTCCTTTTTGAAATATGAGGGAAAGTGTGAAGTAATAAAGAATCAATAAACGTATCTTTCATTTTTAGAGAAAAGCCACATGTCATTTTCGCTTCCAGTTCTTTTATAATAACATACAAGCTCAAAATATATGGGTGTGCTTTTAACTTTCAATCCTATCAATTTAAAATCGTTTCTGAGCTATATGCATTTCAGCTACAGCTTCAGAATTTCATCCCCCCCCCCCATTTTGTTGACTTTCCTGTGTTTCCTATTGCTACATTTGTCACAAATCACTTGATGAATATATATTGGAATGGGGGAAAATAAATTAGTGTGGCATTCTGCATGACTATAGATTTAAATGTACTACATTTTAACTACAGCAACACTAAAATAAATTAGCAGGGTATTTCAGAGAGAAGCTTAAATGCAATTATAGCCTTCATGCATTGCTTGACTAATTAACCATTAGACTTAATTTACTTAGCTTTACCTTGTCCTGTCATTCAGGCTGTGCCTGAGTCACACAGATTGTTAAATGTTTATGCAGAAATTATGAGGGGTAAAGCAAGGACACAATACCCTTAGAATAATTGTAACAAAACTCAATTTCTACTAGCTGTTTCTATACTTTAGCATAATGCATGGGACCCAGTTAGCATTCCAGTTTAGTTTTTAATACCATTATAGCTGAAGCGCTGAAACTATTTCCCCCTTTTCTGTAAAATTCTGTAAAACTCAATTTCCTATAACACATTATTGTTACAGTGTCAGTATTGGATATCGGTGTTTGTAGCTGAATGCATTTTTACACAGACAGCTTCTGTTTTCACTCATTCAAAATGGCAAGGCTTTTTGTACTGCTTTTTCTAGGATTCAAGAAAGATAACTTTAATGTTGGAGGACACAGAAAACTGGCTTTATGAAGATGGAGAAGACCAACCAAAACATGTATATGTGGAAAAACTTCAGGAAATGAAAGTAAGACCTGTATTTTAAGAAGTGTAATAATTGAATGTCGTAGATATGTGGACTAGTAGCTTTGCTGTCTTAAAGCCACTGAAATTTGACCAGAGACAGCAAGAGATTCAAGATGTCACAAGAGCATTAATTAAAGTTGATTAAATGGAGTAGTTGCAAGTACTATAGCTTCATACGGACTTTGAGTACTGATATCAGCATTTTCTTTTGCATACCTCCCAGTAAAAAAACTAAGCCTTCAACCTGTACACTTGTAGAAAAATATATTATACCTTCCTGCCAACCCAAGTACCTTATGGTGACTGACTATAAAATTAAAATTAATTAAAAAAACAATCAGGTAGTTAGTCCTTCATGGGTTGAGGCTTACACCCAGCCTGTTGTTTGTTGTGACTCCTGGTAGAAGATGCAAGAAGAACCAGGGGACCAGAGGCACAAAGTTATTTGCAAGTCTCCCTACCAGCCCCCAAGAAACCTTGGCTAGAGATCATGATTTGCTTGGACTGAAACAAGCCTTGATTCCCAGTGTGGACATAATGCTAAACCAGTGGTTGTTTCTCCTGCACCAGGAAAGGAGCAGAGTGGCTCTGATAAGGTGGCTTATGGTTTACCATGACATTGAAACTGAGTTTTCATTTGCCTCCTAAAACAGTAGCCTTCCAAAATAAAATCATCTTCAAGGACCAGTGAAAAACATTGAGAGAGGGGACCAGCTGCACTTTACAATGCAAGATGTTCCATAATCTCAGTGCAGCAAGAGAAAATGCCCCCTTTCAAGTTCTGTCCAGCTATGCCTTCACCTAGGCAGGACTTGTATTACTCCCTCACTGAGCAAGACTTTCTCATCTGTGGTGCTGATAATGTGTGTCACAGCAACTTGTTGATGATTAATTTCATTTTCCCTGCATTTGTCTCATACACTTCCAAACCAAGGTTGGTAAGATGAAATTATAGTTGGGGATATACTAGCTCTGGATTTCTTGTATCGAGCATTAGCTGGAATTTGATGGTCTCTAACTTCATGAATTGGTTCCAGACCTGCTGTTCTAGGAACAGAAAGCCGCCTCTTGTTCACAGAAGTGAGTCTGATCCAGCAGAGGCTCCCACTCTACTAGGCACTCCTGCAAGCAGTAGGGAGGGGTTTGCACCTCCTGTGCTGTTTGAGAGGGCCTTGAACTCTGGAGCAGATTGTGGAGGGAAATAGCATATCCCCTTCCACCCACAAGAGCAGTCAGGTTGTAGAGCTTGGCTCTGCAACTCTGGAATCAACCCTTTGATTCTAAATACAGTAGAGAAGAGAGGCTTGCTAATGCTGGTATGTGAGCCACTTTTCTGTTTCCCCAGCAAAATAACTAGTTCATTTGCTTCCCCAGATTGCCATTCTTTTTTCCTGTAGGTTTACAAGGAATTCTGCTTAATAGTTCCAAAAATATGCTACCTTTATTCATGCTTTCTCCAGTTTTTAGGGAATACTTTTTAAATACCTCAACTTCTGCTTCTTCTGTTGTAGAAATTTGGCGGTCCTATTCATGATAGATACATGGAACATGAAGAGAGGCCTAAAGCATTAAATGATTTGGGAAAGAAACTCCAGCTGCTTATGAAAGCTGTAGAAGGATACAAAAATAAGGTAGGTCCATAAGATTTACAGGATAGTTCTAATAGTACTGTATTGAACTCCTGTATAACTTACCTAATCTACAAATTATTTGTCAACAAAATATTTTGAAAGAGGGTAAAATGTGTCTCCTTTAAACAGAAACAAATATGTCTTCTTTTTCATCTTGTAGTGTCTTGTTTTTTTTCTTTAATATCCTTAACATACTATATTCACAATTAAACATTTCTTCTGTGGTATGTAACAATTGATAATATATTTTATGTCTAAGCTTTGTTTGTCCATCAGTAAATAAGATGGAGTGACTTTTCACAAATTGTATTTCCAAACCTAGAGTTCCTTTTAATATATAATTACTCAAGTTTGCAAAATTGTGCTGTTTGGAAAAGACCGTAGCATAGAGAAGAGATGCAGAACTCCTGGCTCATAGATTGGATGTGGCCCATGAATATGGTATTCTAATTTTTCTGATTTGCTTGCTGATAGCAAATCATGATTTATCAGTTCACACATCATACGTAACCATAGTTATGCTTCCTTAATAATAGTCTGGAATGACTTCAGAAATGAGCATATGTATTCATTACCTTTCTGAATTCTGAATTTAAATAACTTACCAATAATTACAAAATTTTTCCTCCTCTAGGATGAAAAATATGATCACATTGATCCTGTTGATATGGAAAAAGTTGAAAAGTATACCAGTGAAGCAATGAATTGGTTGAACTCAAAAATGAATGCACAGAACAGGCTGAGTCTCACCCAGGATCCTGTTGTGAAAGTGGCAGAAATAACAGCGAAATCTAAGGTAAATGTGAAATTTCTGTGAATGAAATGGGATTAATATAAATATGGATAGACCAAGAAATAAATGAATATTCCAAATAATAGAAGGGGATAACAAACATTCCTGTTAAAGTTAATAAAAAGGATATCAGTAGTACAGTTACTCTTTAGCATCTATACACGGTGAGCTCCATCTACCATAACTGTTAATGTGACCCATCTGTAGACACAGGGCTTTGAATCACAGTGTCTCAGTATGGTGACACCAAAAATCAGCTAAAGCTTTGATTGATGCAGAAGAATTTGGCTTGGATCTTAAAGTTTCACTCCATCAATGGAAGGAGCATCTGTTGTTTTTCTTACACTAAATGTGCATAAAGGGTATATAGGTGTTTTTGTGTATGTCTGTGCGCATGCCTGCATATATTGCAGGTAAAACCATATATCTGTTTTGAAAACCCTGTGTTCTGATATTTGGCAACAATTTAGATTGATTGAAAATGTGCAGTAGATTTTGACTAGCAGTGGATAATTTCTGTCTCTGGATAAGCAAGAAGCAATTTCCTATGTGTGCCATTTAGCATACTTCACAGAAAGCTTGATGATTCAACAATTGGAGCAGATAATAATGTAGCTAAGAAGATTTGTAGCAGTTTCCATTATCTGAAGGCTCTTCAAGCTGATTTGTAAACAGTTGCTTGATACCAGAATCTTTCAGTCATGGGCAGATCTTTAGTGAAATAATTACCCCCAGGTATACCTCCCAAATACCACATCATAATCCATTACATTCGTATTTTTTGCCAGCTTACCATATTTTCTCCCTCTTCATTTTAATAACAGGAACTGGACAGTTTATGTAACCCTATTATTTACAAGCCTAAGCCCAAGGCAGAGCCACTGTCTGAAGATCAGTCAAAATCTAGTGAACACAATGGACCAATGAATGGACAGAGTGGTGCTGACACAAAATCAGAGGACAGTTGCCAGCAGCCTAAATCATCTGAAGAAATGGATGTGGACTAAGTTTTGCATTTCTTTCAGTCCATTAAAAGCAGTGCAAGTAATCAGAGGGTCCATCTTTCTTTTATGTCTGATTCACACTACAGATGTTCAGTTAGTCAACTTTCTGTCCTTTGTTCTTTGCAGTAGGTTTGAAAGTGTTTTTCTATTTGAGTGCATTCCCATTGTTCATTCCATGATACCGCTTATGTGGAGCGTTAGTTGAATGTAGATTGTAAAAGTCAGTTTAAGCTTTCCCGATATATTTTATATCAAATAGGCAGAATTGCTATATAAATGACAACAATCTACCTTATTTAAAGCTTTTATTGTGGGTAAGCCTCTGCTCCTTTATTCAGGAAAGGCCACTGTATTGCACTACTGATGCTGAAGTCTAGATCTCTGCATCTTTATTTTGGAAGATATTGGATTTGATGTGGCTTAAATATTGCCACTTGAAGCACTGACCTTTTTCTAGTTGTTGTACTGTTCTAATTTAAATATTAAAATAGAGGTTAGCTGGCAAATTAGTTAATCTTGTTGATGTACCATGAAAACTGTAAGAACCTTGTAGACAAAACATCCAAGGCTTGAAAGGAGCTCATACCAGCAGCATTCTTTGTCATAAGCCTTAGCAACATGACTCAAAATAAAGCTCATGGTCTCCGTGTACACACAGTCCTATATATCATATTCTGTGTTGATGCTGAGGACACTGTTTAAAGTTGTAATAGTATGAAACGTTAGTGAAAGTTTGAAGGCCATAACTGGGGACTCACTCATGTTTTCATTTCTCTTAATTACCTCCAGACTTGCTAATTTAGCTTAATTTTGAATGCTGCCTATGCATGTTCTTTAAATATGTCCTCCTCAGAATTAAAAGTGGAAAATACACACACATTAACTGGTAATTGATCTCTGTCAGTGTTCCTTACTGAAATACTTCTACCATTTCTCTTGGCCAAATTATCTTCTATTTTTGTTTCTGTGTTTAGAAAAGGAACACAACAAAAGTCACAAAATCTGTCAGCAATGGTCCCAAGCATCCTTTGGCATCCATAAAAAACTCAGCCCAAAGATACATTCATGCAACTAATGTTCCAAATTTGCATTACTTTAAACTTGATTCTACCATTACAGTTTTAAGCCTACAAATTAATCAAAGGAGATAATAAATCAACTACCTTGAAATATGAGCAAATTGGGGTCAAAAGAACTCGTAATGAACAGACATCCTTCATGAGTAACCCAGTTTTTGGCTTAAATATGTTGCCTTTGTTACATTAGCAGAGTTTTGCTTCTCTTTTTCCACAACTACTATGCAAGTTCTATTACAGTTTGTTTCAAGTTATTCAGTCATTTCTTACAGTTTTTTGTGCACCAGGTTCCATGCAGGAAGGTTCTCCACTCTGTTTTGTATTTTCCCCCAAATCTCAGATTTTAACAGATTAGTGAGTATTGTAGGCAGAATTTCTTTTAGTTGTGCAATGTACAATATCTCCGTAATGTTACTAAATGTTTTACCATTCTCTAGGGTTTCTGTGGTACTAATCCAAAGTGATTGCAGGGTGATAGGCGGACTTCACAAAAAAGAGGCCCTTTTGGAATTCTATCAAAGTTCTCTGTCCAGGATTTCACAGGTTTTTTCTGAGGCTTTGACTTGGGTTGACTTTGCCAGACATTCCTGTACTGGACTTCATTTTTCAGGCTTTTAACCAGCTTTCTTCAGGGCAGAAAGAAGAATATGTTGCTGCTTAAGCCATTTTCTGATCTTCCCTTGGGACCATGAGGTTGAAGGTGTGGAATCCTAGCTTTCTTGTACACTCCTTTCTGCAACTTTCACACCAATAGGTTGATTTTGGGATGGCTGTGAAACAGGACGGTGAATAACAGAGATCTTCATCTGGTCTGTTTAGAAGTACCAGAACAATGCAAGAAAAGGGTTTTTTTTGTTTGCTTGTTTTAAACATTCTTAAGATTTACTGAGTACAGTGAGGAGGCTTAGCACCCAAGTGTACCACACCCCTTTCAGATGCCTCAGCAAACTAATCCAGCTACTACCATCTTAATAATGAGTGGTGCAGATGTTTTCTCTTTGTCCCCGATAACAAGAGCTCATGCAAGTGGGATTCCTTGTCAACTGGAAGAAGCCAGTTGAAATTACTCAACATTTAAGGGCAATTGTGGATTCTATCTTTCAAGACATTGTTACTGAATAATAAATGGGGTTGGGTGGGAGAAGAAGACAGGGGTCATTCAGTATTCAGTCTTCCATGGATCAGGATCCTTTCTTGAGCTTGGGTCTGTAGTGGATTTCCTACCTCCTTGCCAAGAGATCCTTGCAGAAAACTTAGTGCTTACCCCGTTTTATGCCAATCTGCCAGCTAGATAAAATGCTTGTTTTTTAAAAAAAATGTGAAGGGAAGAATTTAATTTATTGTGTTAGGCTTTGTACACTGGTGGGTACTTGGAAGCCTGCTTTATTGGGAGGGGTTAGGAGTCACTTTCTCCTATTTGCCCCTCCCATAAGTCTGTCTTATGATACCAGTGGAGCATAACCCAATTTTACAGTGTTTGATAGATAACCCAAAGGAAGTCAAATCACAGATAAGCAGCCGATTACTGTTTTTATGACCAATACCTAGGATAATGGATTATGCAATTTTGCTACATTCTTTTGACCTGTATTTTTCTCTTATATGTGGAACTAGTGATGTCCTTGCAGTCAATTTAGCACAGGCATTCATGGGATGAGACCATTCCTTTCAGACTTCCAGCAGCTTCAGTGTGAGGTAAACTCTTCATGTGCATATTCAAGCATATTCTGAATTCAGCTTCTGGTACGTCACGCTGACTTTGTAATGACTTACTCTAAACAAATGAATTTTGGATACTAAAGTGATTATTGGTTACAGAGAGCTGTGTATAAAATGTCCAAGCTAGAATATTGATGTGGAAAAGTATGGCAGAAAAGAAAGGTCTGTTACAGCATTAGAAACCCCCTGCTCATATCTTCAGGGATGAAGCATGGTTCCCACCAAATTATTTAAGGAAATGTTGCTCAGATGAGAAAGGAGGTTGTACACTTTTGCAATTGTTCTTTATCCCTTGATTTGTTGCAGAAAAATATTCCCTTAATGAAATGGTACAAAGATGGAACCTTGTTTGTATTAATAGTAATCTAGCAGTGTAGGCATATGGAGTTTGCCCAGAATTCATTCAAAAAGTTTCTAAGCTGGCCTCCCAGGGGTTTTCCACACTTTTCCACACTTTATCTTCAAAGTAGCTTGAGTGCTTTGCAGGGGAAGCTGCTAAATCAAAATCAGCCTATTAAAGTGTGATATATATGTAAAGCCTCTTTGTGAACGTGGACTCTTTCTTTTTGGGATAGAAATGCTAGATTTTTCAATGCATCTGTTTACATTTTACGGCATGGATTTAGCTTTATACACCTTTCTGTTTCTGAGTGAACATTATTTCTTAGTTGCAGACTATATGTAACGAAAGCACTGTTCATACTTTTGGCTTATGTTTAGCATTTTGAGTAATTTTAAAGTACATTTTACGAGTTAATATACTAGACCATGGACTGATTGATACAGTATGTACCCTAAGTCACAATGGTATGTCAACTGGTGCTAGAACTCATGAGGCACAGTATCACATGACCAGTAGAGCTAAGTATCTTCTTAAAACATTATTTAAGAATGGATTTGGCCTCTCCAGTTTAGGCTTAATAGAGGATAGTGCCTTGTGTCTGAGATGAATTTCTTCCCCATCATGTTCCTGTGGTTCATTGTGACTCCAGTAGATTTATCAGTATGTTAGTGTAGTTAAATGTGTCTGGGATGGGGTATTTGCATGCATGAAAAACACATGAGCAAAGTGCTTAGTGAATATCAGGAAGGCAGACTGAGCAGTTTTGCATAGTCTGCTTTTTCCCCTCCTGTCTACTTTCTGCCCACTTCTGGTTGTGGATGATATTGAACATGAGTGATGGGAAAAAATTAATTAGCAACTTTGTTTTAGCCCCCCAGTTGTTTATATGCATGAGTTATCTCTTATCACACAACAGCAAATTAGTGGTACTGCCTGCTTTTGTTCAGCTCCTATTTTCATCTCCACCTAGCAGCAGTAATTATAGTTTTATAGATTCATTATTCATAGTCATGCCACCCACCCACACTTGTCTATAAAACAGTAGCCCATAAGTCTTGGCCAGTTTTACTGGAATGCATCAGATTATTTTCTTGAACCTGTTTAGAATCATCAGGAATTATAATTTCACTCCATATGTCATGTCCTTCTGCATTGATGCCTGCTCATGTTAACTGGTTATTCCTTCATCTTCCATGGCCCTTACCTCAAAAAAATGGAACCCACCATTTAAATCAAGGATGATGGGAGTTGTAGTCCCAAACATCTGGAGGGCCGGAGTTTGCCCATGCCTGATTTAAGCAGCTAGTTTCTCACTTAAATTTGGTGTAATTTTAAATTACCTACAATTTAATTATAGGTATTTATTTAACTGAGTTGGAATGCAGGCCTTGATACTAATTTGGGGGGGTATGAATCCTTGGGGGGCTATGAATAAAAGAATCGGCTGGGTGCCTGGATTCAAAATGCAGGGCTGAATGAACTCTCCAGCAGGAGAGAGCCCCCAGTAGCAGAGTTTAAACTCACAAAAGTCAAGCAGCGCTATAGCATGGGAATATAGGCTATTAAACCCTTTTCATAACCCATTTAGTTGCATACATCACTCCTTTCTTTTTACCCCTCTGGCAATGAACAAACCACACACTGTTAGTTTAAAAAGCTTTACTTACAAAAAAGTCAGATTCATGCATTTATCCAAGCAGCAGCAATGAGAAGACAGAATGTACAGAATGAAAACTTCAAACGCGTGCTCTAAGCTTGCTCCTTGATCAGAGAGAGAACAGGAAGAGAAGGCTTCGCTTCCTAGAACATCAGAGAAGAGGGTGTGTGACATAGCCAAGTCTGGGAATACAGCTCTATTTTCTTAACCCATTCATGCAGTAACTAGCAATCATGCATATTATGTTTGACTGCAATTTCCCACAATTTTTTCATCTAAACCCCCGCTCCATTTTAATTCCTAATTGCTACTTAATTTAAGTAGGTATCTTACAAAAATCAGCAGATTAATAGGCCATAATTCGCAGTACAAGCTTCGCTACAGAGCTGTTATCCTACAGACAAATGTTGTCATTTTTTGAGTTACCTTTCTGTATAAGTGGAAACTTTCCTGCTATCTTCCTTTCTTGCACACAGACACAATACACACACAGAGATACCTAAGGTTCCAAAACAAGACTGTTTTATTTCCAGCCTTGCTTCAGAAGAGCTACTTTAAACAGCAGTTAGAATACCCAAGGCTGCCAGTTAGCAAGTTCAAGTCAGAAGTGTAAAATCATATTAGGAAGAATGATCTTTGCAATTTCAAATTCATTTCCATAGTTTGGAATTTGGAATGGGTTCCTGTGAATATATTAAATTAGTATGTACGAGGAGGACAGAAGCTTGCTAAATTGCATTGTCCAATTAAAAAAACCACCATTTGCTATTTTGTTAGGATAAACTTGTGAATAGCAAAATGGTACAATTCTTGTAAGCTGCAAAGTGACTCCATTTAGTTTTCTCATAAACATACCTCAAGATACAGAAAAATGAAGGTGTGAATTGGGGAAATCAGTTCACCATAACAAGCTGAAGCTAAAGTCAATCAGCTGCCATGGCCAGGGTTCTACAGACATTTTATATTTAGCAAGTGTTTTCTTATGTAAATGTGTCTCCATGGGACAGGAGTGTGTTCAGCTTGAATAACCTTATAGCAGTGTTTAAGTATGCAAAGTGTTTATATGTAAAGGGATGGAATCCTTCATAGTGACATCATGCACAAATGGATGAATATGTCAGTTGATTTCCAAGTGGCAACACTAATTTACCAGAGATTGTGTGTAAAAATTTATAATAAATATTTAAATCTACTTCTTGAACCAGAAGTGATGTTCCCCTGAGACTTTTTTATTGTCACTAGTTTCAGCTTAATCTGCTACTGTAATACAATAATTGTCCTAACCAATGGGATTAATGTCCACGAAGAGGACTGATCTCTTAACAGCCATCAAAGTTCTTTGGTCAGAAAAAAACACATCAGCACACTTTATAAATTCTGCTTGCTTTTTACACATCATACATTTGAGAAAAGTTGCTTGTTCGCTTAAAGGCTGCCTCTGCCCTGCAGCCTGTCCAAGAAGCTGTTAAATTTCCAACTGAAATGGGTCGTCAAGTTCTGCTGCTAGATTTGGTTTGTGGAAGGCAAGCTGTGTGTCAGCTAACTCACACAGTGGAAGAGAGCGATAAGAATTCATTCGGTTTGCATCATGTTGAATAGGTTTCCACTGGAACTGCTTTGATCTGAAAGATAAATGGTGTGCTGGTTTCTTTCTGGCTAGTAGTTGTAAGAAGGATACTTTTCCAAATGATACAAAATTAAGACTTCTTCCTTAAATTTGGGAAATTAGGTGAGGGAATGGGGAGAGAATAGATTATATGGATAGCTAGGAGTCTGCAGATCACTTCCAATAATTTCTGGGAAACTACTAACAAGGCGCACAAAGGGAATGGTAGATGCAAAAAGCAGTTTTTTGAAATACATGTTGCTACTGTATCGAACACACAGACTGCGCACTTGAGTATGGACTCACCTGTCAACAAAATTTAATTTTCAGTTGTCTTGTGTCTTTTATAAAGTGCAGCATTCTATTACGCCATGCAAGACTCGCATATCTGTTAAGTTAACCTAGTATGGGCCAGTATGTTGTCGGTGAATAAAGAGGATTTAAATCCAAGTTGTACACACCTGTGTAGTCTGTCTATCTGCCTTTGCTTCAATTCTTCAGCAAGTTCATCATCTGTTACCATCTTTGAAGTGCAAGTGTCCCAAATCATCTATGGGATAACATACCACTCATTTAGGCTGGGCAGAGAAGTGCCCTCAAAGTACACAGGGGGCAATGATTTCCCAGAAAATAAAGGTTTTTGGTGAAACAGCAACTATAATTACAAGGCTTTCCCAGAAGAAAGAAAGAGCTTGTGGGGTGAGTTGGTGACACAATTGTGCAGTATAATTTTAGCTTCGAAGCCTAGGGTGATAGTAGCAGTAGGACTGAGAAAGGGTAATAAAATGGTTGCAAGGTAGTAAATTACTTTCTATAAAACATATATTACAGATCAAATTTTATTTTTTTGTTCCGAAAGTAACAAAGTATTGTGTATAATGTGTTTAGCCATTATGTTTGGTATATTAAAAGAACAGGGTTTTTTAAATAATATTTATTAAAATTTTTCAAAAATACAAAAAATATCACTTTACGGGCCTCCCCCCTTCCCCCACCCCTACCATATTCCCCTTTCATATTGTTGGCCAAACAAGTTCCCCATTCAAATTGAAACTTAATTTGTTTTACCCTTAATAATAATAAAAAAAAAAAAAAAAAAAGAAAAAAACCCAGTGTTCTTTCCCCAAGACCCACCCCATGTCATTCCACAATTTCCATTTTTTAATAAAAGAAGCACCCCAGATAATAGAAACAGAAAAGGTAGAAAATAAAAAAAATATAGTGAATAATAGACCAATTCAGCAAAAAATAACAAAGTTGGCAAGCCTTTGGAGTTTTAGTTCTCCCCCCCCTGTCTCCGGTTTAATTTCCCCCTGACCATCAACCCCTAGTGTCTGCCTGGAATTCTTAAGGCCATAAATCACAACTTTTCCCCAACTCCTTGCTGGCTATTTCTTTTTAAAATTAAAAATAAATTTTTTTGAAAATCAAAATTATTATTATTATCATTATTTTTCAAAACTTTAACTTCAGTCTTTAATAAAACTGTAATAGAACTCCCTCCATTGTTCTTTCCAGGTTGTAGTCTAATTTCCCTTTGTTCCGCTGCTAAAACGTTGTAATTCGAAAGTTTGGTAAGTCTGCAGGGATGGTTGTTATTCAGGGGCAAAACCTTACGTTCAGTCCCTTCCTTTCTTCAATAGAAAAATCTATTGTCTCCTTTAAAAAAAACAAAAAAGAAAACACCCTGAAGACGAGATGTTATTTCCGTTTTGCAGCTTTCCCAGAAGATAACCAGTCCTGTAAAGTTCCATTGGTGTTTTTCCACTTTCCCAATCCTTGTAATGTCCCGAAGCTCCTCAAGGGGGATTGTTGTGACTTTGTTTCCTCTAATCCAAAAGTCAATTTGTTATCCATATTCGCCATTTTGTATCCAAATTTTAACAAGTTGTATCAAATTGTATCAAATTTAACCAGCCAAGTTCTCATAATAAAATCCACTCCGCTTTTCGACTTTGACAGCTATTTTGACAGCTGTCAAAATCTCCGACTCCTTTCACCAGGCTCTCTCTTCAGTCGCCCCGGTTCCCAGGGGGGGGGGTTGCGTTTCCCTTCTCCAGTTCCTCCTCCAGCACAGTTCTTGTAGTTCCCCATCGTGAAATTTTGGATTTTTATCAGCAATGCAAGCCTTTTTGGGTCTTGGTTTCCCCATCCTTGTTTTGGAAAGTTTACAATAGGGAGGGGACTGACTTCCTTTTTGGATCCCCCCCGCTCGTATCCAATTCGAAAAAAAAAAAAATTTTTTTTTCCTCCTTTTGAGCCCGGTTTCCAAATTTACTCACGGGTTGTTGTTGAAAAGTCCGAATTTTCAATGGAAGAAGTCAGCGCTCTCCGCCGGATGGCATGCGGCTTCGCTCAGCAGGGGAAGCAGAAAACTCAAGGCACCACGCTTCTCCCCGGCACCCGATCCGTAGCCTTTAAAAAGGCTCCTTCACGAGTCGGGAGGGCGCTAACGGTGCAAGCCGAGTCTCCATGTCCACGGCCTCCGTGGCCGTGGTTTCTAAGGGTCCCCGCATCGCCGGTGCGGTAGAACCCAGCCCCTGCCGAGCAGACTCCCTCCGGAGCTCGGAGGGAGTCCGCCATTCGGCGATGGCGCCAACCCGGAACCCGGAAGAACAGGGTTTTTTAGACAATTTCAAATCAATTTTACTTTTTATTTTTATTTTGTTACAAATAGCTAGAAGCTGCTGGAGCAGGCAAAAAAAAGTAGCAAAACCAGGATAAGCCAACATAATAGTTTTTAAAAATATATATATATTCTGAAAATCATGCTGTTTTCCATTCCCTCCACGTGTCAAGCAGGCATAAAGCATTCATTTCCATAAAAAGAGCTGAGAAGAAGGCAGAGGACCAATACAGTACTCAATGAACACTACATTAAATTTTATCCCATTTTCTGATTCTTCATATTTTTCATTATACTTATCAGAGACTTACAAAAATTGCAGATCTGCCCAGATTGAAAAAGCTATGTAGTTTCACATCTCAAGAGATATTGAGCTTGGGGATGGGGAGTATACTGCTGAGTATTTCATGGGCTGCAGGCCACTTCATCAGATACATGAAATGTTATCCTTATCAGGAATGAAGTATACCTGGCTTGGGGACAGGAGCTAGATGGTAATGAAGCCAAATGCTAATGTAAAGACAAGACAATGGGATAGACTCAGCTACCATAATTTTTAATCATAGTGGACCTTTTGAAATTAATGGACCTAACTTAGTCATGTTCATTAATTTCAATGTGTCTGCTCTAAATAAAACTCAAATACTGCCCAGTGATGATAATATTCCTACCTCAGCATCCATCTTGGATTTCTTCTGTGTGTCAAAGGTTCTTGTAGATTCCTGTCCAAAAGAGTCAGAGGTAGTTTCTGAACTTGGGTTGGATTCTGATAGTCCCCAAGATGACTTCTCTTTTATGTTCCATGGTTCTCTTTGACCAAATGTACCTTTTTTTTAAAAAAAAAGTAAAGTTACTTTAAAATGCTATACTTGACAACCTCAGAATCTTCTCTGTTATGCATATATTCAATTTTTACTTGCATGTAGACAAAGGACTATATCCAACCAAGTTGTCCTGTTAGATAAAAACATCGGCCTGAGCAATGAAATTTCTGCTCCCTGCCTCCCCCAGCCAATCTGCTCCAAAGGGTTGGAGAAAACCACAGGACAGATTTGGGAGGACAACAGGAGAGTAAAGGAAGAGGAAATCTCATTGTGCAGGTGGAAGACCTGCTAACTGAATAACTTGATTGGATACAACCCAAAATAAAGCTTTCAAAAAACCAAAACCACTGTTACAGTACTAGGGAATAAACAACCACATAAGAACATAACGAGAGCTTGCAGGATCAGGCCAATGGCCCACCTAGACCAGCATCCTGCTCTCACAGTGGACACCTATGAGCATGCTTGTGGGAGATCAGCAAGCAGGACCCGAGCACAAGAGCAATCTCCAGCCCTATGCCTTCCAGAGACGTGTGCAAAAGCATTACTGCCTCAACTGTGGAGGACAAGCAGTAGCCATCATGGTTAGTAGCAATTGATAGACTTCTGCTCTTTGACAATGCATTGGTGATGGTTCCATTCCAGATGCAATCAGAGAAAGTTTGATGTGGCAAAAACAGGATCGGGGTATGTGGGTTGCAGACAGATCATGCAGTGTGTATAGTTATCAGTTTGTGCGTGCAACACCTTATTCCTGGGTCCAAAAGGTGTTAAAATGAAAGCCAGGCTAGCTTCATGATGAGGTAATTGCCTGGGTGATGGGCCATTAAGAGAACATAGGATTAAGGGGGCTCTGTGCAATACAGCAAATAGGTAGGGCCCCTCCCTCAACTCACAGATAGTGAGAACGCCAAAAGCCAGAGTTTAGAGTTGAGTTTGGTAATGTTGTGATCTAGAAGGAAAGCGGAAAGCCAGAAAGGCACAGCACGATGTTTGATTTCTGTTTGAATTCAAGGCTGCTGCTATGGAGGAAACAATACTCTTGGGTTGTTAATGCTGTGAACCCCTCCACTGTAGGCTTAAGTTGTATATATGTGTAAATAAACCATATATCAAAGAGACCACAGCTTCCACTGTACCTCATTACCAAAAGGAAACATGAACCCTGGGTAAGCGTCCGGAATCTCACACTGCTGGGAGATTGGAGTAGTGTGTAATAATGTATATGTATTACCATCTAAAATTAAATCTTACCTATATATTCCCCTTTTAGGCTCCACAACTTTGCATTATAGTCTAAAGAAGTAGTGAGGAGAAGCTGGTGCTCATTCATAAGGCTGATGCTACTCCATTGGAAAAAGAAAATGGGTTTAGTTTGTTATATTGACAACTGCTCTGAAAATAGGCACTGCTGCGGAATTTCCTTACTCTCTTAAACATCTTGTTTCTCAAGTTCTTTCCACGGCTAGAATGGCAATACTCATAGAACTCCTCAATGCCAAGCCATACCCACATGCCCAACATCCGACATCATATATGATGTCACGTGTGGGGCAAATAAAGACGCAGTTGAGCCAAAAGGGGGTTTGTACAAAGCCCTGGACATAGTGCCATACACAGTACTTTGCCAGCGTAGACAACCGGCTGATGCTCAGGACTTGCAAAGCACAGTGCTGATAGTTGTGGCTTGCAAGGCACCCTGCATGGTGCTAGGGAAAAACAGTCACCTAATGACATTGTGGTGTCATGTGCCTTTCAAATGTCATTGTGAGGTCGTGTGCCTTTCAAAGTTGGCCCATTGGGATGGGGGGAGGGAGATAAGCACCCAATCCACTGTCTGAATCCAGCTCCCCATTGCTCTTCTAGAGGATCTGTGCTTTCTTACCCAAGCAGGCAGTGCAGGCAAAAGAGCTACACTGCCACCACCAGTGTACCATGAGAAGCGGGCCTAAGACGTAAGTAAAGGGAGCTTGTCCCCAATGGATTCGCCAGCTCCTAATCTTTCCTCAAGGGCCTTGTGTTCCTCAGCGTATCTTACCTGGTTATGCTGCAGTTGTGAGTGTTCCAGCTGTGAAGTACTATTTGAAAAAAAGAAGGAGGGGAGACTAAGGTAAGGACATACTGTACACTCGGGAGCAAATATGAAACATTTGGGTTTTGAATAAAAATGTTTCTCTCACAAACTGGTGGCTTGACTTCTGGGCCATTAATGGCATATTCTGCAATGTTCCAGATATAGAGAAAGCCCAGTTGGTCTCCTGCACACAAGAGGAAGTCCTTGTCATCAACTGCTACGTCACTGACTGTGGATCTCTCTCTCGACTGCAAGCAAGGAAAAATAAATAAAATAAATAACAATCGTGTATGCTGGATTGCAGAAGCTTCAATACTAAAGTTGTGGCGGAAATGCATTATTTTATTTTTACTCTCAAGAGGGAGGACTAACAGCATAATTCTGTGATGATGTTCTCAGAAATAAATTCAGCCGAGTTCAATGGAACTCACTCCCTGCCCTGCCTAGAAGGGTGTGTTGGATTGAAGCTTCTTTGCACTCTAAGGAGCACTTCGTTACTTGTGTCACTTTTGGTGAATGATTAGTTTTGCATTTCAGTTGGTGCATGTGGTGAGATTTTAAGTGCAATTTCGGCACACACAGGCAAGAAGTGCCTACATTTTAAGGTTGCCCTTAAGTCAAGCAAACATGTAAAATGCATGGATCCAGCCCAACTATCAATAGGCTATTGTTTACTCTTTATTTTGATTGCACATTATGTTACATATTGGGTTGATTCTAATGTAATACCAACCCATGGTTTTGCGCTATGCAAACAGGGTTGTTCGAGGGGATAGGGTTGTGCATGCCCCATACTCTGTATCTCCTAAAGTAACCTGTTGCCCTCAGGGAGGGATACCACTGAGAGTCAGCTCTCAGTCTATCTAGCTTCTGTATGTGGAAGCAGCAGGGTGGCATCTTGTCCTTTGTCTCTGATCGCAAAATGCCCTGGGCTAGCACTGTCTCTGGGTTCACGTTGATGCTTAGACTACCATCCTATGAAAAGTCAGAAAAGGATACAGGCAAAGCCCTAATGCACAGAGCAATCTTATGCATATTTACACAGAAGTTGACCCTACTGCATGCAATGGGGCTTACTCCCCCAGTAAGTGTAGCTAGCAGGGGAAGGGAACCTATGACATTCCAGATGTTACTGGACTCCAGCATGGACGGTGGTCTGCAAAGATAGGAGTTGTGGTCTAGCAACATCTGGAGGACCACTACCTACCTAGCCTTGCTGTTTAGGATTGCAGCCTAAATGAATGTGTGCCACTTCCAGTTATGATTTATTTAAAGATCTAGTTCTTATTTTGTTTGTTTCCAAACTGTTAGGAATCTCACAGCACTAATAAAAACATACAGAGGCCTTACAAATGGAAATTAGCAACATATAAAACATTTTTCCAGAAAATGAGCAGCACTTACACTAGAGAAATAAGCAAAAAGTCTCCCACGGCCATATATATTCCAGAATGCAATATAACCTGGGAAATAACAGCAATCACGGTATCAATAACAGTATCACAAAGATGAAAATGAGATTTTCTGCATTCCCCCCTTAAAGTAGAAGTCTGCCCTGTGGTTGGGGGTGGGGTGGGGAGTGTTGGTTTTCTGCTAGAAACTCTGAAACCTGAATTTTTTCTCTGTACTGATATGTTCATTCTCACCCTACAATGGTCACACAATAGGCTCTATACTAAGACTCTTTCAGAAAGCTTCTACAGAGTAACATCCTCCCACAAATCTAGGTACTGACGCAAGGCCTAAAGCCTCTTCCCAATATGCAGTTGGCCCAAGGAAGAAATTTTGAGTTGCCTTTCTTAAGAAAGGATCTCCCTTGCTAAAACGCCTGTTTGATCTGAGTGCTTCTTTCAACAGCACTAATCTTAAGAGGCATTGCCTCTTAAGTGTCAATGGTTGAACAACATCCTCTTAATAATATTTTGTATTTGGGTATCACTCTCAGGTGCTTCGAAGTGCTTCCTGTGCATTAGCTAACTGTCATCCTTACAGTAACCATGTAAATCAGGATTATTCTCTCCCATATTGCAAATGGGGGGACTAAAGGAGAGAGGGAGAGACTCTTACCTAAAGCCATTGAGTTAATGGCAGAGGTGAGCTTTGGACTGGGGGCTCCATCTGATTCGTAGCTCAGTCTCTTGGCCACAGTGCTACACCATCAAAGTCACAAGTGCTGCAACTTACGACAGCCTCAGGTGCCGTCGGGGTGTTTCCCCCCACCTCCCTGCCATGCTTGCCTGATATATGGATTGGGAGGAAAGCTCTAATGGCTGCAATGGGAGTTGTTTTCTCCCAATAACAATAGTCGGATCACATCCACACCAACATTTAAAATGTTTTGTTTCTCCTAAAGAATCCCAGGAACTGTAGTTTGTTATGGGTGCTGGGAATTATAGCTCTGTGAGGAGTAAACTGCAGTTCCCAGATTTCAGGGGGTGGGGAAGCAATGTTCTTTAAATGTATGGTGTGAGGAATGCAGCAGGAATGCAAGCCCCCAGCCTTTCAAATAACCTTTCACACAATTGATGGTTGTATGAATGGTGTCCTGCCTTGCCTGGCCCTGAAACACCCTTTGGACTGCAGCCCCTTGCCCTGCATTGATAGCCATTTTGAAAAGTTCCTCAATCACTGAGCAGGTTTTTGGTAAGCACCTGGAGCCGTGAGAAGAATATAGGATCTGAGCATATGCAGGCCTCTGAATCCCAGCCCCACACTATCTATCTATCTATCTATCTATCTATCTATCTATCTATCTATCTATCTTCTCTATCTATTTTACTTTTGTCTTTACCTCTGGGTCCACTAGCCACTAACATTGCAGCTGTTTTCTTCTTTTCCAGCCTTGATAAGAGGAAAATGATTTTATTGATGGTTAAATCCTCTGGGAGGGGACAAAACAAACCATGAAAGCATTTCCAGCACAATCCAGCACAAAGTATTTCCACAATCTCACACCAGCACAGGATATTTGTCAGCAATGCATTTCACTGTTATAATCTGTAAAGCCAAGCCCAGCTCGCCCAGGTACAGTGGGAGATTCCACAAGACACTTCCTCTCACACACAGTCTTGTAGCACCGTCAAAACTAGCAAATTTATTACAGCATAAGTTATTGTGGGCAACAGGCCGCTTCATCGGATGCATGAGGTGTTATCCGCAATTGATGGCACAGGTACATATACCTGCAGGTACACAGAAGCTGGCAATTGGGTGACATTTCCATTGTGTGGACTCTGCGCTCCCACAATAAACTCTCACAGGAAGCACCCTCAGTCCAGGCTTGAGATGGTGAACATCTAACATTTACCAACTATGTGAGCAGGCAGGGAGACTGGTGTCAGTACTGGAGACAGATGGAGGCCACCTGTGAATATGATTACCACTCCTTGGAGAGTGGCTTTAATTGTTTTGTGTGGGAGGATGTTGCCGTACGTAAAGGTGTAGCTCCTTGTCACACAGTAAAATTTGCTCACAGCTTCCTCAATCTACTTGGTTCATCTTGTGATTTTAAAACACACCAAATGACTTGGGAGTCTAATTTCAGGGCGGCTTTTAACTCAACATTTTGTACTTGGAAATGGAGACCCAAATAAAAAACAACCCTGTGTGTATCAACATAGCCACTTTCCCCTTTAAAATATGTAGAAACAGCAATGGGGGCTGGAATTTGCACATACTGTGTCTGTCACACAGAATAATATTTAAATGGCTTCCAAGTGGTTATTGCCTGGTCAGCTAGGTTTGTGCAGTGGTTGTAGCTCACCGTGCAATTTACTCCAGTTACCACAGACCTTTTTTTGCCATTTGTGGTGGCACAGACACGAAATCCATTTTTAAAACATTTTCATTACTGACACTGTACATTCTTCGTTTTTCACTTCTCTCACCACTCCTTGTGAGTTCTTTTAAGCTTTTATTTTAACACAGCAAAAGGTCTAATCCTACTCACCTGTTTCTCCTCCCCTTGCTGCTCTGTCTACAGCATGAAGACGGCTGCAGAGATGTCCAGATACCAGATTCCATATGAGAACTTCACCATCAAAACTAGAAGTGGCCAAAAAATGTGGAGGACACGAAGCTACACATAAAATATCGTCCTTGTGGCCCTGTTCCTGCATGGTGCAATGGCAAAGTGGTCATTATCATGCAGTCATTGTCCTATCAAGCACACATGGGATGTATCTTATGCTCTAAACTAAGAGTAGAGAATCTCTGGCTCTCCAGATGTTATTGGTCTCCCAAGTCTCATCAGTCCCATCCAGCATGGCTAATTGGCAGGGATAACAGATGTTGTAGTTCAGCAACATTTTTGTGGCCCTGCCCCTGCTCTAAGCAAATTCATATAGAAATCTTTTCAACTTTTATTCATGTTTAACTACCATTTCTCACTGCAAGTTAATGTCTTACCATACTTCTAATCCAGTCCAGTTGTGGGTATGATCCTTCAACGACTTCATCATCAATATCCTGAAATTAAAAACTTTTCAGTTCCATCTTTAGTTCCAGAGATTCATAATTCTTTTATGGATAAACAAAATAATATTTTTTTTACTTAAACATAGGTTAATAATATATGTCGAAGCAGTGCTACTGGCACTACTCATATTTCTAGAAAAAGACAATGCTGAAGCTATAGAAACTGAAAAATATTGTCATACAACTTTGCCTTTCATTTACATCCATGGGGTAGGCAGGATCATCTGTAGACACAAGACAATTCTGATTTGGGGGGGGGAGCCATATAATAGAGATTAGAAACATAATAACAGCCAACTGGGTTAGACCAAAGATCAATATAATCTGGCATTCATACTTAGAAATGAGCATAGGAAACTGTTTTATACCAAGCCACACCATCAATCCAACCAGATGTGTATTGTGGCAGTAGCTCACTTTGGTTTCAGACAGAGGTGTTTCCCAACCCTACTTGGTGACTGAACCTAGGACCTTCTGCACATAAAGACTGTGCCCTGTCCCTGGGCTACAGGTCATTCCCCAAAACTTCCTCCAGTGACCCATCAGATGCCTTGAGGAAGCCTACATGGGATATATTGAAGGAAACACCCCACTCCCAGTTGTGCTCCCTGGCATTTGTTAGAAGCATTCTGCCTTTGAAAATGTAGTTGTCATTACTAATAGCCTCCAATAAACCAGTCATACTTATGCACATATAGACATCACACTTTCTGTTCATGTCTGCAGTATTAAGAGGGAATGGGAACTGTTCATACTACTCAAAAAAGTCATTGGCTGTAAGGAAAAGCTCTATGAACTGATTGGACAAAAATTTTTCCAGAAACCTGCTCAGACAGGTGTCCATTATCCTGAACAAGTCATTCTCCATATTAGATGCCTGTCCGTCTTTCGGGCGCACAATGCTGGTATAGTTATTCTGGGCTTCCAATTTCTTACTGAGTTCATTGTGGAAAACCTAAAATTTCCCATTTTTGGCCTTCCCAACATCTTAGAGTGAAGCAACTAAACTTAACATTAATTTATACTTACTAGGAAAATACTGATCTTCCTGCCCCATCCAACAGAGATGATGTATCTTTTAAAAAATTGAAACATGTTATTTAAAGAGGACAGCCAATTCTAATATAACCCCTTTTGTGTTGAATCCCAAAAGGAAACAACTACATAAGCAGTGTGTCATCACTGATTTTCATATGTATACAAGAATCCAGAAGCAAAACAAAGAATGGCTTATTTCACGCTGACTGGCATGATTTATCATCCTTAATCTACCTGTACCCACCTTCACAAATGTTACATTTATTTTCAACAAGTGTAAGGGCTATAAACACACTACAGTGGTACCTCGGTTCTTGAACTTAATCCAGTCCAAGAGTCCGTTCGACTCCCGAAACTTTTTGAAAACCAATTGGCATGGCTTCCACTTGGCTGCAGGAGCTTCCTGCACCCAAGCAGAAGCCATGTTGGACATTCGGCTTCCGAAAAAAGTTTGAAAACTGGAAGACTTACTTCCGGGTTTGCAGCGTTCAGGAGCCAATTCATTTGACAACTAAGCTATTCAAGTACCAAGGTACCACTGTAAGTTTAAAACACTAAGGTTGGAAACCCAAACACTCAGCTGCAAGTATGCCATATAAAATTCTTAAAGGTAAAGGTAAAGGTACCCCTGCCTGTACGGGCCAGTCGTGTCCGACTCTAGGGTTGTGCACCCATCTCACTTAAGAGGCCGGGGGCCAGCACTGTCCGGAGACACTTCCAGGTCACGTGGCCAGCGTGACGAAGCTGCTCTGGTGAGCCAGCACCAGCGCAGCACACGGAAATGCCATTTACCTTCCCACTATAAAGCGGTACCTATTTATCTACTTGCACTTAGGGATGCTTTCGAACTGCTAGGTGGGCAGGAGCTGGGACTGAAGGAGGGGAGCTCACCCCACCGCGGGGATTCGAATCGCCGACCATGCGATCGGCAAGTCCTAGGCACTGAGGTTTTACCCACAGCGCCACCCGCGTCCCCTATAAATAAAATTCTTACTCAGAGGTAAAACTCACTATTTTTTATTTGCCTTGCTGCCAAGTAAGTGTGCACAGGAGGAAGGAGAAAGCTGTGTCTTCCCAGATGTTGTTGGACTTCAAGTCTAGCCCCAGCAAGTATAGCCTATGGTCAGGAATGATGGTAACTGCTGGGTCACAGGTTCCCCACCCATGCAAATCGAATACAAAATATGCAGTCTTTCCTGAAGACTTATTGGATAACTTGATTTAACTGCAGGAGATTCCATGATAGGTTCAGTACTTTTCTATGCTGCCGAAGTCTGTGTGTGTCTCAACTGGCTGAATTGTCTGAAATGTCCATCTTGCAGGTGTCCAAATTATTCTTATAAGATCATTTGGTATAGACCTCTTCCCAGCTTACTTGTATTTTCTTAGCCATTTATACATTTCATTTTTTAAAAAGCAACAACAACATCCTTTGTACCTGTTGTCGTAAAGATCAGCATAGGTGCAAGCAGTGACTTCATCAGCTGAACTGGTAGCTGAAAGAGAGAGCAAATGATGATCATGTTGCAGTTGCTGGCAAAATATCAGAGAAACTAAGAGGCTGGCCATTAGCTCTCTACCTTGCTTAATGGTATGCATGTATTCAAGGGTGCTGCTATCCCATTTCTTCAGACTGCCATCTGCGCCACCAGTGATCAAGCTAGACAGCAGGGGGAAACTGTTCATTGTAATGGAATTGCAAACTGGCAATTGAATTAATGACAACTGACAGTATAGAAAATTGTTGGTAAAACTGTTGTCTATTCAGCTTACTGGCTTTGTACCTCCTGTTGATCATGCTGTGCACACTGCATTGTTGATGCTTCCCACCCACATATATCTACATCAATCTTCGGATGCTCAGGATCAAGTATTGGCATGGTTGGGCATCTGTTGAAGACTCACCATCCCAACAGGGGACCTGCTGACAAGAGCTCCCTAGACCTGCTAATAGTGAGAAAGTAGGCTTGGGAACGGGGAGTAGGGAGGTGTCCATAGATAACAGAGCAGACATTGATAAACTTAACATCTGCTCAGTCCATGAATGCATCAGAAGCGTTTTCCTACCTGGATATTATTACCTGCCCACCCTCCAAAAAAACTAACTCTGAAAGAGCTCTAAGTTTGACAGCTGGAGAATATCATAATAAGGAGCAAGGAGAACACAACTCAACTCTACCTGTATCTATAGGTGTGGCTGGTGGTACCTACCTGCCAGAAGCATCTCCACAGCTTTCCAGGAGGCAATGGGACAAGGTGGCGGGGAGATTGGTGCAGTACCAATGCATTCAACCTCCTTACACCCTTATTCTTCCACCTTCCGGGAAGCTGAATCAACACACATCCTGGGAGGTCAGGTAAGCGCTGCTGCCCCTCCCTGCTGGCTGCTCTTGTATATCTATCTATGTGAGTGTGCATGGATGGTAGTGCGTGTGCATATATATTTCTAGACTGCCCTACACAATACAGTCCCCAGGCGGTGTGCAAAGCATTAAAACACACCAATACCTGTTTCTACAATCAATTAGGACACCAGTACAAACAGCATACATTAAAACAATAGAAAACAGCAACAAATACGATACAAGCCAGCCTCAACAAATTATACCTCCTTGCCTCCAAAACCCTGGTGGAGGAGGTGTGACATTTGGAGGTGAGAAGATGTAATTCTGTTAATCTGATTTTAACTAGATATTGAATACCTCTTTCCAATGGCATCTAAGGCCATGCAGGTTACAGCAGCTCCTCCGTGAGCTTCATGGACTTTAACAATCAGCTGTCCAGTTTTAAGATCCCACACTTTTATAACCTATTAGAAGAAATAAAAGGGATAGGAGTGGGGAACTGAGGACTGATCTCTCTTCTCTCGTGTTGAATAAATAAACAAACAAACAAACATAAAGAGAGGAGACGAGGAAGCTTAAAGGTCATGAGAAGAGATGACTATAAACTATTTCTAAAATTCAGAATAAAATTAGCATTAACTGATGAAGATGCAAAAGTTTCACCTGAACTGGGACAGCAGGGAGTAAAGGCATCAGAATCCACCTCTTTGTCCTAAAGCTGGCTTTTCAAGCCCTGCTTGCTGCCACTTGGGTATGGCAAGAAATCCCAGAAAGGTGATTTATGCCACAACTATTAATATGTTTAATTCTTATAGGGAGAGCAGGTGTTTCTGACACCCAAAAAACCAAACAAGTTTTAAATTGTTTAAGGGTTCTCATGCAGTATTGCCACAGTGGACTTTTTCAGACATAGCCTTTCTGGACTAATAAACCACAGTTTATTAAACTGGGAATGAGAATTAGGTCCACATGCTCTCCACCACTGCTGCTTTCCTCACCTCTGCCCTTCATGTGCCAGCTTCAGCACTTTGATTCTGGTCTGCTGAAGTTACAGGTCTCCATGACATCTGAAATAATGCACTGTGTCTTAAAGTTGGTTTACAAATCAAGATCTTAAACCACAGTTGTAAAAGCTTAGTTAGTAACTTGATATTAAGCCACAATTTTGGACATAGTGAGAAGCTGTAGTTTAAAGAGGCCAGGATCAATGTTCTGAAGCCAGCACAAAGGGGGAAGGCAAGGCAAAAGAAAGGGCAAAGAGGGACTGTGTGTACTTGATACTAATTCTATGGCTAATAAATGATGGTTTGTAAGGCCAGGAATGTTGCACACAAACTGGGTCATAGTCTCAGGGTTACTTACAGAGTCTTCTGAGCAACTAATCACATGCTGCAGTTGCTGGTTATACTGACAGCAAAAGATAGGCTTGTTATGGGATGTGCCTGAATCTTGGTTCCGATTCTCCCTGAAAAAGGTAACACCACAAGATGACAAAGAGGAGAGGTGCACTGGGGCTGTGTTCAGATTTATGATTTATGAAGCTGTGCATGAGTGCCATGGATAGGTGACCCTACCCTCTTCCTGTTGTGCGCCAGCTTTGGTGTGAAGCTCCTGATGTGCATTAAAACCAGAGTCTCCTGCTACATCCAAACTGGGAACACTCTGCCTTAATGCCAGTTAACAGTTCACTTTGCTGGTTTGTATACTAACACTCACCCAGAACTCCCTGGTTCAGATGCAACAGAAAACTCTGGCTTCATGCAAACAAGGATTTGCAGCAGGAGGAGAGAAGAGGTAAAGGAGGGCACTGTTTCATGGCTTCACAAACCAGTCATCTGAAAATGGCCTGCATATGGGCATGTTTTAATCTCAATACATTTTCCAGGGCAGACACTTACAGTTCTTTTAATGCCATGTCTTGGAGAACTACATGACTAGGAAAATATCTGACTCTGTTTTTATCTAAATCCAAAAGAGATACACATGGGGCCATAATCAGGACTTCTTATTTGCTTGTGCTGTTTTGACCACTTTGAGTGTCAAAATGAGAATCACAGGCAGTGGCAGTGGTGGGCCTTGCTCTAGAGCAGGGTTTCCCAAACTTGGGTATCCAGCTGTTTTTGGACTACAACCTCCATCATCCCTAGCTAGCAGGACAGGGGTGATGGGAATTGTAGTCCAAAAACAGATGGAGACCCAAGTTTAGGAAACCCTGCTCTATAGTAAATTTTGATTTAAATAATGCTGTTCAAGTTAGTGCTCGCACAACGTTCGTGTTTTTGATGTCTCTTCTGCATGGAGCAATGTATTGGTCACCACCCATTTGATTTTATGTAGTAACATTCAAACACACTGCCCATAGAAGAAACTATGCATAGATTGTGCTTGACTCAATGTCTACAGCAGATTGGTATATTGTTTGCCTACTTATATTGGAATTGTAGGAGCCCAAAAGTTTCAGCTGCAACATAAAGTGCTTTCAAGTCAGGTGAAAAGTAGCAGGCTTCCATCTCCCCTCTGATTTGGCTGGCTTTGGGCATGACTGTGAGGAGGCAGGAATGGTCTTCAATATCCCAGACCTATGAGAAGAAATATATGAGTTCAGAAAAGCTGTCACCCATATCACAAATCTATTGCCCTGATAGCACAAAAACTGTCCCATGGCAAATGATTGAAAAAATAAATTGATCAGCCTAGTTATCTCCTGAGATTGTCACAATATATAAATATATCTCCCCCGATTCTTTCCCAGGTATGAAGACATTAAGATTTTGAGTTCCATGAGGCAGAACTTTCAGAAAAGTGAAATATTACAAGTGAAAATAGTGGTTTGCCATTCTTCGTGACTGATAAGACCTATTAGCACTTAGTGGTTGTTCAATAACACATGAGGATAAAATTGTGGGAGAGAAAAATGGATTCACCGAACACCTAAGGAAGCCTTCAGCTGTTAGTTCCTTTCTAGCAAATTGAGAAGCAATCATATTGCAACACTGGAAGTGCGAACTGTACCTCTAGGAAGAGGTAGCTGCTTGTGCAGAGGTTTAATTCTATGGCTACCATTATCTCCATCCACCCTTCCTTCTACTTTTTAGCACTGATCACTGACTCTGACACTACTAAACATTCCGTGCCGGTTTCAGGTGTTAGGTAGACCGTATGTTGCAAAATCCTATATCTGGGAATCTAAACCATATACAGAGAGAGAACCCCAAACCTACATTCACAAATATCTCACAGTGTGTCTGATTGCCCGAGTTGTGACATCTCCGCCCGCCCGCCCCCGACATTATAGTGATTCCTTGCTTGGGATGAATAGGTCATCTGGCACACATGAGACAAGCATGACTGGCAATTTCATATGACACCATGGCAATTGCATATGATACCACACTGAAGAAACCTTTGCAGAGATGTGCAGGTTTTGTTCTGTGTTTGATGCAAGCGGAGGAGGCACGATAGTTCAGTGGCAGAGCACACAGAGATCTGTACTTAGACACACTTATTATAGACAATCCACAGAATCCAGGCTATGTGGTCATAGCCTGTCCCATTTGTGGAATGCTCTCCCTAGGAAGGCTCGCCTGATGCCATCATTACATATCTTCAGGTGCCAAGCAAAAATGTTTCTCTTCAACCAGGCATTTGACTGATGAACATTCTATGGCTTTTTCATGTGTTTGTGGGTTGGGGTTATTGGTTTGTTTTTGTTTTATTATGTATTTTGTATTCTCATTTTGCATCTTTCTGTTGTGAACTGCCCTGGGGTCTTTGGATGAAGGGTGGTATACAAACTGTACTAGTAGTAGTAGTAAAAAACCCAAGTAGTTCATTGCCGATCAAAACCCTTACCTTGATGGTGCTGTCCAGAGAAACTGAGAAAATATTTGTACTGCCGTGAGCAATGCATAGGAAACCAATTGGAGAAGTATGTCCTCGCAGTATTGCAATCGGCCACCTAGTGTAGTGGCAAACATATTTTTGGTTAACTTAGGAGTAATTTGCTCAGCAATCAAGCATCAGAGAGCCTATAGATTTCTTTAAAATTTATAAGATAAAGCACTTCCCATAGCTGTCAACTTTTGCCTTTTCTTGCGAGGAATCCTATTTGGAATAAGGGAATTTCCCTTAAAAAGGGGGGAAAGATGACAGCTATGAGCACTTCCATTCACAGTAAGGTTGAAATGCAATTGTGAATACACCTCCTGCACAGCCACCAATCCATTTAAAAGCCCAATATGAGTATATTGAAAACTGCATTTCTGTCCGCTGCATATGCTCATGAATAGCATGAGAGAGCCACTTTGTCATGGGGAAGGTTAATTGTCATTGAGTCAACCACCTGCTGCTTCTCTACCTCCACTTTTTATTCTTTTTATTTAGATTGTAAGCTCCTCAGGGCAGTGCCCTGTTCTGATGCACTCTGTGTAGTGGCAACATGCACACTATATAGACAACAGCATCATCCAAAAGACTTACCATATTGGTCTGAATATAGGCTGTATTTCCCTTCCCCACCAATGTGGCTTCTATAAAGCCCTATAATCGGGCTAAGGCAGAGAAGCAGGGTTCTCATTTTACGGGTCAAGTCTATATTTGGAGGTGGCTTATATTCACACCAACAAAGTATTTTCACTTTTACATATGTCTAGGGCTGAAACATAAGAGCCTGCAGTTGCAAACACATGCACATATACACATTACGGTTTGGAACTATTCTAACGTTTGCATTGAAACAACATAATGATAGCTTTTAAAAAATACCTCAAAGCCATCAGCTAGCAAAAGGATAGAAATAGGCAAGTTTTAACCCATTTTAGCTTTATTTACCCAGGGACATAAGGGTTCCATAGACGGATATTCCGGTCCAAACCACCAGTCACAAGAATATTGCTTTCTCTGCAGAAGTCAAAAGTCTTGACTCCTTTGTGCACCTTAAAAACAGATTCATCACACTGAAAGCGCCTTGCTGGAGAAGCAGTAGCTGGTGGGGCGAATTTGTTATGGCTGACAGTGCTAGAACCCATCAGAGTTTTCAAGCGATGCTTCACATTTTTGGTTCTGCTAACGTAACCTGTGACAAGAAAATAGAAGAGTTGAATGGGAAGGGAAGGAAGACAAACTGAAAGCCCTCAAGGTAGAGAGAGAATTGATTCCATTCCTAGGAAAGGGCTGTAAGCTCAAGTGGTAGAGCATATGCTTTCCATGCAAAGTTCCAGGTCGCCAGGGAGGAGAAATTTGATTCAGGGTGCATTTAAAGCCAAATCTATCAAATTCACACTTTCCAAAACAATATGCAAGCCGAAACACAGCTATCCTTAAAAATTCGCATTGATCCAATGCAGTTCTGCAACCAAGGAATGTTTACAAAAATGCATATATTAGGGAACTTGCTTGCAAAAATGTGAACATGAGTCAAAACCTCATGTGCAAATGGAGAAATTCACACTAAAATGCTAATGAATTTTCATGAAAAACAATTAAGAAGGAAAACTGCAAATTGCTGAAAAATGTGGACAACTGAATTTAAGACTGGAAGACATATAATACGATATGACACGATAATCTTTATTGTCATTGTCCCATACAGAACAACGAAATTGAAAAAATCTACATCAGGCATTCAAAAACCAGCAAGCCTGCTATCCCAGCCTGGTCAACCCTCTAAAAACTCTGATACCCCATAATTAAATACAAGATACTCCCATAGAGACTACGTTACAATGCGTTTAAAACCAAAATTGCATTTGGATAGAAACTGTTTCTCAGGCGGCTAGTCCTAGTCTTTATAACCCTGTACCTTCTTCCAGAAGGCAGAAGCTGAAAGACATCATTACCAGGGTGCGCAACTGAGAAACAGAGAGAAATGAAACTGACTGATCCTTCCATCTCTACTCCCAGGTTCACTGCTGGGTGCTTCCAGGTAGGGCTGGGAAACACTCTTGACCTGAAACCATAGAGATCCACTGCCAATTACTGTTGACAATACTGAGCTAGATGGACCAGGTCTCTGATTTGGTATAAGGCATCTCTTTGTGCTCCTATGAACAAATTTTCTGCACATTTGTTGGGGAGGAATAACATAGTGGAATGAGGACTACAACCAAGAGTACCTGGGTTCAAAACATTGTTCAACCATTTGAGTCACGTGACTCTGGTTGAGTCCTTAAGTTGGTCCCTATCTTTCTTGCTACTCTATGCAGAAAGTGCTTTTGAAAAGACAAAGTAGAGAGTGAGCAGAAGAAAGCACATCTGTTGCCCTGACCTCCTTGGAAGATAGGCTGGATAACAATGAGATCAACTAAAATAAACTATCCTCTTTTTAAAAAAAAGTGAAGGAGAAATGACTGCTATCTTTTATTAAATCTTACTTCAACTTCAAATTCTGACATGTTTATTCTGCTAGAGAATGCCCAACTTACCTATAACCAGTGCAGTGCAATCATCATTTGAACTAGAGATGATGGATTCCATGGAAGGGATATATTGAATCTGCAATAGCAAATGTGCAAAGGAAAATCCTATGAAATTCAGAGTGTCCCAAGGATATCCCAGGCAAATACCATGGAGCAACAAAAGCAAATCTGGGGAAAGCAAGGAGAAGCACAACCTTCCCAAAAGCAGGTGAGGTAAGATGTGCTGTGCAGAAATGATCTTACAAATAATATGGTGGGATCGTGAAATAAGAATACTCCTCAAAAACCTCTTCAAAGCAGATGCAAACAACTGCACCCACCTGCTCATGGGAAATAATTATCTGAATCCTTCAGAGTTAACAGAAAGAAGATAGTAGTTGAATATGTAGAAGACAGCACAAATGTCTGAAGTTCTCTTACCTTTGTCACCCAGTCATTATGAACCTTCCAGCGAATGAAGGTGATATTTTCTTGCTCATAAATAGCATTGGCAGAAATTGTTGGGATTTCTTCCACTGGTGGATATTTTGTCCAATTCCTATCAGAACACACACACACACACTTGTTAGGATGGAAGAATGAAACCCAGACAATATCGTATTCACCACCAAACATACTATTCTGAATTAGCAATCTAGGAAATTATTCTCGCAAACTTTGTCTTGATGCAATAATGCCCCAATAGATTTTGTTTTGTTTTGTTTTAAAGGAGCTTTAAGAAAGCGTGTCAACAAATGTGCAAATAACTGTCACTCTCCCTACCTGCAGAATGGGCTACCGCTGGTGGGAATTCTTCTGCCCACAATTTTGGTGGGCAGAATTGGGAGCTCCATACGAGCAGTGGCGGAGCTTCATTTCATTTTTTGGCACTGGGGTGGGGGGGTGGGGCGGAGAGCAGGCAGGGGCGGGGCTGGTGCACATCCTGGGGGTGGGGTGCCCAGCACAGGCGGGGGAGCAGCTGCGATGATACCCTAATGGGATTGCACTGCCGGGGGTGGTGTGCCCCCCCCCGCACTCCTCTTCCTCTACCAGTGCACACAAGAGGAGTGAACTTGACATCATTCTGTGGGCAGAGGCTAATGATGCTTTTTTGAGGACTCCACATCATCCAAACCCATCCAGTGTGGATTGCAGCCATGTTAGTGGAAGGTCACATCCACACCATATATTGAAAACACATTTAATGGGCATTTAAAGCACATGGACCCCCTCCTCCAAATAATCCTGGGAAGTTTAGTCCACGAAGCTACAATTCCTATAACCTTAGAAACTACAGTTCCCATGGTTCTTTAGGTTAAGTCATTTGCTTTAAATGTATGGTGTGGATATGACCATTTTTTTTTTTAAGGACTACAGGGAAGCCATTTCGGAAGCAAGGCATGGTGCATCTACCTCAATATTGTCCACACAGACTGGTAGAGGCTCTCCAGCATTTTAGACTACAGGCTTTCTCATCTCTGGAGATGCCAGAGATGATGAAATATTGCCTGGGAATAGGGTAACATTTTGTGTTAAAATCCACATAGGCCTGGTCAAACTGTCACGTACCTCAGTGTTTCTGCCACAGAACTGATCAAGAGGATATTAACACAGCCCTGTATTTAACAGAATGCCACCATATCAGTACCCAGATTTATAATCAGCATTATTACCACTACAACATACATCTAAGGTCATTTTTAACTATTGGTTAAAAGAACAGTGGGTGGCGCTGTGGTCTAAACCACTGAGCCTAGGGCTTGCCGATCAGACGGTCGGCGGTTCGAATCCCCACGGCGGGGTGAGCTTCCGTTGTTTGGTTCGAGCTCCTGCTCACCTAGCAGTTTGAAAGCACACCAAAAAGTGCAAGTAGATAAACAGGTACCGGTCCGGTGGGAAGGTAAACGGTGTTTCCGTGCGCTGCTCTGGTTTCACCAAAAGCAGCTTAGTCATGCTGGCCACATGACCCGGAAGCTGTCTGCGGACAAACACTGGCTCCCTTGGCCAATAAAGCGAGATGAGTGCCGCAACCCCAGAGTCGTCCGCGACTGGACCTAACGGTCAGGGCTACCTTTACCTTTTAAAAGAACAGGAGGAGGAGGGTAGTCTATATCCTGCAGCGAATGCCCAACAGCAAAAAATATCTCTGATTATATTTAAACCTATATTCTGTGTGCTTCACTTTTACAAGTTGTGGATACCTTTCTTAGAAGCAAACTGCAAAACTCAGTAAGTTCTAGCTGTGCCATTTTCTCAGTTTATATCTGAATTAAAACATACCAGACCTTATCAACATACCTGCTCATCACCATATGATATCACGCATTCACCTTCTCCCCGAACACTTTAAAGAGGAAGAAAAAGCATTATACAGTCTGTCTGTAATTTGTTCAAATAAAGATTCTACCCTGATCATAGCTAATACATACAGTAGCTCCTTGGAGAAAAGGAAGAATACAAATACAATGAATAAATACATGTGTACAAAAGCCAAGATGGGTCTATTCCCCCTCTCTGAGGTCTAACTTCTAGAAATGCTGGTGGGGCAGAGCTGGACCCTGAAGACCTTCCACGAATGAAATTTTAAACAAGGCATCTCCATGGTGGAATCCACACACGTATTTAAAAAACGCTGTGAAAATGCTTTTTTAAAAAAATGTTTTGAAAAATATATTGAATTTGCCATACCTCACCATCGTCATCTAGTGTCACATTTGTATATTGCACTTTACAACACACTTAAAACATTTTATTTGCAGCTGTATAGCAGAGTCCCCAGAAGCATAAAAGAGGAGAAAAACTGGGACGGGCATAAGAAAGGACAGGCTGTCCCTGGTAAACAGAGGCAGTTGGATTGTATGTTTTTCCATTGCTATTAGAACAGAGTAAGAACTGCAGTTAATCAGATGGTGTTAATTCTGTATTTCTGCTCCTAAATAGGTTTTAGTCTCATCTGAGCTCAATATAATATAGGAAATGTTAGAAATAAAAAATATCTATATGTCTTCTTTCTTCTATATTCATGGGAAAGGTATATAAACTGGGGAATGGGTAGATATAATTTGGTTAAGACAGTTGAGTCCAAACTATACCAGTAATCCAAACACAGAGGCATTGTTTCAAGGGCCACAATTTGGCAATACGGTTCCAAGTTGGAGAGCTCATAGAGTCGTATCTCTCTGTTACTGTAAAACACAATGTTAATTAAACACTTTTAAAGCCCAGTAAATGCTGCTTTTTAACGCCAGTTGATGTTAATAAACTACAATTTTCACTCCACCTTTGATTTAAAAACAGCTTGTTTTAGTTCTTGTGTTAGACAAAACTCAACAGATTCATTTTGCATTTTATGGTGGATTCAGATTAAGCATTGATTAAACAACAATAATTTGTTTTCTTTACTTGACATCAGCTGAATTATAATGGATGTCTAAAGGGCAAGGAGTGTGGATGAGAAAAGATTCCTGGTTTGCCACAGAACTCCAAGAGACTCCAACACCATTTCTCTCCTGAATCTCCATGTTTCTGAAATGGGTGCTGCCTTATTGAAATCAACCATGTAAGTAGAAAAATCCAAAATGTCAGCATTAGCACCACAGGGATGCTCCTGCAGTGAATTAACACTGAAATACCTACAGGCCACTTATTCTGAAGCAGACTCACAGAGGCTCGGGTGGAATCTACACACATGCTTACAACACTGTGAAAATCTTTTTTTAAAATTGTTTTGAAAAATGCATTGAATTTGCTATAGCTCGCCATCTCCATCTAGTATCACAATTGCATATTGCACTTTACAACACATTCAAAACGTTTTCTTTGCAGCTGTATAGCTGAGTCCTGTGGCTTGTACCTGGAACAGCACCTTATAGTTTACTGCCTATTTACTCCAAGCAAACTATAAATACTTTGCATTAACCATAATGAAACAAGAAAACTTCAACACAAACAAGGTGTGTTGCCTACAATTTTCCTTGTTTGCTGTTCACATTTTATATAAATATGTTCGTATTTTATATAAATAGGAACAAATTTGTGAAATTTCTGTGACACTTTTCAAACGGTAGTAGCATATCCATCATACTTAGAAACCCAGGAATTGACTACATACCAGGTTCCAATAATTAGCTTGTTGTAATGGGCCATTAAAATAGAGTCGGAAACCCACTTTAGCCTCCTGTTTTGTAGTTTGTTTTCATTTTCATCCTAGACTCCAAAAGAGAACATGGTCAAAAGTCTGATCTGAACTGAAACATATCAACCGTAGTTAAGCCGCTGGGCTAGGTTCGCATAGAACACAAAGTCATGGTTTAATAAAACATAGTTTACTAAAACCATGTGTCAGCCACTGGAGCAGGGACCTGGGGATGTGCTGCCACCTTCTCATTTATCAGCAGATGTGCATCATTCAGCTGCCGAGCCTGATAAGCTTTGGGGCAGAATCCAGCGGTAAAAATGGCCCGGCGCTCCCCAAAATACAGCCAAATTAACAGACGACAGTGCTTTAACATGCCTCTTCCCCCTGACTCAATCACACTGTGGTTTAGCATCATATTTGAACCAGGCCAGGGGCTGTTCTGATGGAAGCAGCAGCAATAAGAAACCCCTGAATGTAACAACCTATGAAAAAACTTGTGATTTGTTGGTGTGGTGGTAACCAACAACCAAGTTAAAAGCACTTGCAGCTTACAATGAGCACATAAAAATGTTAATTGAACAAGGAACTCTCAAACTAAGGCACAGGAAATCTCCAAATAAAGAAGAAAATAGTTCAAAGTCTTACTGGGAGTAATTGCTACTTTTAGCAGAGTAAAATATCAGCTCACCTGGGAGTCTGGCTGGGTGGCCATTCCCACATGGCACAGCAGTAGTGGGTTCAGAGAGGCTGCCATCTTCCAGGTGTGGGGAGGGGATGGCTGACACTGCCCACCTCCAGCTGCATTGGACCCTCAGGTTAGGGCAGGCAGTGGCCGCTCACACAATCACAGGCTGGGGCTTGGGGCTGCGAGTAGCCCACCCACAGCCTACTTAAGGGAGCAGCCAGGTGTCGGCTGCCCTCTTGGCCAACTGAATTTTAAAATGCATTGATTTATTTAGCTAAACAGAGATTGTCCATTCATTCCATATGTTCATAATCTATTCACTTATGGAAATACACACAAAATGTTTCACACTGTGGAGTACCTCATTAATGTCCCTGGGTTTTTTAAAAATTGCCTTCTGACTTGATAGATAATTTCTTGTTCTCTGTTTCCTGTTTTATATGCATCTCCCCCCTCCCCCCATTTCCTCACTTTTTCCTCTTTTCTGCCTTTTATTAATCCTTCTGAAACAAATGCCCATTGTCTTTTTTTGCGCTGTGGGAAAAATAAATACATAAAGGAGAATTCCTTGGATGCCAGGGTCCAGGTTTGGGGCAAGTATTATTTGGTGACAGAACCTCAGCTGAAGTTTAAAATCACTAAACATGCAGCAAAGTAAAGTGTGAAAATATAGGCTGATATTCTTTTGTGAGTTTCAAAACTCCCCCTAGTATAGAAAAAGACCATATGTTTGGTGAATTATAAAAGGTTTACTTACAAACTCTCCAAAGGTCAGATTTGTGTACTTTTCTATACAGCATTCAGAAAAAGTTGCACAGGCAGTAAAACTTGGCTTGGTTACAGTAGTGAAAGTTCCTAAATTATTGGTATAGGAACTTGAGTGGCTTGTTAGAGCCAATGATTGCCCCAGCTTAGCCTCTTCACATGCTGTGCTTCTCAGGTAGAGTGAGGGGGAACAAAGGCTTGATTACCTAGTCCCTCCCAAGGTGAGCTAAGTCTGGCAGGACAACTTAGTCAATGGCCTTAACCCCTTGATGCATTAATTACATTTAAGCATGGTGGTTATATGAGGCTGGTTATCCTACAATTTTCAGAATGAAGGCAGCACCTTTTGTTAGCAACAGGCATATGAACCCTTCTGCATGTCAGCCTCTGTGCATGCGTGTGTTTGACTTGATCCTTTGGCAGAACGTTAAGAACATAAGTGGTATGCTCCCAAACCTTTGTGGATTTACCAGTTCAGGGTCTGCTAAAATACTTCTCTTATTTCATAGAGTTCAACCTTTTGGCTCCTTAAACCAGACTTTTTCAACCCAGATGATGTTGTACTACAATTCCCATCATCCCAAGCTAGCATGACCAGCGCTCAGGGATGATGGGAGCTGTAGTCCAACAACATCTGAGGACCGAAGGTTGAGAAAGGCTGCCTTAGACGATACCATAGACCCACATAACTCATATCATCCTTTAATCCGTCTGGTTCTGTGTAGAGACAAGCATATATACATTTGTCAGAGTTAATTTCATCACAGTTATACTTGGCTGACATCATTTTGAGAAATACAGTCATGAGTGAATGTGTTGGGAGAGAATGATAATGATTGTTAGGACAGCAGAAAAGCAATCTCCTTTTCATTTTAGCCTCAGTAGGAAGATCTTACACCTATTATCAGTAAATATCCAGTCTTTAAATAATACCTCACTTCTTAAACTCACAAGAATCAGAGAGGTTTTCTTCAGTTTTAAGTTTGCACTCCAAATGGAAACCAATCCATCTTGGCCAACACATAAGATGTGACCATCCACTGTTGAGGAGACGTAAAGGAGTGGCTCTCTGTGAGGAGTTTCTGTCACTCTGGATGGATGGAGAAGTGATGACATTTGCCTTAGGTGGTGCTCTTCCAGCTAAACAAAGCAGAATTCAAGTTTGGGTTAAGGCCACACACACAAACTGAGGCAAAGGAACTTGTATGGGTTGTGAGCTACTTTCCTCAGTATGCTCATTGTACAATATACAGTATATTTTGTTCTGTGGTGCTGGTAAGTCTTAATACACCTATTTCTTTTGTACAACATGGCTATCTGTAAAATATGGATATTGGTCTCCCTGCTTGCACCCTGGTTAATTACAGGACAATTTAAAGTGAACAAACAGTGCAAAGAGATGCTTAAATACCTCACTCCGTCATAGGTAAAGGTAAAGGTACCCCTGCCCGTTCGGGCCAGTCTTGCCAGACTCTAGGGTTGTGCGCTCATCTCACTCTATAGGCCGAGAGCCAGCGCTGTCCGCAGACACTTCCGGGTCACGTGGCCAGCGTGACAAGCTGCATCTGGCGAGCCAGCGCAGCACACGGAACGCCGTTTACCTTCCCTCTGGTAAGCGGTCCCTATTTATCTACTTGCACCCGGAGGTGCTTTCGAACTGCTAGGTTGGCAGGTGCTGGGACCGAACGATGGGAGCGTACCCCGCTGCGGGGATTCGAACCGCCGACCATGCGATCGGCAAGTCCTAGGCGCTGAGGTTTTACCTACAGCGCCACCCGCGTCCCTCACTCCGTCATGCTACAGCTCAAATCTGAGTTCTGTTGCTCTCACACAGCTGCTCTTAAGCAACAAAGAAAGACATCAGGAGATCTGATTACACACCTCCTGTGTTGCATCTAGTTTGGCTCTTACTGACATTAATTAGTGCTGTTCTCTCACATGGAGGCTTGCTTTAATCTAGCAAGAAAAGCTCTTGCAAAGTATATTTTGTTGATCAAAATCATTGATAACATTGATTAAGAAACTTCAGTGAGGCAATAAGAGATTGTAGTGCATTAAATGATGAAATAGATCAGAGGAAAAGATAGAACTGGGTAAATGTGTATCCATTCGTGTCAGTGGAAGCTTGGCCACTGATTTCTATGGGAAGTGCATTGCACTCCCAGATTGGTAGGGACTTAATAGATGATCTGAATAAACAAGGCATTCTGGATAACACTCCCACTGAAAACTAGTTTGCCCACAAGAGCTACAGTGCCCAGTGCCCAGGGCAAACTACAGTTCCCAGGATTCTTTGAGGAAAGGTTTTTAATGTATGGTGTGGGTGTGAGTATGGGTTTTATAGGTCAAAGCTAGTACTTTGAATGGTGCTTGGAAACAAATAGGCAGCCAATGTAGTATCGTCACTGGTCATAATAAGCATGTTTATTCAGAAGAAAACGTCCTGGTTTTCAATACAACTTTCATTTCCAGATACTAGCCTTGGAGCAAGGCATCTTAGTTAACTTGCTGCTTACCTAGCCACATTACCTGATTGCTTAACTGCATTGTTTGCAGTTAAATTCATAAACATTTAAGGATTCCCTTAAAGTTACCCCAGTGAATTCAGTGGAACTTGCTACTGAATAGACATGGATGGGATTGCACTATAAGTCTAGATACAATTTGGAGTGCTTTTTATACTGGGCTCCTTTAAAACTCCTTGCACCTGGTAAGAGAACACAGTGGGCTCATTTGTCACTCATTTATCTCCTCCCATTATATTTCACTTCTCTGATGTTTTACTGTCAAATTCATTATTTCATATGTACATGCAGCTACATATGAACCAATATTAAGAACATATATTGACAGAAAACGCAATTAATTGTTCACTGGTAAAGAAATTACTTTTTAATACAGTAAACACACTTGCAAGCTTCCTTAATCACTAGTGCAAACCTTTCTTTAAAAATTATTCCTCCCCACAACAGATAGTTTATAGAAAACATGTACCACTTTGGTATCAGCAGATGTTGTTTGCTCACTTTTTAAAGCTTTAGATAAGATCCACACAGATTTTGAACTGAAAAAGAAGCATTACTGCCTGACTGGAAACCAAACAAATTAAGTCAGCTATAAATCTTTCTCGTTGTTCAAGAGTTTGTGGTCCAGTGCCTTTGCTTGAAAATGTTATGTTGCTATGTGCAAATAAGCGGGAACAAAATCGGACTTATTTCTCATGAGTAATTGTATATGCAAAGCACTCACTTTCTGGATGCAATCCCACCTGCTGTAGCACTGACTTTGCCTCTTTTGGAAAACAATGCAAGGTTTATTTATGGGCACTCCAATCTGTTTCGCCAGCAAACTATGATCCGAAAGGACTACAGTATTTTGTAATGCTGAAGTTGTTATGGTGACGCAATGCAGCAACATCAAAACAAGGAACTGCTAATGCTAGTAACAGTTTCAGGCTTCCTTGACGATACAGAGTGTGAATAAGTTCAAGCATGCTCCTATATTGACTTCAGTAATTTTCATGCCCACCAAATGCTTTGAGGATTAGGGCATAGATCAGAGGTTTTCAACTTTTTTGAGTCCATGGCTTCTTTATCCAATCTCTGTCAACCCTATGAGGCTCAGGAACCCAGTTATGCCACCCCTTGCCAGCAGAGCTGGCAGCCTCTCACCCTTTTTCAAACACCCTCCCTTGTGGAGTGTCCCCTCAGCCTCTTCTCCTCTCCCCTCTCCTTGGGAGTCTTCCAGGCAGCAGCTGCTGCTGTCCCTGGTCTCTGAGCTGACCGCCCCCCCCCCGCCCCAAAGAGAGGTGTCTCCCAGAGGTACCAGTCACTTGCAGAGCTTATTGCCAGGACTGCTGCAATAAACAACTGTGAAAGCCTTCAGGAGGCAGAGACACGAGAAGGCATCAGAGGAGGGAGGGAAGGAAAGAGGGACAGAGGCCAGTGTTGCCCGTAGCACCCCTGACAATCATTCAAGGTACCCCAGGGTGCCATGGCACACTGGTTGAAAACCATTGGCATAGATCACGGTGCAGGGGACATGGATATAAGGCTCGAGGAAATGGACACAGTGCTTGGAAGGGTCAGGGTGACCACTTGCACTCTGGACCCTTGCCACTCTCAGCTGATAAAAACTAACAGGGTGATGACAGCTGGCTGGGCCAAGGAGGTGATTAATGCCTCCTTGAGAGAGGAGGTGGTCCCTGCCTGCTTGAAGGAGGCAATGGTAAAACTACTCCTCAATAAACCCTCCCCGGACTTGGAAAATCTAAGCAATTACCGGCCAGTTGCTGATCTCTCTTTCTTGGGCAAGGTTCTCGAGCATGTGGTTGCAGGCCAGATCCATGCGCTTTGGGAAGAAAGTGGTTTTCCAGGTCCATTTCCATTGGGGTTTAGGCCCAATTTTGGCAAAGAAACTGTTTTGGCCATCCAATATGTAGACCTCTGTCAGGAGAGAGGTGGGGGAAATGTGTCCCTGTTAATTCCCTCAACCTGTCTGTGGTTTTTATACCACTGACCATGGTATCCTTCTGGAGTGCTGTCTGGGTTAGTAGTGGGTGGCACTGCTTTGCAGTGGTTCTGGTCCTACTTGGATGGTCATTTCCAGGTGTTTGGGGAGTACTGTTCTGCTCCATGGAGCCTTCAATGTGGGGTTTCTCAGGGTCCAATTTTATCTCCCATGTTGTTTAATAGCTACATGAAACTGCTGAGTGGGGTCATCCAGAGGTTTGGGCTTGAAAGAAGCCTTCTATTTAGCCAATAGAATGGGTTGTGGTGTGCACTTACTTGCAATGTTTGTAGTGAGAAGTTTCCTCAGTCTGTATATGTGCCCATGGGTCCCCAAAGGATGGCAGCCACTGATCTGCACTCTTAGTTCCATGCCTCCCTCCCCACACACTACACCTTTGAAGCACATGGTTCCACTCAAAGAATACCGGGCACTGTAATTTGTTTAGGGTTGCTGGGAATTATAATTCTGCGAGAGATAAAATACAAGGCCCAGAATTCTTTAGGGAGGGGAAATATGCTTTGAATGTGCTTTAAGGGTATAGTGTGCGTACAGTTGTAGGGCCAATACATTCACAGTGGAGTTGGTATGATATTGTAATGAAGAACATGACATATGAGGCAGAAATTCGTGACACAAATTTCAGCTTGGTTGTATATCTGTTGTGTGGCCTTTAGCAAACCACTGAGGCTTGGGCTCCAATCTGCAATACATATTTATATTGGCATATTTTAGAGAATGTTGTAAAGATTGCTGAGACAATATTTGTGACATGCTTTCAGTATTTATGAAAAGGGCTATTTGAATACCAACTGGGTGGGAGGGTCTTCCCAGAGCACTGGGCTAAAGCTGCCTCTGTTCTGAAGCTTCTACAAAAGCTAGCAAATTCTTCCATAGATCATAGTGGTTTGACTAACAACAACGGAAATGTCAATTTTCAGAGACACAAAGACACAGGCAATTTTTCCACAACCGTCTTGCTAATTAACAAATCTCAACATTGTTGCTGATACGGTACGACAGACCATAAGAAGTGGAAACGCTTATTCACAGTCTCAGCATGGCTTTCCAAAGGAATTGTAAGTGATGCACCTACTAGCCCTGTGCTGCTGACCTCCTGCATTTAACTCTAAGCACAAGAGACAGGAATGGCAAAATGTGTGTAATAAATTAAAGAGGGAAGATGATACAGCTTGAAAATGATGCATCTCTTTATCAAGCTTGGCTAGAAATCTAATCAGCAATAAACAGCATCTGACAGGGAAGAAACTTGAACAAATGCATTTATGACAAGCAAATAGCTGTACACAGCCTAAGCAAGGAAGGGAACGGATTAATGTGTTACGCTAATTCATACTGATAGTTTGACATTATGCACTAAAAATTAACTGAGCAATATAAAGAAGTACATGTCATAAAGAGAAATAAAAAAGTCCACAAAAGGAAATCACAAGAGTGTGATAAGCTGCTGAGAGGTACTCTTCACCATTTATTCAGTTAAACGCCATCTGAAAAGGACACTGGAGTCTAGATTAAAGGTCAAATTGAACAACGTAAGAAAGATTCCCTTGCCCACCAAATGAGGGAGAAATATATCCGTCAGCAATTTCTTCCAGCCGTCTTGCCCTTGAGTTGCTGCTGTTCTATTCAATACTCATTTTTAGAAGAAAAATCTATGAACACAGTGTATCTCCTCTGCTATTTCTTAGATATGATTGCATAGACATGTATAGGATTCCATCTATGTATATTAAGACTGCAATCCTATGCATACTTACCTGGGAGTAAACCCAACTGACCACAGTGAGACTTTTTTTTTTTTTACAGAGTAAACATGCTCATGATTGTGCTGTAAATCTTCATAATTCTACCAAACACTTACTCCCAAGATTTGTTTGTAAATCCCCCCTCAGATGCCCCCTTGAGGTCATGCATGTATGTACAAACAACCCTTCCCAAAGCAAAAATCCTAACCAGGTGAATTTAAGTCCACATTCCTAAATGTACTTATTGCTTGCTCAGTCCTATAAATGTTTATTTGGAAATAATTCCTCCAAGTTCAGTGGAGCTTAATCACAAATAAGCATGAATAGGATTACAAGCCTTGTTTGGCAAGAAATGCCACTGAAATCAATAAGGCTTAGACTGTGTTCACACTCCAATGTGTTGTGCTGGGTTTTTTATTCATGATGTTCATAAGGCGACAGCATTGTTCAAAGTGCATATCTATTATTTAACTCAGAGGAAGAAAAAAACAGCTGATTGCAATTCCTTCTCATAAATCAGGTTGCCTGAATGTACCTTATGTACCCACTGATGTACCTTATGTACCTACCTGAACCTTATTATCTTTCCCAGAGGCCAATTGTTGCTGCCAAATGAAGTGAGCTGAGTAACCACCAGAGAAAGGATCTTTTTAGTAGTGGCATCTTGGTTACGTCACTCTGTTCCCAGAGAAGATGCCTGAACTCATCTTTGCCCTCTTTTATGCTGCAGGTGGATCTTGTTTACTCAGTGCTTTTAAACAACTTGCGTCTCATTATGGCACAGCCCTCTTAATTTTGAACTTGAGTTTTAATTGCGTTTTTAGTTTGTAATATTTTTTACAGCACACATTTTTATTGTATTGTAATTGTTTTGCGAGCTGTCCCTCAGGGAACTTATGTTTTCGATAGCCTTGGTGATTGAGGAGGATTAAGTGGCTTGGTGCAATCTGGGACCCCTGGAATGTCGCACCACTTGGAGTTTGGGGTGGCAAGAAACAATATACTGTAACTGAGGCAATGAACTATCTACGGATACTGACACGAATTTGTAAGACAGCTTGGTAGCGCATTGTTGAGTTCTGTACTGTTTTTATTGTTGTTAAAAGTTGAATTAAAAACGTTTTTAAAAAAAGATTCAGGAGACACAAAAGAAGTACTTTGCACGACACATGACCATCAGTTGACCAACTTATGGAATCCACGCACACAGAATGTGTTGAATTATTTCCGTCCTGCCTTTACTCCAAGAAGCTCGAGGCAGGGCACGTGGTTCTTTCTCTTTTATCATCACAGCAACCCCGCAAGGTAGGCTAGCCTGAAGAGGTAGCATAGCGAGAGTTGAGCTGCGTAGTGAAGGAACAATGCGGTGGGAAGAGACCGGAGGAGGGCCAGGACATTTATGCCCTGCTCCTGGGTTTCCTTAGCAGCGTCTGGTCGGCTAAGGCTGCCGGGATGACTTTGACCCAGCGGAGCTCCGCTTACGTTCTTCACAAACAAAGAAAAGCAAATGAAAACATGGACGTTCCGCATCCTTGCCACTAGAGGGCGGGCTTCCTCAGCAAGCCTAGCGGAGAACACTGACTTGTACCGCGCACGCGCCCTTCTTGCACTGCTTTTCTCCGAGGCCGCAAACAGCCTTACGGCGCCCCGCCCACTCCCAAGGAGCCAGAGGATAGGCGGAGGGGACGGCGCGATGGCGTCATGCGCAAGTGACGCAAAGGCGGCTTTGGTAACGGGCGGGATTTTCAAAATGGAGCCCCTCAAGGAAGGGGTTTCTCCCCGACCCCCGTAGCGGGGAGGGAGAGGCCTGCGGAGCGGCAACGGTGGCGAAAGAGACGCGCATTACCCCGGCCATGTGGTAGCTTATAGGAAAGGAAGAGAGTGACGCGGGGAAGAGCGAGCGCCGCCGCCGCCATGGCGACCTGCATCGGCGACAAGATTGAGGTGCGGAAACGGCCATTACGGGGTGGGTGGGGACCGAGCCATTCGCGGCCTCGGGGGAGGGAGAGTCTGGGCCCAACCATATCTCAGTGGAGGGGGAAGCAGGGTTTGGTGTTGTTACAGGTGGTCCTGTCCAGCTTGCTGACTGGCGCTGCGTGATGCTGGGCGGGGTTTCGCCTTACCTGCGACTTAAAACACTCGATCCCTCCCACTTCGCTGGTTCAGGATGAGGTCGCATCTCTTTCCTCCCTTTTCCTTGGATGGCACCACCAGGTTGCACATCCCCTGCTTATATGCTGCCTCCGCTTTAATGTCATTAAGAGCTGCGTGGCAGGCAGAAAACCAACCTATGCTTTATTTTTACAATGCCTTTGATTTGTTTTGATATTTGTCTTTCGCTTTTCCAGCAACAAATGCTGAGCTCAAAGCGGATCACAATAATCACGGTGGCGTTAAAAATGGGAAGTCTAAATCTGTAGAATTTGTACCCATCTCGGTTTTTCATGGTGTAGAAGCCCTGCCAGAATAGACAGGCAGCTCTGCACTTTAACATCTTTAAATTTAATGTCCTTTAGTGTATGACTTTAAAAGAACAAGTTGTTCATAGGGCTGAACTCTACACAACTCCAATGTTTACCATTAACCGAGGATGTGTGTCTGTAGTTGATGTGGGAATTCTAATCCGTGCTTGTATAGATTCTGTAGAACTAAGGTGTGGTAGCTATTTTGGACTAGTTAACAAGGTTTATAAAGGATGAATTTTGGTCCATATTAGCACTCTCACAACATTATTCTTAGTACTGTATACGTGTCACCATACTTCTACCTTGTATGGTGTTCCCTCTGAACACAGTTGCCTGAAGATGGTATTTCTTAGTCACAGGTGACCAAGCAAATGGTTATGTGGTTTTAATTGTAGCCTTTGTAATGATCATCTGTGCAGCCTCTAATTCTAGAAGGAAATTGCATCTACCCCTGAGAAATTCTCATTTGTATCTAGTAATTTTTTACTATGATAAATAGGTGAACCAGCATGAATAATTTGAAACATTACCAAATTCTGCAGCATTAATTTTTAGCTCACAGAGCTCAGATAAAAGGTCTACAATTGCTACAAGTGTTGAAAACTTGCATCTTTTGTAACATTATTTCTCACGGAGGCTTTGTTTACATTCAAGGTCTGGCTGGTTGCCAAATTGGGTTTGGAGCATCTTCCCCCAAATTTCCTCTATTAGCGAGGCATAATTAGGGTACTCCCATAAGTATGCTTTGGAGGAAGTATGTGCTAGATTTCCACCCTTAATCATGTGAAAAAAGTATCCACCTTGGCCTTCAAGAGATTACAGCCTCAACACTAAATTCAGAGGGATTTTAAATGTGTGTAGTATAAGCCTGCATGCTTGCAACCCTGTGCACACTTATTAGAAAGTCAAACCTATTGAACTTAATGGGGCTTACTTTCAAGTGAGCATAGAAGGATCAAGCTGTAAGTAGTTAACATGAATTAATCTTTAAAGTGTTCTCTGAATTGTGTAGTGGTAAATTATGGCCTGGCAAGTATTATGATTTATACTAAAATGATGGTTTCAACAGTAGGTTATACTTTTATTTGTGATACACATTTAAAATATGCTTAATATTCCAGGCAGGAATTAACCAAACAAAACAGATATTGGATTTTCCTTTTTTGTACTGCACAGTTGGGCACATTAATAATCATGCTATTCATGATTATTAATGGTTGACTTCTACAGTTGGAGGCTGTATGCTTATGAATACTAGTTGCTGGAAACCTCAGGAGGGGAGTGTCCTCTTGTGCTTGGGTTCTGCATATTGGCGACCCCAGTGGCGTAGCGTGGGTTGTCAGCACCCGGGGCAAGGCAAGTAATTTGCGCCCCCTAACCCGTGGATTTGCGCCCCCTAACCCATGGATTTGCCCTAACCCCAGATGTTGCGCCCGGTGCGGCCGGCCCCCCCTGCACCCCCCACGCTACGCCACTGGGCGACCCGCAGGTGTTTGGTTGACCACTGTGAGAACAGAATGTTGGACTAGATGGGCCATTGGCCTAATCTAGCAGGCTCTTCTTATGTTCCTATGTTGAAGGATCAGAAGTACTAAAAACACTTCACTGAGTTAGGGAATAGATTTAGAATACAAGAATATATGCTTGTGTTTGCTGTCACTTTGAGTTTTCGTGATCAATTTTTTTTGGAAGAGAATAGGGAGCATTTGAGATTCTCACAGATGGGCTACAAGAAAAGCAATTGTAAACTTGCCTGTAGAGTTTGTTTATTTTGATGATGACAGGAAATAAGTGTTGAGAAAAGTTGACCTGTTTTACTTCAGGAATAAATATTTATGTACCGTTTTGGTCCGAATATAAACCACACTTTTTTCCAAATTCTGACAGTGAAAAGTTAAAGTGTGCCTTATATTCGCAACCTTACGCCACCGGCAAAGTGGCACAGCTCTCCCCCCCCCCCATTCAGGGTGGTAGAGCCTTGAATTTTAAAGGTGTGGCTTATTTACAGGTGGGTCTTATATTTGGGCCAATATGGTATTTATTCATATTCATCAGTTATGAAAACATTGGCAGTGGGGGAAGGGGTAATACAACCTCCAGAAAGTCCCAGCACATGCTCTCTATTTCCCCACTCCTACTTCAACTCCAAACCACCCATCATTTCCAAATCATTAGGTAACTTCGTAAGGTGATATGCAAACTAATTAAAATATATTATCAGTCATCCTCATCACCGTAGTCTGGGGGTTGCCAAATCATGCAAACGAAAGAGGATCTATGTGGGTGCACACTTTTCTTTTTATGTTGATGGAGTAGAAAAGACAAATCAGTTGGAAGGGGTGGTGCCCACAAAACACTCTCAAAATTCCAAATATTTTGCTAGTCCCCTAAAGGATGGCAATATAACAATTTGCTTTAATTCATGTACCTCATGATATAATCATTGCCCCTAGAAAGGTGTTGGGAAGGTAGATGCCAAAATCTAAACTCCCCAGGCAGCTTTGAAAATGCCACAATTTTTGTAACATATGCAGATATCTAAATCCTTCGACGTCAGTTTTTTGACACTAGCTCTTTGCTTTCCACTACCCGCAAGGCTACATAGGTACGGAAGGCCAGCCCTATAGAAAACATCCATCGCTCTTAAAACGCAAAATCGGTTTTTGTCACGGGGGCAAAGTTTCTAACCCCAAGCGCCTTGCGTTGAAGAAAGGAGAAACCCAACTCGCTGGTATTTCTTAAAAGTGGGGCGAAGCCTCTGCAGGACACCTTTCTTTTGCCAAGGAGTTTGCAAGCAGTTTAACTGTGCAGCCCTGTCCTTGCAAGCCCCGCACCGCTCGGGGGACCTTATTCCCTCTCGCGCGGAGGGGGGCGGCGGGGGGCTAAGCATTGCCGTTTTTGGCGGCGGCAACAGCAGGGCGGCGCGCGGGATGCGCGGGCGGGGGGGGGGCGCCTCCGCTCTGGCGTCTCTCTCCCGGCCCGTTTCCTTGGCAACGGGAGATGGAAGCCGCGTCTCCCCCGGGAGCGGGAGAAAGCGCGGCAAGGCGAGAGCCGCCCGCGAGCCCCGGCGCCGCGAGCTCCTCAGTGGCTGCGAGTTCCTGGCAGCGCGATGCCGCAGTGGCTGCTCAGTCTCCTGCTCTCTCCGGTGCCCAGCGCCAGCACAGCCTCCGCAGCCGGCATGTCCCAGTGTTCGCCTTGGGAGAGCTCCATTCAGGTAAAGCCGCCTCCTGCCGTCGGCCGGTCTCTGCTGAGGAGCGCCTCTGCCTGAGCATGCGCCGTCGGGGCGAGAGCGCGGCCAGGGCGCCCTTTAACTCGCCCTCAGGGCACTGAAGTGCTTTTCCCACCTGCACCCTGAAAGGGAACAGGATGGTTTTTGAGGGGAGGGGGAGAAGTACGAAGATTGCCCAAGGGAACCAGGTTTCAGCTGGGCAAAGGTGAAACACGTGGAAGAGCCTGTGTTTTTTGTATCGTGTAAAAGTCAGAAACTTCAAGATTGAACTTGTATGGTGTCGACACATCTCTGTATTTGCTTCTTTTTGCCCTACCTCTTATAATACATTCATGACCCTAGTCCAGAGAGATGCGGATTTCGAAGCAGGCTTTCTAGTAGTCTGTGAAATATGGCACTGCAGAGTGATGGGAGCAAAACATGGATAAGGGTAGATGAGGGGAGAGTTGGTATGCGAAAGGTATGAACAGGATGCATTTTTAAAAACAACTTTGGAGGTGGGAGGGAGAAGCAGCCTTAACCTGTTTCCTTTTAGTTGCATTCTCATACTAACCCCCACTGCATTGGGAAGTGGAAGCAGTACTTTCCTCCCACACCTCAAGCTAGCCTCACAGTTTTCTCTTTAAAGTCTTTTTTGTTTCAGAACAGGGATTAATTTGAATCAAGGTGACTCTTTATATCAGCTATTTAAATTACAAGGCAAGGGGAAATTTCATCACATCTCTGCAAACATTTCAGGGGGATTTTTTTACAGGTAGCATATTCAAGCAATTAGATGTTTGACATCCCACACTATCTCAGTAGCTCATACGTACCTGTCAGATAGAAGGTGAGGAGGCAGTAAGAGCAGTGACCATTGCTTTTTCTTTTTCAGGATTTCAAGGTGGGGAACCTTCTGGGGAAGGGCTCCTTTGCAGGAGTCTACAGAGCAGTATCCCTGAAAACAGGCCTAGAAGTTGCCATCAAAATGGTAAGTTGCCATTGGATCAGATACCAAAGTAACTGAATTTAGCCAGAATATAGGATGCCAAGCTGCTGGGTAAGCTAATAAATGCAATATTTTACTTTCTAACTTACTCCTTATGTTCCCACAACTTGTTAGTTCCTGATTTCTGTTGTTCACCTATCAATTTGAATCCCAGGCTGCAAAGGTTTTCTCCATATAACACTCGCCCTATACCTGACTGTGCAAACACATAAACCAGTCCAGTCTTTTAAGCACTTAACATCTGAAGTGCTTCATCTGCCAAACTCCTCAGCACAGATGATTGTTTTTAGTATAGAATAGCTTTCAGGGTCAAGGCACATTATAATGTGAAATTAGACGTGTCTTTTGCACACTGAATATGTTGAGTCTTATGTTTTGTTTTTGTGAAAATAATAAATAGCAGCAGAGGGGGGAAATTAGGATTGGGACCTTAGTATAAGGGGAGATTTTTTAAAAATGGTATCAACGGCAGCAAGAGAACAGCATTTTTAATTAAGATCACAGCACAAGTGCTAAGAATTTTGTTTGTTTTTTACATATCCACCTGCACTATGGTCCCAATCCTGATTCTGAACTGTGTGGTTTCTAATTTGTGACCCTCCAGATGTTATGGACTCCAATTCCCATCAGTCCCAGTCAGCATGGCCAACAGTCAAGAATGATGGGAATTACAGTTCAATATCTGAAGTGTTGCAGGCTAGCCACCTCTGATTAAAAGCAAAACAAAACAAAACTGAAGAGTAAACCATGCTTTTAAAATACTGTGTAGTAGTAGTTTGGCCATTAGTCAGTATTTGTTGAGAAAGTTCAATATATATCTGTAGGGATATAATACAACATTTAAACCCCATTGCTATGTTTATTTGGAAGCAAGTCCCATTTTATTTAGTTGGGCTTACTTTCTAGGCTGGTGTCAAGCAGATTTCTGAAGAATTGTTATCTATACATGAGACTAAAGCAAGCTGGACATACCTGAAATAATGGTATTAGTATAAAATGTAACAATAAACTCTTTCCAACCCTCGTTTAGCTTAAATCTATTCCTGAATTATTATTATTTTAAAAAAATCATTACTTTTATGTGTGTATGAGATTAATTTTAAAAAGAAAATCTTTTCAGATTGACAAAAAGGCTATGCACAAAGCTGGAATGGTGCAAAGAGTTCAAAATGAAGTGAAGATACATTGTCAACTAAAACATCCCTCTATACTTGAGGTAAGAATTGACACTAAGAACTTGATATGCTGATAACTAAACTTTGATGTATATTAAAACTAGTTTTCATTTTTCTAGTTGTATAACTACTTTGAAGATAGCAACTACGTGTACCTGATACTAGAGATGTGTCACAATGGGGAAATGAGCAGATATTTAAAGAACAGAAAGACCCGTTTTTCTGAAGAAGAAGGTAAGGCTGAAATATTGCTTATTGTTGCACCTTGAAGCAGCCTTTCCATCAAGTAATTAGATTGGAATCCACCCAGGGCTTGGACATAGCCAATGAGATTATTTTTCTTAAGACATAGTGGTCTGTAAGACCTTGCTTTTGAAAGTCACCCAATCTTGTAGAGTTTGTTGTGCAGTTATTTATCAATTTTAAAGGGGTGTAATATGCTTCTTACATATCAGCAGAGGGGGCACTCTTGGTAGTTCCTCTGCCCTCAGAGGCTTGGGTGATATATATATGTTTGTGTGTGGCATCTCCTTGGGCAGAGACTGGCAAATGCAATTTTATTATACTAAAATTAGGGGTGTGTTTGAGCACTTCTCAAATGGTTTGCCGTGTGTTTTGGGTCATTGTCATTCTGGAATACCCATCCGCGACCCATTTTCAATGCCCTGGCTGAGGGAAGGAGGTGCTCACCCAAGATTTGACGGTACATGGTCCTGTCCATCATCCCTTCGATGGGGTGAAGGTGTCTTGTCCCTTTAGCAGAAGAACACCCCCAAAGCATAATATGTCCCCCTCCATGTTTGACGGTTGGGATGGTGTTCTTGGGGTCGTAGGCAGCATTCCTCCTCCTCCAAACATGGCAAGTTGAATTGATGCCAAAGAGCTCAATTTTGGTCTCATCTGACCACAACACTTTCACCCAGTTCTCCTCTGGGTCATTCAGATGTGCATGGGCAAACTGCAGACAGGCCTGTACATGCGCTGTCTTGAGCAAGGGGATCTTGCGGGCTCTACAAGATCTCAGTCCTTCACGGCGTAGTGTGTTACCAACTGTTTTCATGGTGACTATGGTCCCAGCTGCCCTGAGATCATTGACAAGTTCCCCCTGTGTAGTTCTGGGCTGCTTCATCACCATTCTCATGATCATTGCAACTCCATGAGATGAGATCTTGCATGGAGCCCCAGACCGAGGGAGGTTCCGACAGTTATTTTGTGTTTCTTTCATTTGCGAATTATTGCACCAACTGTTGTCACCTTCTCCCCAAGCTGCTTGGCCATAGTCTTGTAGCCGAGTCCAGTCTTGTGCAGGTCTACATTCTTGTCCCTGACATCCTTGGATAGTTCTTTGGTCTTGGTCATGGTGGCTACTTTGGAATCTGCTGGATTGATTGCTTCTGTTGACAGGTGTCTTTTGTGCTTCTAATCTTAGCTCATTACATACAGTGAAGATACCAGGTAGCCTGACATCTGGCTGGTTGATAGGGGATCAAATACTTATTTCACTCATTATAATGCACATCAATCTCTGACTTTTGTCTTCTGGGTTCCTGGGGGTTTTCCTGTTGTTATTCTGTCTCTCACAGCTACAATAAACCTACCATTAAAATTATGGACTGGTTATTTCTTTGTCAGAGGGCAAACAGGCAAATTTAGCAGGGGCTCAAATACTTTCCCCCCCTCACTGTAGATTCATTTGTAAGTTTCATTAGTTGCTTAAGTATGAATTTCTGAGCTGCAATAATAATTGAATCTACTAGTTATAAGAAGTAGGTGGTGAGCATGTTTAAAGACAAAATAGCAAAAATGTTTCTTAACACCTGTCTTCCTTTTTTTATTTCATATAGTTCGGAACTTCATGCACCAGATTATTACAGGGATGTTATATCTTCATTCCCATGGAATATTACACCGGGACCTTACACTCTCTAATCTTTTACTCACCAACAATATGAACATCAAGATTGCTGACTTTGGACTTGCAACCCAACTGACAATGCCTCATGAAAAGCATTACACAATGTGTGGGACTCCTAATTACATTTCTCCAGAAATAGCCACAAGAAGTGCGCATGGGCTTGAGTCTGATGTCTGGTCCTTGGGCTGCATGCTCTTTACTCTTCTGGCCGGAAGACCACCTTTTGATACTGATACAGTAAAGAACACATTGAACAAAGTGGTGCTGGCAGATTATGAAATGCCAATGTTTTTGTCAGAAGAGGCTCAAGACCTTATTCACCAGTTGCTTCGCAAAAATCCAGCAGATCGTTTAAGCCTTTCATCTGTATTGGATCATCCTTTTATGTCCAGGTGTAGCTCAGCAAGAAGCAAAGATTCAGGAACTGTAGAGGATTCAATGGACAGTGGAAATGCCACCATTTCTACTGCTTCTACTGCCTCTCCCAGTGTCAGTACAAGTGGCTGCTTAAAGGAGAAGAAAAGACTTCTAGGGGGTCAGCCACTTCCCAACAAAATGACCATTCTTCCTAAAAATAAGAATGCCAGTGAAGTCTCATCTGGCTATGGAAGTAGTTCCCATAACAACTGGGGACTCCCAGTAAAAGAAATGGGAAATACTGGTAGGGGAAGAGCAATGCAGCTGATTGAAGAAAGACCGCATTCGCGCTACCTCAGGAGAGCACACTCCTCTGAAAGATCCGGCACATCCCATAGTCAGAGTCAAGGAGTACTGAATAATGTGGAGAGATGCCATTCCCTGGAAATCCTCTCAAAGTCCAGAGGAGGACTAATAGGAAACAGGAAGGATTTTTCACCTGCAAATAGCCATGGTGATATTCCTACTGTATTTAAAGAAAAATTTCCGACCAGCTCTGGCTCAATGGAAAAGAATCTGTCTCCACCTGTGAAAGATCAAGCTCAGTAAGAATTGTTCTTATATATCTCTGTTTTTTGAGTGCATCATGTAAAATTGGTTCCCCTATAATATAATGACCTTGTCTGGATGGAATACCAAACTGTGATATTACATAAATGAGTCTTGGTCTCATCAGCTGCATCCTTTCCTTTCTTCTAGCACATCTGTGAGGACATCAGAAACGTTCAGTTTTTGCCTGCAGTCTGGCATATCTCTGATTAATTAGTCAGAAACTGTGATTAATTTTAACCATGGAAATGAACCTACTTTAAACTCTGGCTTACAAACTTAGCTTGTTTCATTTTAGTACACCATAACTAAGATTAAACACAATTCTGAATTTGTACGTAACACTAAACTGTGGTGAACTGAAAACAAAAACAAGCATTGATCTCCTTTTAAAAACTCCGTGCATGAGGGGTTGGGAGTGATCTCTAATGCTTGCATACATAATTATTTCCCAGTCATCTATGTAAAAGGCACAAGGGTGCTGGTGGCAACAGAAAGTCAGAGCCAGAGCCTATGTGACCAAAGGAAATATGTATTTAGCTGTGCAGATAAGTGGACTGCAGAAGGGGGAGGGATTCGACTCATGGCTTTAAAAAATAAAGTCTAGCTTTCATATATAGTCCTGTTCCTGATAGGCTGCTTGTGTATCCAAAGGACTCAGAATGTCTACTGTAGTCAAGCCAATGAGTTGTTTCTCGCTACTATCATGTAAGTGACAAATGGACTGGGAAAAGTTCTAGCTAAGTTCTAAAATACAGTGGGGCTCATTTTGCGTGTAGCCATGGATCATTATAGCTTAGAACTGGCCTCCATTGATTCTCAGCTATTAACTTAATACTATGAAATTCCTTTAAACTAAGAAATTAAAAATAATCTCTAATTTTACATATTGTCATTTGAGTATAAGAAACTGATACTGAAAAATTGCAAGTTGTCTCAGTACAAAGTGTTCGCCTATAGTAGTTTAAAATATTAGGACTATGTAGTAGAAAAAAACCTGTTATTTATATCATGTAGTGATACAACATGGGACGTGGGTGGCACTTTGGTCTAAACCACAGAACCTAGGGCTTGCCGATCAAAAGGTCGGCAGTTCGAATCCCCGCGACGGGGTAAGCTCTCGTTGCTTGTTCCCTGCTCCTGCCAACCTAGCAGTTCGAAAGCATGTCAAAGTGCAAGTAGATAAATAGGTACCACTCCGGTGGGAAGGTAAACGGCATTTCCATGCGCTGCTTTGGTTTGCCAGAAGCAGCTTAGTCATGCTGGCCACATGACCTGGAAGCTGTACGCCAGCTCCCTTGGCCAGTAAAGCGAGATGAGTGCCGCAACCCCAGAGTCGTCCGCGACTGGACCTAATGGTCAGGGGTCCCTTTACCCTTAGTGATATAATATGTTCCACAAATAGAACTTAATCTATTTTCATGATCAATAAGTTATTTGTGTCCATATTTATGAAGTGTACTTATGAATAATTCTTTGTCTTTAGTTCAAATTATCTCTGTCCAATGAAGCCCAGCGTTGGTTTATTAGAACCGAAGTCCCAAGCTGAAACAATGCAGCAATGGCTTGGAAATATGCAACTAAATGGTATGGATTTATTTAATGAGAGTGTTTTATTGCCTGTGTTGGACACATTGAATTCTCAAAGGATACCATTCCTATCAGTAGAGCTTATATAGGTACACTGTGTGTCCATCCAAGGATAATGTTTTTAACTGAGAGATTAACTTAGAAGTAATTCCATGTGAAGATGAACTTTAGATAATGAAATGTGTTATGTGTTGTGGAATGGTTGGTGCCCTCCAGATGTTGGACTCCCAACTCCCATCAGCCCCAGGCTTCATGGCCAATAATCAGGATGCTGGGAGTTGTGGTCCAGCAGTATCGTGAGTAGCCATAATGTGTGTGTATGTATGTGTGTGTTTTATTTGGGGCATGTTCTCTGAAGGAATCTTTGAGTATTTTAAGCCCAGCTTGGTCATTAAGCACCCTCTACATTTAATAATTATGGGAGTTGCCTTGGATTCCCCCCATACTTTTCTCAGTCCCTCTTCATACATAAATACCACTTGAAGGAACATGCTGTGGTGATGGAGAATGCTGCAGAACTCCCTAGTCATACCACCTTTCCTGAGCCCCACTGTATATTATGTAATGTCAAGCCCATGTTTGCCATCACGTTTTTATAAAGATACAATCCAAGTTTCCAGACAAGTGCACTGTTTGAATTCAGATGTTCCACCTTTATGTGCATAGATGAAAAATTGGGCAGATGGACCTCAGCTGTAACCTGTGTAGTAATTCTATGAAAGGTAGATATCTTAGTGTAGAGGGTTAATTGTGTCCAACAAGTCATAAATCATGGTTTGGGTTATGCTAAGAGCCCTTTCCCCTTTTATCACCTCCAATTGCTACAACTAAGGCTAGCTCTTAACTTGACTAACAACAGAAGAAGCTCCTAACTATGTTGTGAAGGAATATTTATTTAAGAAACACATATTCCAGTAGTCTGTTCAAAAGTTTATTTTGGTAAGTTGTCTGTCTAAAGTTATCTGTCCTTACTAAGAAGGCAAAATGCAAACATCTATATTTGCACGTTTAGGAATGGATCGTGACACTGCATTTTCTGGGTCTACCGGATATCCATACGTTGAAAGTTATGTTAAGATGGGAACATGGATACCTGTGTTTAGGCTCAGTATAGAATTCTTACCCCTCAAACTGGAACGATAACAATTGTGAAGATCTGCATGTATTGGGCTCTGTGAACTGGCATGATCTTGATCCTGTGTGTAGGTGGAGAACATCTGTCTAGCGCTAATAACTGATAATAAATTATCTGTGTAGAGAGATCAAGGATAAAAACAGCAACTGCTTATTATATAAACATTGCTGCAGAAGGGAGGGTAGAAAGAAGAACAGGGCCATAAGGGAAGGAGGAGCTTTTGTTCTCCTGCATCAAATTACTTCATTTAGTGAAAGAGCACTGAATGTAGCTGTAATTTAGCCAAGGATTACTTAAATCTTCTCAGACATTTTCTTTTCTTTTGAATTACCAGGAATGCTTTGGGGAATTGTCACCATAGGACACACAGTTGGGATTATTTGAATCCTCAAGCAATTTTCTTCTTAATTTTTGCTTTTAATTGCTTCTGTACTTAGACAGAAGGTGCATATGATATTTCATGCACTTTACCAAGACAGACGTGGTGCTGCTTTTTGATACCATCCCAAATGCTTTATTTAACCACTCCCAGTCCATCTGTTTGCATGGAAAGAACCCGTAACATGATGTTTAATCTCTTTCAGTAGAGTTAAATTTAAGCAAGATTAAACCAGTTTTCTAGTAAATAGTAAAGGAAGTTGTTGCTATTAACATCGGTTACAAACAATTCAAAAAAGTTGGTTATGTGCCACAATACTTAGCTTCTCATACATACAACAGTAACTTTCCCAGGGTGTAAACATTGTCAAAAATGACGTGATGCTTTCCTAGCCTCATTTATAGTTAGAGACATAACATTTTTCTCCTGTAAAAACTAGGAAGAATCCTGTAATGCATTTTCTAAATCATTAAAATATCCCTTTGCTGCTTCAGCTCAGATGCAGGAACCTTTATATGACAGTAGTGGAGATTTTCGATTCCATCTTGGTGTGCCTCAAGAAACACTGAAAAATGCATGGAATGGCTTAAAATGCAGAAGACCCCCTGAATCTGCACAACCAACAGCACCAGCTGTAGGGCCACTGGACACAAGGAAATACACTGCTGAGAAGGCTCTGCCAGCACCTGCATTTGGTCTCCATCTAGCGTCTGAAAGCAGAAGGAATGGGGGCAAAGAGCGACAATATGGACATCCGAAACCTGCACTGCAAAGTGTTGTATCACCTCTGAATGCTCACAGACTAAAGCCAATTAGGCAAAAAACAAAAAATGCAGTGGTATGTACTGTACTATATTTCAAAATAATGAATTGCAGTCACAATTTTATAAAAATTGAGCTCTTCCACATTTTTAAATACCTACCAACTATCACAACATGAACCAATTAACTTGACTGGTGTTAATCTTCTCTTGATAATCAGGTGACAAGAACTATAACATTTCTTCATTTTCAAAGATGCACACCTCTATTAATAGACCACCCCAGTTGCTGGCTTGCAAGGCAGTCATCCGATTCTGATCCAGCTTCCATGAGATACCCCACAAAGGGCCATGGGAACACTGACCCCAGTCCCTTGTAGGATAGCTTATTGAAGCTGGTTTTCTAGCGATCAGATGAGAAACGGCTGGCTCTGCTTTGCTTGCCAGGAATTGGCTCTTACAGCAATACAACTAAATTGAATGCAGTGGACTGGGTTGTTTATAGGATGGCTTTGGTGTGATCCAGTCAAGAAGCAACCGCCATGGCAAGAATGCTGATGACTGCTACTTCGGCATTTGCAGTAAGGCTGTAGTTGTGAATTAGTGCAACGTGGGTGTTAGTGACCTCTCCAGTTCCCACCTTTACCTGAGCAACACCTGATTGGAAGAAGCCTTGCTCAGGTGCCTTTGAACGTTTGGTCCCAGATAATAAGAAGGGAAGTAAGTAAGGGTAATATAGTCTGTTGGTCCTTATTCTGTTGCAAAGTATGCAGGTTTTTAATAAAAATCTCTTAGCAGTCATGAAATAGTATCTTACCTACTTCCAGTATGTATGTCATTTTTTTGTCATCAACATAAATGTACACTGTCAGATTTTAGTTCAGTTATTGGACTTAAAAGACTTCTAGTCAATTCTTAATTTTTTTTACTGTAACTAGGTTTCCTTTCCAGTATGTATCATATCTCATTCTATTGTGTTTCCCTCTTTTGCTTTTGTTTTCATGGTATTGTTTTCCCTTTGATCCTCCCATTTCTCTCTCCTAGTATTTGTAAATCCAGTGAGGTTAGAACACCCTGATTGGCTGCCTCACAAATCCTCAGCCGCCTAATAGTTTTTCAGTCACACTGCAAATAGTACCTCAGGCTTGAAAGCACTCAACAAGGAGCACAAAAACAAGTTCTTTACTTCACTGCAGTATTTTAGTTCATTTTGATGTAAATGGTGGGGAAAGGAGGGGGCATTTTCATTGGATTGCTTCGAAAGTTATTTAGGCTGTGTTCTGTTTTCAATTTACATTCTAGGTGAGTATTCTAGATGCAGGAGAAGTATACATGGAATTTCTAAAAGAATATAATTCGCAAGAGTTTGTAAAAGAAGTTCTGAGGATATCTTGTGATGGAAGTGCAGTGAGTATTATTTTTTTATTTCTTCTAACTTCATTGGCAGTATTGAAATGATGTGTTTATGCCAATATTACTAAGGTGTAATATGCCTCATCCTACTGGAATATAAGCTTGTTTCACTGATTTTTTTGCTTCTGGAAATCAAGTAGATTCCCACCCCCCCCACAGAACTTTGTACATATTAACACTGAGCCCTCCTTTATGCTAAATGCCTATATGTCAAGCATGTGTGAAATCTGAAGCGTTAAGTGTAGTTTAAATAACTGATTTAATTTTTGCTATGATTACTCATTTTCTGGTAAAATTGCTAGTACAATTCCATGAAAGAGTGAAAGGCATTTGTTTTTACTAATTACTTCTGTCTTTAGAAGCGCTGATCTAACTAAAATATCTGTACCTGTAAAAGCTGCAGATAATCTTGCTTAGTGAGGATAGGAAACTGTTCTTTTTTGAGGAAATGGAAGACTTTAGACATGACACATGACAGATTCAAATTTTCAGTATCCTGTAGTGCATTAACAACTTGTTCATTTTCCAGACAGAAGCATTAAACAAATAATTCTTTGGTTATGAGATTGTATTTTTTTCTGTGTATTAAGGTCACAGTTTACCACCCAAATGAAGGAAAAGGCATCCCTCTGAATAATAGACCCCCACCACCTCCTGAGGACTCAAATATATATAGTTTTGGCAACTTGCCAGGTAAGGTGCATTTCTATGGGCCCATTCAGAAACAGTGGCAAGGAGCCAAACAACCTGGTGTGTGTGTGTGTGTGTGTGTGTGTGTGTGTGTGTGAGCTTATGTTTCTTAGCCTCCCATGCAACGTAGATAACTATTTCTGAAAATGAGAAGAAATCCAAAAGCAGCATGTGACAGAGGTTTGTTGTTCAAACAAATAAATGAACAAGGAAAGCTCCCTTTGTAATTCTTTGGATATTCGCCAGTAATTATAGGTTGGATGCAGACACTTTGGCCAGTGCAAAGGGGAAAAGCTCTTTTCAGCAGTTATTTGTTTTGCCTGTGTTCCCTGAAAAGCTGCTCTAGGGTTTTGGGGATCTTGCAAAATAGTATGGGTAGTAGTGCTGGGAGCTGCAGAAGGAAAGATAGGTGAGCAAAGAATCCCCTCTTCCTCCAGTGTATCAGGATCCTATTGCAGTGTGGATCCCTATATATGGATGCTGTTCTAGTAATTATGTTTCCCTTCACTATCAGAATATCATAGGTATGAAAGGGTATGTAACCTGAGGTACCACTGTGCTTTGTGTGCCATGCAAGCTTATTGCCCTAACTTGCAGTGGTTGATAGTTTTATGGGTTTTTTTAAAAAATATATTTTTTATTAATTTTTCATTAATAACAATCCAATGGAGGCCACATTAATATAGTACCAAATCATAATACAATAAAAAAGCCTATTAATCAGTTCCAAATTCAATGTTTTTGGATGACTTTCTGTGTTCCAGCTATCAGGAGTTGGTGTTATTCCTTGGTCCTGCTCCAATTCTCTTAATTAGTCCAAATACCACAATTCCAAACAAAGGATGGTTTTAGCAGCCACTGGTGTGATGACTTTCGTTCGTATTTAATAAATCCATATCTATTAACTTGCAGAGAGAATTTATATCCTGTAGTTTTCTGTGTGAAATATTTGTTTAGCTTCTTCTTTTCCTTCATGTTGTAATAAATCAATCCTCTTCAACATTGCCCCTCCTTCGAGAACTCATTTCTTAGTACACCACAGCTTCTCCAGTTTTGCCTCTCCAAATCCGAAAGCTCGCCAGCGTCTGGCTATGACTCCTGGCTTACTTCCAGCATTTGTCGCCTTTGATCCTTTCCAACCTTCTAACGAGCTGGTGTCTTGCCAAAACCATAATAAATCAGAATTAGAGCCCTTTTTAGTAGGCAGTGTCACAAGTTATCACAGTATTTCACAGTCTATTCTTTCAAGTACTCCGTAAAGAAACTTGTAAGTTTTTGTTGAATCCCTCTTGCATTCCATATATTGTTGTAATGCATTCAGTGAAGGCTTGCTGAATCATAGCACATAAATATAGTGTAAATATAATGTAAAAAGAGAACAAAGGCTCCCCTTCACTTACGTAGCATTCCATTTACGACAAGAGTCCTCTCCAGATCAAAACCTTGGCACTCAGTGGCTGATTCGTTTAGCAAGTTATCTTACTCCTTCATGCAGAACACTGTCTGTTTCTTAAGTCCGAATTTAGATTCATCTTAAAAGAAACAGAAGTACCTCTGCTCATGGCAACAGCATTGGGAAGTTTCCAATACGTGCAGTGCTATGCACTCTACGTCCCTGCCCCCGCATTCCATTGGAGCGAGAGGCAGTTATTGGACGACCCGCGAGTGAAAGCTCTCCTCCCCCTCGACCTGGGCTTGGGGGGTGGGTGGTCTTGCAAGGATAATTACTCCCAGATTATTAACTGCACGGCTGGCATCCGCTATTTGACATTGCAGCAGCGCCGGAAGTCTGATATATTTATGTTTGACTATTAAAAATTAAAGAACATCCTTTCAGCAGTAAAAATGTGTGTATAATTATTGATTGATACAAAAAGGAAATAAATCCCAAGAAACTAAAGGAGCAATTAAAAAATAGGATCAAAAGAATATATATATACAAGCTAGTGTAATAAATATACTGTACAAAAAAATCAGTCAAATTTAGTACAAATTCAAAAAACTATGTATCTATTTGTGTCCAAAAAAAAATATCCAAACATGAATAGTATAAACAAACATAATATCGACAGACTAAATATATGTGGCGCATGAAATATCACAGAGCACACACAAATGTCAATAAACTGAACAGTTAAAATAGCAAACTGTGGCAAAACCCAAACATTTTTTACCATGGTCTTCCTCAGTGGTCTCATGAAAGTTGCTTGGAAAAAATGCATTATATGAACAAATCACTAAGTAGCATCACTTGTTAAAGCTATAAATGATACTCACCTGGCCAATACTCAAATGGGCTTTGAGTATATCATATAAATGAATACTATAGGTACAGGTCAGGTGTAAATGTTGCTCCTCCAAAAATGTAATTAAAAAAATAATAATTACATTACTTGGAAGATCAACATTTGTACCTTGTCTGTACCTTCCCATCCCTCCATATGTGTTGTGCGTGTAAGTAGACAGGTGATTTGAATTGTAATCACTGTTCGTTACATATTTATTTTAGAGAAGTACTGGAAAAAGTATCAGTATGCTGCCAAATTTGTGCAGTTGGTAAGATCCAAAACTCCCAAAGTCACCTTCTATACAAGATATGCCAAGTGTATGTTGATGGAAAACTCCCCTCCTGCAGATGTGGAAATTTGTTTTTATGATGGTATGTATCCTTAAGCTGTTTCCTACATATCCCTTCAGCCATTAAATTGCATTAAATTATTAGCCAACTGTTAGGGCATTTTAAAACCTAATAGATATTTAGTTTAGTTTAATTTTTTTATTTTAAATAACTCTTTCCTATTATCATATACCACATAAAAATTATATACTTCAAAAAATCCTAATTGAAATGTAACACATATGGCATTATTATGAGGAGGAAGCTTTGTTTTATTGGCGATTAAATGTAAATATTAAGAACAAATTGAAAATCCAAAAATTATATGAGTTGTAGCAGATAGCACTTCTTGTTAACACACTCAAGTCAGTGATAATTGTATTTGAACTGTAGGTAGTTGTTAAGTGCAATCTCCTGTTTACTAGTTTACTTCTACTAGAGTGTGATCATATTGTCAATGTATGTGTACCCGAGGTAATATGTTTTTGTTTTTTATAGGGGCAAAAATCCACAAGACAGTGGGCGTAATTAGAGTAATAGAAAAATCTGGAAAAGCCTACACTATAAAAGAGGAGAGTAAAATTGGTTTAGAAAAGGATATACAAATATATGTGGATCATGCAAATGAGGTAAATATTATTTGTAATGTTTCAGTGGGTGTGATGCACATGGGTAAGTGATTCCAAATGGCAAATTAGCAGACTTGGATCCTTTTATTGTTCCAAATACACGACTGATTTTGAAAGGTTCCTATGAAGTTGAGGGGTGTGGAGATCAAGGAAATGTTATGGATTGAACTTTATACTGTTTAACACTGATCATACTCCATGTCATGCAATAGGAAGGTTAAAAAAAAACCCTGTACCTTTTAATTTAGCACAATACATCAATGTTTTCTTCGTTGCCTCTGCCCACTGTCCCCGAGTATTGAATTCCTGCCCTTCTTGAAAGTGTTAGCATGTTTTAATGCAATTTTTCTATTTTTCAATATAGGGACACCGCATTTGTCTTGCACTGGAATCTGCAATTTTGGCAGAAGAAAGAAATGGAAGTGTTCCATTTTTTCCCATTATTGTTGGGCGGTAAGCAGCCTCTTGTATTATTATTTTTTTCAGTTGCTTCTCACTCTCCACATGAAATGTTTAGTTTGTGTCTTTTGATATTCTTAGTGGAAGTTGGAAAGTTTAAATATGTGACCATAATTCTTCCATTACCAGGAAACCAGGAAATCCTGAGTCTCCAAAGGCTTTAGTGCTCCCTCCTACTTTGCCAGATACAAGCCCTTCTTTGGCGGAAATAGCCTTGATGAAGAGAGATACCGCCACCAGCTCTGATGCTTCAAGTGAAGTGCCTAACATTAATCCCCCAGTAAGTACATGAGTGTGTAGTTCTTGCTTTTATTTGAGCCCTAAGAAACACTATGCTGGAAGGCTAAATTTAACCTGTCAAGTAAAAAAAAAGTTTAAGATGAGTAGAGCCAATTGTATTGGGTTGTTGCATATTTTAACTAGGTAGGTCTGAAACCCAAGTCAGGTATGGTACACCTAAGGAAGGTCACCATTTAAACACTGAAGTATATCATGGCTTTATGGCTCACAACTGCTATTTTCATAATTATATTCCAGATATCGGCATATGAAGGATCTGCATTTACATCAGCAACAACTGAATCAAGGAGCACCCTAAGTCACCCAAATGAGAGTGCTGTAAATTCAGCTCAACTGTTAAAGTCTGTCTTTGTAAAGAACGTTGGCTGGGCTTCTCAGGTGAGCTGGTAATCAACAGCCAAGCAGAAAATTCAGTCTCTTGTGTAAAGGAAGATGAGCTGTAATGCAGCAGTTGTTATACTTCTACTGAAAAGGAACTGATAGTATAATTGATGATGCATGGAATCAGCTCTGTTCCCTATTGAGTTTTATTTATTTATTTTACTTATTTGCCTCAAAATCTGTTGCAGATCAGGAAGTAGTTAATGGAAGAATACAAAGCTTTGTACCTAGTTACTTTCTGCACTTTAAACTGGAATGCCTTCTCCTTGTACAAATTGTCAGAACCTGCATAAGAATGTGCTGAAGTTACACAAAATACTAACTAGGTTGGACAAAATGGGCAAAATCGGGATTGTCTATCTTGCATGACAAAACACAGTTGATTGTATCCAAATTCTACTTCTGGAAGAACAAGTCTTTCTTCTGAAGGAAGTGAACCTTCAGGTGCAACTTAGCATGGCTGCACTGTGTCAATCCAAGCTAAATAAAGCTTCTTGACTAGAAAGATAAAGCACTGGGAAAGAGTTCATTGCTGTATTTCAGTGCAAACTAATTCTACAATATTTTCCCCTATTAGCTGACTAGTGGAGCAGTATGGGTTCAGTTTAATGATGGATCCCAGTTGGTAGCTCAAGCTGGCGTTTCCTCCATCACATATACATCTCCAGCTGGTGACACAGTGAGGTGAGTGTCAGTTTTGATACTGATAGCACATTCCTGATTATTTCAGTTACTTTTCCAACATTTTGTATTGGTACTGTAACTTTAGAAGTTGTATGACCTTGAAGTACCATTCCTTGTATGTCATACATAATAGCATTTGCTGCTGCTGTAGATGTTGTACTACTGTGTATTGGTAACTCTCACTCTAGCCTAAGTTAATAATTGGTGGGAGTAACAAAGATATATACAAAAGAGAAAACTAGATGCACTATATGTAGTAAAAGCATATCCTAACTGTACAAATGTTTATCTGCTAATTTTCCTGTCCCTCTACCCGTTTTCCCTTCTTATATTGTGTCTTTTAGACTCTACCCACAGGCTTATAGTGGGTACCTATAGTCTTTTTTAAATCTTTGTACAGCACTGAAAATACTTTTTCAACCAGTCTACATGTCTGTCAACTGAACACAAGGCTGTTGCCTGTACTGATTGTTCTGATTTAGCCTGGGAGGAAGTCCAAGGGGGCAATTTAAGTAGATTGACCTTTGTTTGCAATCTGAGATATTGAGTGTGTGGGGGTCCACTTCAACCTCACTTCTGACTTGCAGTATTACAGTAACCCTCCTATGTATTCTACTGTTAACAGCTACTTTTTCTCAGCACAGCCCTCCAGCCTGAACTGCACTGCTTTTTCAGCTCAATCTGCAATATGGGGTTAAAAGCAATCGGTAAAATTGAATGGCTGAACTTACAGCTTCAGCCCAGCGCTCAATATGTAGTGGGGTCTAGTACTGCCGGGCAACATTGCAGAGCTACGCTTCTGGGCTGTCAAAAGTCACCATCTTCCAGGAGGCAATATGAGGACAATGAACTTCATTTGCTTTGAAATTTGCATATTAAATAAGAACTGCATTAAGCCATTAGGTTTGGATCTGGTGATATGATAAGTTTTGCTAGAATAACAGCCCCTCAGGTTGGAATATCTGGTTTATATACTGAAGGAGTGAATTTGGAATTAACAAAGCCTTCTAGCTTCTTAAGCATGGCTTTAAAAGGAGCAACTGTATACCAGCACTGGACCAAAATGTTAACTTGCTGAAATCGGTACTGGGTATATTTTATATCTGTGCCATTAAATCTATTCATCTAAATATTTTACTGTTTCCTAGGTATGGAGAGAATGAAAAATTGCCAGAGTACATCAAAGAGAAGTTGCATTGTTTATCTTCCATTCTGGTCATGTTTACCAATCCAGCTGGTCCGCACTGACAAACTTGGAACATGAAGGCTAATAACTTGGTGATGAAATTACCTACTGTGGTGGCATGAAGCAGAGCTTCTTCAATGAACTCGGACCTTCCTGACTGGTTAAAGCATATGACCATAAGAGTTGCTGTGTTCTGCTTAGCTAAGCACTTGTAAAGCTTTTTAAAGTATGACCAATCAAGGCCAAATTACTTGCATTTTTATATAATGGATTATAGAAACTGCTGTGACCACTGGTGCTTGTTACTTTCCATGAAGGGAGTCTGAACTCTGTATGTGTGTTTGTGTGTTATTCTCTACTGTTCTTATAACTCTGGCATCAAAGCACATCTCTGCAGTTACAGTATTTGTGCCTGTAAATACTTTGTATTTTATGTTACTTTCAGCTGATATGTAAAGTGTATTGTTTTATAATTTTTATATTTTTCTAACTGTTTTTCTAATGATATAACCCTGCAAAGAACCTTTAAAAAATAAATGCAGTGGTAACTGTTCAGACCCCTTGCTTTATTCAACACAAATGCTGAGGTATGTTCTACTAAATACACTATAATTTGTCAATAAAATTGCACTTCTACAATAGCAATCCATAATCATTTGCACACCTGCGTATTTGGAGTTGTATCCAAATGCTTGCACAAGTAAAAACACAGCTTGTATAGCTTTCCTCCTGCAGCAGATGGTCTGATGTATTATCATGACCAGGGAGGGCTGTGTCACAGAGGTGGAAGGATTCTGTGCCAGTGAAACCCTGCTCCTTGGGTGCAACACTCTTCTTTCTCATCTTGGACAGTTGTCCCTTGGCTGTACTTCTGTCCAACCCAAAAAATGCTCTGAAACAATTTCCTTTGTATAAAATATTCTGTACGATTATAAAACAAGAACTGTTAACAAGACACTTTTAAGTGAGACCATTTATTAGTTTCTGCTCAGTCATGTTAGAAAGCACTCGTTAAAATTTAGAAGAGGTAGCTAATTATAAAAGTGCCTAAATACAAAGTTTTTTCAAGTTGTGTTTGAAAAACACTTTTAATAAGACCTGATTCACAGAATCAAGGCATTTTAAGAAGTACACTACCACAGTAAGTAGAATTAGGAACTGTGTGAATTTTTGGAACTATATGCATCAAAACTGTTTCATTATCATGTTCAGTGCTGTACCAGTGATATGTCTGACAATAAATTATCAGCAGTAAAACATAGCATTTCTATAGGACACACAGGCTACAAAAAAAAAGATTGAATAATAGTTACCCACAGCTAGGAGGTCTGCTCTTGAAGTCTCTGATATAGGACAGAAAATGCAACAAGTCTCTTGTACACAATTTCCAAAAGTAAGAGAGAGAGGAGAACAATTCCACATATCAAGCTGAATGCCCAGCGGGGTCCCAAGTACGTGTAGAGTTGACTGACAAAGACTGGGCCAAGTATACGTGCAGCACTTCCAGAGGCAGTCAACCAGCCCATGTAGACACCCTAGAACAGATCAGAGAATTTTGAGTGCTGATGCGAAACTTTTGAAACATTCAAACACAAGCCATTCTTATCAAAAAACTTATTTCTAACTCAAATTGATTAAACTTGACTTTTAGGCCACCTGTTTAAAAAAGACAATTTAACTAGATGTTTGCATACAAACATTAGATAGATAAGCTGGAATGGGCCCAAAAGTGAACCCATGGCCTTGCATATCCCCTCTAAAGTGGCCAGGAAACAGACTTATGTGGCATTTAACTTCAATTTCTACATATCCTGTCTTGCTGCTACATAGTATGTTGTGTAAACAAGGCCACTTTCTCTGCCACACATAACTTGGCAGCATGTGTTGCTAAGGGAGTGGCATATGGTACTTTCTCCACTTTCACTTGGAGTTGCATAGTCTTGACACTCCTGAGGCCTCACTTTCCCACAGACACCACAGGAAGATGTGAAGGGTGCAGAAGAAATGGGAGAAAGAATAAACTTGGGAAGGATGAGTAGTTTTTCTCTCTATCACGACAGACATATAAGACTGTCAGAGGCAGGATGTACCTGAATACCTGCTGGTGAGAAATGCAGGAGGGGAAAGCACTGTTGCACTCAGATTTTGCTTGTGGGCTTCCCACAGGCATCTGGTTGGTTGCAGTGAGAGCAGATTTGGGGTTGATGTAAGGGATGTGTGGGATGAGGAGCTCCATCCCACATATGCAATGGTTTAGTTGGATATAACTTGAGACCTCCCTTGCTCCAATTGGATTGACTAGGCTACAACAAAGTGCCACTGCTCTATGGTATTTTCCTCATGTGATGGCACAGAACTCCTCCAGCAAGAAAACACTCTGATCAAGACAATGAAACATTATTCCAAGTTCAGCAAGGTTACTGGCACTCTTGCAAAAGTTTCTAGCAAAATTAGAAATTAACAAATAACAAATTTGTTATTTGTAGAAAAGACCTTATCTACACACATCATTCTTACCTGGGGCTTTGGTCCTATGATTTTTGAATATAAAGTGTAAGACATGACATTACAGGCTGGATAACCAAGTCCTAGTAGAATGACAGTAGTGATATATTGGCCAAAATAGATGACTGGAGTATAGAGGCACCAGGACTGTGACATAGGACATCCTGTTGCTTCAGTAGTATTACTGGATGGAAGCATCCATTCTAGTGTCCGGAGAGAGGCAAGGCTTTCACCAAAAGTCATTCTTGGAATAGAATTATTCTTTATGTCTGTGAAAAAGCAAATACAAGGTATCATATACAGATTTTCAGCAGGAAGCTTAGAAGTTTAATATTAATATTTTTACCTTCCCACTGGATATTAGGTAACTGATGTCCCCAAGGCAGTAAGACAAAGAATCCAACCAAGATAATCACTAGGCCTCCATAAAGTATAGCACGTTCACCAGTCCTGTCAGATAACGAAAACTATGATTACAATATTCATACTTAGGCTAACTAAACCAAATCTGTGTACAATGCAAGATGCAGCAAATCTAAAGTCTGTTTGCTTTTCTTAACAATACAGGTATGTTAGTAGGTGCACTCTGGGGATCAGGGTGCTACTAGTGCTACAAGCAACTAGTTTAGAAAGGTTTATGGACAATCATTTGCAACCTAGAGTTAATCAAACCTTTTAATTTCAGAATTTGTTGCTATCATACTTAGTAACTTACCTTTTGGAAAGTACTTTAACTGCTAAAAACACAATGACAGATTCAATGCCAACTGCACCAAGGATTAATCCATTGATAAACACTGCTTTTTTCCTGGTCCAGGAATACATATCCATTGTCAATGGTGTGGCTATGCTAGAGAATAAAATAAAACAAATTAGTATTCTCAAATTGTGCCTACGGTGATTGATAAGTGAGTTATTTGGACACCAGGCAACAGGAATCTCGGTGGTCCTAAAGAGCTGCTGGCTTCCCCTTCCTTTGTTACAGGTTTCTGCTTCTGTCTATTTTTTTAGCCCTTGGACTTGTCATAGTTTGCCCTTCCTTCCCCAAGCAACTAGAATGCATCTTCCTATGGTGGTTCACCTCAGTTCATGTTGCCCCTTTAATATATTTTCTGCAAATACTATTACAAAATAGTTCACTGTATAGTTAACTTACAGTACAAGGCAACACCTATCTACTCAGAAATAAGTCTCTGTGTTTAATGGGGCTTTCTCCTAAGTAAGCAGGCACAGGATGGCACCCTAGGCTTTGGACTAGGATTGGCACTGAGGGGGAAATAGGGTTCTCCTACATTTAACAGTTGCGTGGCTGAAATTCAATGGGTTAAGTGTTTTCTAGTACAGAAATACAATTATGGAGAAAGCCTCAACTTGACTGTACTCTGACTTTGTGCTGTATGATGCCCCTTATGGAATTATGAGAAAGATTCTAGAAAATGGAGAAAGCCAAAAGTATGTAGAGGAGGATTTTGTGAAAAGAAGCCATGTAAGCAAGAACTGAAATAAATTATTAGTTGGGCTGTTAGTAGAAGTGAATGCTTAGCAAAGAGAACTGTTGGTGAGAAAGATGAAGAGTTTACCAGCTGAAGGCCTTTAGCCAAGTATGTTGCTATGCTATGTGAAATGTAACAAGCTGAATAGCTAAGGCTTTGCTTTGAACTGATGTATAAAAGTTATTGTACTCCTCTGTTTCATGCGCCATTTCCCTCACTTATAAAAGGGAGCCGCACTGCAATGATGATAAACGCCATTTCGAAATTTAAAATGTGCCCACTAGTCCAAAAAGGATGGTGGATCCGTGGCTTAAACGATCTCTCAGCTCTACAATAATTAAATGTAGATATTTGATAACGAACAGATTGACTACAGTAAGGTGGTAAAGCAGGAGAATAAGAAGTAGGTCATCACCATCATTTTATGAGACATTGCTAAAGATGTGAGAAACACCTGCCGAGAAAAACCAACCACCTTTTGAAAGTTCTGAGAGGATGAGCAACAAATACTAAGAATGTAAAATGTTTAGAAACCTAAAATTTCATTTTATATACCACTGAATTATTGACTGGATGTGAATGTTCTGGAATTTGTACTGGCTTAGATGAAGTATTATCATAATATCTTGTTTTTTAAATCCCATATCAGCACATCCTTAAAACTAGAGCAGTATCTACACATTAAACTGGAATATGGGTTTATAATTTATCACATTTTCCCTTGAGGAACTTTAATGCCTCTCCCTGAACATGTATGTGGTACCTCTCTCTGCCTCTCCAAATTTCTATAAACTCCATAAGAGGCTGGATCTGGGACAGATTTATTTTTGCTTATATAATAAGTGCTACATATATTTATTGTGCTGTATAATGTGCTACACTTGACCTTAGCCAAAAGGCTGAGAAGAGATGCTGTGCCAGCTGAAATTTCAGTTGTGTATCCTCAACTATCAAATTTGATCTTCTTATATTGGGGTTATTAGGAGAGATTTCCAATATGAACTGCTTATGGGAATACAGCTGGGTTTCTTATTGCTATGACTTTGGGTCTTACTGTACTGCTACAAAAACAGATATTGGAGAATCAAGTATACTCACGTTTCAAAGACTGCAAAAACAAATAAGACAACAAGGAAAAGAAGGTTTGTTGATACAACAGCCACATGGTCAATGGTTGCTTGACTATCTTGACTCCTCTGCTCGTTTTCTGTATCAAAACAAAAAAAAAGTAATAATAGGACAGTGTTACACAGTTCAGAGGTAATGACCTTGGTTTAATAAACCATTGTTTATTAAGTCAAAATGAGGCAAGCCCCTGCAGTCTTTTCCTCCTTTTCACTTACGAACTAGAACAGAAAATGTCTTCTGTTACATCTGGAAAACTAGAGTTTACTCTTGGGTTACTATCTAGAATATTAAACCAAGGACTGAGCTATTGTTTCAGAGCTGAAATGTAACAGGAAGCTATAATTTCTCATAATAGTTTAAGCAAAGAATAGAAGTTACAAATCCTTGTACTAGCAGAACTATTTCATTGGATAGTGCCCTTTGTATGTGAAGTTTCACAGTAGCCATTTCTATTTATATTTCAAAGTGTACTACAATATTTTATTTCAAGTTTTCTACAAAAATATTACCTTCAGTTTCAAAGTTAATGCTGCTTTGTGGTCTTCCCATGTCATCTACATGATGTTCTCTAAAAATAATTATTCATTAAAATAATTAATGCACTAAGGAAGCTTTGCAAGCTACAGCAATACATTTCAACACCCAATCTTGTAATATCATGTTATGTTCCCAGTAGTTTTTAATATTTAACCACTTCATTTTATTATCATTTCTAACCCAATTCCTCAAAATCCTTTGTGTCAACATCAGTTCAGTAACTTTCTAGGTCATGTTGAAGTAATTTTGAATGCCATAAAACTGAATAATTTGCATTAGCTATTGGAATCAAGTGTTCCGATAAAGTAAATCCATCTGCAACTGTCCTGTTAGTTTTTGGAAGGCTGACGCCTGACAAACATCAGTTAGCCTGATAATGAAATGAGTATAAATGATCTCTCATTTCCACCAGCAAGATTTCAATTTCACCTTCTCAGAAAAATGAAGCCATGCTCTTAGAAGATAACAAGTACAGTCCTCAGTAATTTATTCTGGAAAAAATGAAGTTCAGATTACCCCCAAACTAAACTTCGATTTCTACTCCAAGGAATTTGGCATATGGTTTGGACTTGATTGCTCCAGGACTTCAAAACTCTTAGTGGCAAGTCCTCCACTTTCAACTCTGTATCATGGAGATGGTTTTTCTAATTTTCAGAATGGGAAAATAAATACCTAAATGACAATAATTTGAGAAAAGTTTGAAAGCTTTGCAGCAGTCCGTAAAAACTAGCATGGAAAATGAATCATATTATTTGCACAAAGTTACAGAGATGATTTCTTTCCTATAAAGGCCAGGAAGAACTTGCCATTGCTAAAGTAAGCCGCTACTGTATAGTGTACATCAAGGAATTAAAATAGAGCCAAAATATATTTATCCAGATTGCGCACTTGTTAGATCCAAGAAGAAAATAAAATCTAGAAGTCCCAAAAAGGAACAAAGATTTAAAAATCACATATGCATAGAAACCCCTACCCTGCACAAAAGAGAAATTAAGAATAAACACTTGGTGTCTTAGAACAGTCTCAGTTTCTAATTACCTAAACATAGCAAATATCAAAACAATGTTGATGATTCCTAGGAGAGCTCCAAATAGTGCTGGTGTGGTGTACATGTTTATCTGAAGATGAATGGTTCTCCATGTGACTCCTTGTTCTCCAATAAGTGTAAAGAGGGTCTGAAAAACTAATCCAAAAAAGAATAGAGTTAAAACAGAACATTAAGAGCATGTTCAAATATTGATGTTTTGCTCTGAACATGGAATCCAAAGTATTTCATAAGAACAGTGAATTTATTCCACAAAACAAAAATAAATAACTTCAAATTATATGGATTCCATGGATTGAAATGATGACTTTAATGCTGCCTATAATGTATATATATATATAAAGAAGATCCTTGTGAAAATTCTAATTATTAAACGTAAACATTCTGTGTTCTTATAACAGAAACATTATCCTTATGTTGCAATCCTACTCGCTTACATGGGAGAAAGTCCTATTGAGCCCTAAGCTCAATAGGGTCTGATTCACTTGCCTGCTTAATGTACCCTTTACTAAGCTGTAGACTAGGGACAGGGAACCCTTTTCCTATGAAGGGCCAGTTACTCACAGAAACATCAGTGCTTTGGCCATAGATTCCCCACCCCAGATAGATGTTAGAGAGCATGATGAACTACTAACATTGTCCCCCAACGTAGTCACCATAAATGAAAAGCACCATAGATATTGAGGTGCATGGAACCCAAGAGTGCTTCTGATGTGGAAATGGCCCCATTTTTTCCAGCACTAAATTAGGAACTATTACCCAAACCTGCTGCTTCAGTACATTAAAAGCATATGATAAACCATCTTCATATCCCTCAGTATCACCCTTAGAATTTGAGCTTGCAACTTTCTTCCAAATACTGTTTTAACTAAAGTTTACTTTAACACAGCTGGAAAATTAAATTTACACATACGTATGCAAATGATTGAAGTAACATTTGAGGTCTTTCTGATTCAGAATGCCAAGTTTCCACATACACATCAGGTTTCATTTGAAAATAATGAAAATACAACCTACGTTGTACCTGGTCCCAGTATGAAACCCACTGCTTGACAAGCACTAGTGTTTGCCATGGCACTAGTTCTTTCGGTAAGAGAGGTGGCACCAGCAATGTATGACCGAACTACTGCTACATTTCCTAAAGAAAGATGAACAGAAGGAAGTACGTTTACTTGACACAAATAAAACATTAGGAATTAATTTTGTTTACCTAAATTACTAGAAATGTTACATTTATTCCTCTTCCGCCATGTCTTATTTTAAAGAGATTCACAGATATTGAAAGCCATCTGATTACAGAGACACCTTTTCGCTGAAGTGATTATTCACAACTGTATCCATCTAATTTCAGCTGTTAAAACTTTTCAGTAACTTGGAACTCTTTAGCAGACAGGAGTTAATAGCTCATGCTTCTTACATAGCATTTTTGAAGCTTAATGTGTAAAAGGCTCCTGAGGAAACTGCACTAACTTCCCCATGCTTTTACTCTTGCCAAATCTCTTATATAGCAGCTCTTTCAGACCCTCCGATTTCACAGTGGATCTCTGTCACTACTGAGTCAGCTACTTAAAAATATTGCACCTTTGGGCTACCATTGACTCAGATGCAAGGCCACAGAGAACTATGGGCAACTCTCCTGGTAAAATTGGGAGACCATGAGTCTATATTTTGAAGTTAAGCAACAATGAAAATTATATATTTACATAATTTCTGAATTACACCTTGCTGGTAATGTAGCAAGTGGCGCTATGAAGCAAGATAGATTTCATAGCTGTTTATGAGATTCTGATTAACCTAACAGCATAGCTGCCTTAAATAGAACACAACTGCCAATCTTCCATGTAAATGTTTCTACAATTACCTGCGCCAAACCCCACAAGAGCTCGAGCAACCAGCATGTAGTATTTGTTGTGTGATGTAGGTAAATGGACATAGGCATAAAGAAAGTTAGCAGCCACTGAAATGGTAGTTGAAACTACAAGAGGCTCTCTTCTTGGTCTGTAATTGGACCATGTGCCAAAGAAGGGGGAAGCTATCATCTGACCAATGCTATATGAAGCAATAATCCAGCCCAGGAAACTTGGATCTGCAGTTTTATCTATCTATGGAAACAACAAAAGCAACTTCAAAAACAAGCACATCTCATTCATCAGTTCCCAGCAAGAGTTTTACAAACAGCATCACAACATTTCCCAAGGTAATATAAATACTTTGAGGTATTGTCGTATTACTGAATTTATCCATTAGCTAAAACTGAAGTGACAGTTGAAAGGTATAATGCATTGCAAGGTGACAGAAAATAATGTGAGCAAGCCCACCGTAGAACTAATAAGGGACTATATTTGGAAGATGCTTTTTAAAACCACCCTGCTTAATGCCCAATTTATGAAAATAATTATGAACTGCTTTCTCAGTAGCACTGCTACAATGCTAAGGTATAACCAATGGGTAGTATTCAACTACATTTTCTTCACACTTTAGACGAGCCATAAAACAGTGAATGAATGTTAAATAGTAGTATTTTGAAAAACAGGGTTTTAAACTAAACCTCTTTTGATTCAGCAGCCTGAATTTGCAAAATTGACATAAATCACCCCAGATTAAGACAACCACTTCAAATATCACAACGAAGAAACACATTCATAGTCAAGTACAAAACAGATAACTAATTCAAACTCTCATGGTTACCTGTTGAAGATAGGGCCATATTGACATAATCACAATAGAAAAACCTGCAATGTAAATAATTGAAGTTATGCTACTATTATTAAATCATTACATAACATTCTTCATATATCTGTCTGAATAAAAGGATTGTGTCCCTAAATGTTCAAAGTCCACAGAAAAATCAAAGTACAACCTGTTCCCTTATAATTTTATGGAGGCATATATTACCTTTTCTGTTTTATTCCTATTGGCTTTTTAGCAGCATGTGTTCAACTAAACAATCAGAAATCTATGGCTCACTCCTTAAATATATGATCCAACAGAGCTTTCTTCCCCTAACAAAGTCACATGCTTTAATTAAGGCACAAGGTATCAGAGTTTATGGCCAGTTATTCAGGTTGAACTGAAACCAGTTGAGTTAGACTTTGGAAAAACTGATATTTGGATTAAGAGTCTTCCTACAGCTTTATCACATAAGAATCCCACTATAGCAGCTTACGGGAGGAAACCAAATTATAGCTGCAAGCAAAATATTGCAGGAAGATTTTCTTGAACATTAACCTTTAAAAAAAAACCAGGATAAACAGCAGTTCAGTTTCCCCAAATTAGACAAGAGTGCACTGAGAACCAGTCTACACTTTACACTGGTTGGTATTCAGCTGTTTTACTCAGTAGACCTATTGAAATTAATGGACATAACATAGAAATATTCATTAATTTTAATGCAACCTACTTAGTTGCATACCACCCAACTACCGTATTTTTCCCTCTATAACACGCAGATTTTTTCTCCTAAAAAGGAAGGGGAAATGTCTGTGCGTGTTATTGAGCGAATGTGTGGTCCCTGGAGCCAAATGGCAAAAAAAATCAGGCAAAAATCAAATCGCGCGTCTCGGAGAAGGGAAACCTGAAAAGAGGAAGTGGCTGCTTTCCTGCATTCTGCCTCAGGGTCTTACTGCCCACCCTCCTCTGTTTCCTTGCTGTGTTTGCTCAAACGGAACAAAGAGCAGGGAAAGCCCCTCCCCTCCAGGCAAGCAGAGGGGAAAGCAGAGTGTCGTCTCTGTCCTCCGGTGCTGCTGAAAACATGCAGGAGGGAGAGAGAGAGAGAGAGAGAGAGAGAGAGAGAGAGAGAGAGAGAGAGAGAGCTGGCTGGCTTGGGTGGGTAGGTGAGGGAAAACTTTTGCCTTCCTTTCCTCCCTCCCGTTATACCCCTCTCCTGCATTCTTAGCCAGCTGCTTCTCTGCACACCCCTCTCGTGCTCCTTGTCCATTCTGTATTTTTCCTTCCTTCCCCACTTAAAATGTGGTTAAAAAGCATGGATTCACATGGATCCTCAGGATCTTTGCATTGGGTCACCCCAAATTCACCATCAGATCACATAGCATGTCCATGGCTACAGCCTGCCCCCCAAAAATCACACACGCACTGTTGCCTGGGGCTGCAATGGTGCAAAAATGTGGTTAAAAAGCATGGATCCACATGGATCCTCAGGATCTTTGCATTGGGTCACCCCAAATTCACCATCAGATCACATAGCATGTCCATGGCTACAGCCTGCCCCCCCCAAATCACGCACCCACTGTTGCCTGGGGCTGCAATGGTGCAAAAACGTGGTTACAAAACATGGATCCTCAGGATCTTTGCATTGGGTCACCCCAAATTCACCATCAGAGCACATAGCATGTCCATGGCTACAGCCTGCCCCCCCCCCAAAATCACACACCCACTGTTGCCTGGGGCTGCAATGGTGCAAAAACGTGGTTACAAAGCATGGATCCACAGGGATTCTCAGGATTTTTGCATTGGGTCACCCCAAATTCACCATCAGATCACATGTCTGTGGCCACAGCATGAAGCACAAAAATGATACATCCACTGTTTCATTCAGAATGTTTTTTCCCTTGTTTTCCTCCTCTAAAAACGATGTGCGTGTTATGGTCAGGTGCGTGTTATCGAGCGAAAAATACGGTAAATTTTGGCATTTGCTCCATACTGTGGCCAAAACATGTATAGTCGTACCTTGGTTGTCGAACTTAATCTGTTCCGGGAGTTCGTTCCGACTCCCAGAACTGTTTGAAAACCAAGGCATGGCTTCCGGCTGCAGAAGCTTCCTGCACTCAACCGGAAGCTCTGTCGGATATTCGGCTTCTGAAAAATGTTTGCAAGCCAGAACACTCACTTCCGGGTTTGCGGCATTCAGGAGCCAAAACGTCCGAGTACCAAGACGTTCGAGAACCAAGGTACGACTGTACAATACATTTCCATTAAAAAAGTTTCCATAAAACATTTTAATTTACATTCAATACAGACATCGAATTGGAGCTGCAAAGTACATTATTTTACAAACCAACACTGCTGAAGAACATTGTGAGATACATTATCCGAATGGATCTCCACCGGCTATTGTAATGCTGTAGGGTTTCCATAACACCATCAGATCTGTAACAAATGAAAATATTAAAGATTAACAACTCTCGGCACTTGTTTTTGTCTAACTTACAGCAATCTGTTCAAGAATAATAAGCACTCAGAGCAGTCCCTCTATGACAGAGGTAAATGTAAAGGTAAAGGGACGCCTGACCATTAGGTTCAGTCGAGCCCGACTTTGGGGTTGCGGCGGTCATCTCGCTTTACTGGCTGAGGGAGCCGGCATACAGCTTCCGGGTCATGTGGCCAGCATGACTAAGCAGCTTCTGGCGAACCAGAGCAGCGCATGGAAACACCGTTTCCCTTCCCGCTGGAGCGGTACCTATTTATCTATTTGCACTTTGACGTGCTTTCGAACTGCTAGGTTGGCAGGAGCAGGGACCGAGCAACGGGAGCTCACCCCGTCATGCGGATTCGAACCGCCGACCTTCTGATCGGCAAGTCCTAGGCTCTGTGGTTTAACCCACAGCGCCACCCACGTCCCTGTGACAGGGGTAGTCAACCTTTTTATACCTACCACCCACTAATGCATCTTTCTTGATGGTAAAATTTTCTTACCGCCCACCAGTGCTCGATGGAAGGAGGATTCAGCTTGTGCCCTATCAACCACCTAGAATCCCGAAACGCCCTGGTGGGCGGTAGGGACCAGGTTGACAACCCCCTGCTCTATGACTTCAGTATTTAAATACAATAATTTAAAAAAACCAGTAAATGGGCATAATGAAAGCCTTTCAAAGGCTCAACTAAAAAAATGCCACCGGAATAAAATAAATAATGAGCCCTTTTAAAAGGAGGCGCCATAATACCAATATTCGTTGTGACGCTTCGCATTTTTATCTGGAAGCTTAATATTTGATTCTAAAGTTCAAAGCCTACTGACCTTTTAGCGCTAATTAGAACAGTATAGGAATATAAGCACTAACCCCCAAACAACAACAAAACAACACTTCCGCCCTCGCCTGGACCACCCGGCCCTTCCTTCCCTCAGCGACTGACAATCCGACACCGGCTCTTCTTTCAGGGGCCTGACTCCGAGGCGAGACCCCGTCAAGGAGCGCAGCCCCCCTCCGCCTACCTCCAACTGGGGGTCCGGGGGTCCAGCAAAGGCTCCTCCTGCCCTTCAGGCACAGCTTCCCAAACAGCGTCGTCGGCCATGGTCGGCTTACGAATAACATCAGCAGCAGCGAAGGCAAGACGGAGCAGGTACGCTACCAGGAAGAAAGGAATTGGGTGGGACGGGAATCACGCCATTCCACACACGCCCACGGCCGCCCTCCTTTCCTTTACTCCGCGTCTTCCCGTTCAAGCCGTGAGGTGACGCGCCACGTGACTGACGGCGAACAAAAAAAAACAACCACCAGCCTCCCACAACACCAGGCACTTGTTGGTCACGTGAGAGGCGATGCGCTGATTGGTGTAAAGGCGGCTTACCCCACCCCTACCTCTTGCCGCTTCTCGCGCGGAGACGAGAGAGCGGGAAGAGGGAGTGAGTGACAGCGGCGACCTTCGGAGTTCTCCTCCGTTGCCCCGCCTCCCTCCCTCATTCACTGTGGCGGGACGGTGAAACCGAGTTCCGAAGGCTGGCGGATGAGAGGAGAGGCTGGGAAAGGGGGAGAGGCTGGAGGACGAGGACGAAGAGGAAGGAAACATCCCGCTCGCCTCTCCCTTCTGCCGCTTCTTCAGTGTGGCGGGTGGGGAGAATTCATTTTTTGCCTCCGCGCGGGCAGGACGTGCAGCCTGACGCGTCTCCCTGGGTGGCGGGACATGGGTAGGTCGTCGGAAAAGCCTGTGGGCTCCTGGGCGTCCTTGCCCAAGCTTGCTGGGAAGCGCCAGAAGACCTCCTGCACCTGCGCGGGGTCTTGTGGCACAAGTTGGGGCTGCACACGTTGTCCTCCATGCCTTCATTTCTCGGGAGGAAGGGTAAATGTTATCCAAGGACCCCCCCCCTTTCAACCCTCCTTTTTTTGGGGGGGGGCAAAGTTTTGTTTCTGGGTTAGTCGGCAATCCAATGCATCTTCCACACGGGAACCAGCTCCATTGAATGCCGTGATTTCGCTTCCCAGCACGTAGGTTCGGACGGTCCACCCTGCCTAACCAACCCCGTTGTAATTTTATTTGTTGGCGGGTGAGGTTGAAGGCGCGTTTCAGGGACAAGCTCGCAGTTGAATCAAACACGACCCCCCCCCCCCCCGGCGCCCTTATTCATATGTGGGAAGCTTTTGTTTGCTTGTGAGAGGAAGGCCAACGAGAAAGGAACTTCGTTGAAGTGTGTGGATTTGCTTTGCCTTATATGTGTGTCTGTTTTCTAAAGCATTGCTCTCTCTGCGGATCCAGTGGCTATTGCTTATTAAAACACCAAGGTTAGGAGGCCAGAACAAAATTCTGAAGGTCTGAAACATGCTGATTCTGGCAAATAAAAAAAATGATCTGCCTCCTTTGGGTGATACTATATTACCCTCTTTTTAAAAACTAGTGTGAGAGCCAGAGTAGTTGAGGGTATTGTAGCAGCACACATTGTGAGTGAAGTAGCTCATAACTCTGGCCTCTTGGTAGTGGGTAAGTATCTCTGTATAGGGTTTACAGTGTCAAATAGAAGCTGTCCTCCAGATTTGTTTTATAAAAAGGTGCTGAGGGGAAATCTGAAGCCTTTCCTAGTAGCATATATACTCTTAATATTTTGAATTACATACAGAATTTGACTCATTCATACTTTGAACCAGCAGATATGAAGAGAGTTGCGGGTAAGAGAATTCTGGACTGACAAGGTTGACAGGTATGAACAACTTCTGGTTGAGAACCTTAATGTATGTTTTTAGTGTGTGGGTGTTGTACAAAAGTGTGGTATGAAAACATTTGTTTCCTTTTTATTCATAAATTACATGGCTGATCTTGTTGTTTTCAGGGTTGTCGTACATTTTGCAGTGTAGATTGCCAGTGATTTATTGTAGGGGGGAAATGGTGTCAACTTTTTCTTTTTTTCTTTTTTTTAAAAGATATTTATTGAAATTTTCAAAAAATAAAGAAAAAACAGAAAAAAACACACATATAATTTGCATTCCTTACTTTCAATAACATATTTCCCTGACTTCCCCACACCTCCCCTTCTTGTATTCCAATTCAATTTTTAGTTCAGCAAGTTCTTATCCCCAAATTTTACCTTATTATATTTAATTCATTTTAGTTAACCAATTTTAACATAAACCTCAGTCTTTATGCGTCAGTACTTATTCTTAATATCTTTTTCTAAGATCGACCCCAATTCCCTTTCACGAGTTCCCCATTTTGATATAAGTAACAAAACAAAATACAAAAAAAAAAAGTATAATTGTACACCCTTTGGATTCCCAAAGCCCCACTCCCCGCCTTTCCCGGTTTTGAGCTCCAACAAATGTCCATCAGTCTATCTGCTGTCAGCCTGGTGACCTCACGTCCGAGGCTCTTAATTCTCTCTCAATTCCTCTCTGCCGGTTTTTTTGATAGTCCTTTATATTAAACACCAAATCTCGGAGAAGCTCTGTCCCAATAAGGTCCATGTTTCTTCCAGCCAGACCTCCATATTTAAAAGTGTAGTCCAAATCTTGTTTCTTACTTCTTTTAAGTCCAAATGTCCCAGAAACTCCAGCTTCCACTTTAGTCAAGTTTGTAATCCATAAGTCTTCAGATCTCCACATGAGGAGATCTCTCCATTCCTCATTCTTCCATTCAAACCAGATTTTCATAATCTCATTCTTCTTTTCCTTTATATCCATCTTAGCAGGCCTCTGGCTCTCCTTAATCATCTGTGGCATTATAGCTCCTCCTTCCTTTCCCCAACTTTTTCTTTTTGTATATTGCAAAGATAATGCGTCCAAACCACGACTAAGACAGTCCTATGCACAGTAAGCTGGGAGTAAGCCACATTATATTAAACGACTTATTTATTAATGGACATGAATAGGATTGCACTGTAAATCACATTCCTGATGTTATAATACTGCTGTGTTATTCATGGCCCACTAATTATAGTTTTATTATTTCTGTTCTTTCCTGTTCTCATTTTGATTCCGAATTTCAATGTGTTTATTTGAGGACAGTGTTTTTGAGGCCAAGGTTGTTGCTACAAATATTTCACACACTTTGGGATTAGTAAAAGCTGGTAGATTAAGTTTGGCAACATATTATCTTCTCAACATACTAACCTTGTATGCTATCATTGTGAAACTTTACTTTAGAAATGAAGCATGACTGCAATCATGTTTTTACGCTCTGGAAAAATGCTACCTTATACCAAATATCAAGGTTAATCTGACATTACCAAAAGTTGGGAGGGGGTCATTTGCTAGGCTAACCATCTTGTGTTTCCTTCGGTTTTGCTGTTTGGAGCGTGTCCTTGTGTGAATGAAAAACAACTAGCTTTTGCAGTAATCAAAGTATATTTTGAGCAGAATGTTCTATGTTTGAAAGATCTTACGTACATTCTAGACTTAAAGCACTTCAGCTCCTTGTTAATTTTTCATCCTGTGTTGTAATTGTTGGAAAAAATAGCAACAAAGAACCTTAGCTATCAAATTCCTGACATTGTTCTTGAAGAGTGAGATAGAAATATGATTCTATTGATTTGTTTCCAGTCAAAAAGCTCAGTGGTAAATGAAAAGACGAAATGGCAGTGGTGAAATATTAACTAAGCAATTACATTATGTCAAAGGATAAGGCAGGTTGCTTTTGTTTGCTTTACTTGATAAGCGGTAGATGACCACAGCAATGATACTGAAATGATTTTCAGGAAGGAAAAGTCTCTCAGTGTTCGGACATAGCTTCTGTTTCTTTAGATGTACATTGCAAAATTTAATACTTTGACCTAGAGCTATCTTACAAAAGTCACATCTTCTATTACCTTAGAGTTTACTTTGAAAAGCATTCTAAAAGATCTCATTTTGGTGATGCAGAAGCAACCTACCAATTTTGGAATGCCTACCAATAAAAATATATTCTTGCAACCATCATATTATGTATGAATTTAAGAGATTGAAAAGAGTGTGCATGTTTTAAAATGAAGTTGAAAACAGTGGGAAAGTTCATTCAGTTATTGCAACATTTACAAAATTGAAAGATTTACCCCCCAAAAAAGGGGGGGGGGAACCAATCACCTTTCCCTTCACTCAAACTAATGCATGCAGATTGAGCTCTCTTTGTAAACTCCTTACAGCTCTTTTCATTGTTACAAGGTGCACATTCTTTTCCAACTACAACAGTTTGTACTCTTGGGATTTTTCCAACATCTTTATCCACTAGGATTCAGTTCCTAAAATTAGGTGGCTCTGTACTCTGTGGTATGTTGCTTATGCCACAGCAAGTATTGCTCTGTTTAAACAGCTGTGTCCTCTGCATTGGTCTAGGCACCCTTATAATTTACCCATTTGCAATACAAAATAATTTAACATGCAGAAGGTTTCTTTTCAATATCTGTGCAGTGTGAACAGCTGTGCAGGTAATAGGCTGTTTCAGTGTGTTTTACATTTTAAAAAAGTTTTCATTCTTCTGTTCAGATTGGTTCCTATTCCTGAGTGGGAGATTATCAGCCAAACCTAACCACTGCATATTTTTGCTAGTTAACATAAGAGGGGCTGACACCACAGACCATAGAAAATGTAATTGGTAGAGAGGCCTCTGTGTGTTGTCACTTCCCCTCTTCTCCTGGGAGGGAAGAAATGTATAGTACTTCCTATTGCTCTGTCTCTCTTCCTTTGATCAGCAATGGATGTGGACATGCCTCCACTTGCTCCAGCTTTAGGCATATGCCTGAATTTGGTTATACTATCAATATAAGTATTTTGCCTACATAGCTTTTCCCATTTGTAAAAGATAACAACCTGGATTAATAGAATATCTTTCTCCCTTCACTGATATTTGCTGTTGTAGCAGAATTGCAACAAATTGTTGACAGGCAGCTTATTAAAGGTGCATCAAATCAAGTGCTAATAAATTCTACTTCCTTAGTCATTTTCTTAAAGCAAGTACAGGGTTTCTTTTTAACGAAGATTAATGTGCCAGTTTCAAGCATGTTTTTGAAAGTTATATTGCACAATTTCTGTGTGTTTATAACTAGCGTTTGCTTTCATTGGAAATAAGAGTTGTACTTTTACAGTTACAAGGTAAAAAACAACAGTACTTTTCACCAGTATGTTAAACAGCTCTCTCTGCTCTTTTTCTAGATGTGTTTTGCTAATGGGTGTGAGTAAACTAGATGTCTTATACAGGCGCCTTCTTCTCACTAAGCTTTTTATTCAAGGATGGGGAAGACCAGAAGACTTGAAAAGGTAGTTATGCTCACTCATGCTTATATTCCAGATTGGTGTACATGCTGTTTTTAAATTTCAAAAAATAGTACCCCCAAAGCTTATATTCTGAGTGCACACTGAAAGCTTAAAACCGTTTTCTTATACTGTATGAAGGAAAAGTTAGAAAAGCATATGTCTCAAATTGAAGGGTAATACTTGTGTTAATACATGTTTAAATTTAAATACTGGTGTCACATTAAAAATAAACAATACTTGTGCAGGAGTTATTAATGTTAACATTGGATATTATAGCATCCTAGGTAGGGGTGGAATTAAAGATCATTCAGGCCAAACAGAGACAAAATTATAAAACACATTTTTGTGTCTTTTATGTAGTAATAGCTGAAACTTAACACTATTTTTTGTCATTAACAGAATATTTGCATTCAGAAAGATTATTGGAAACAGAGAAAAATGTCAAAATCTGGTTTCAAGAGACTATCCAGTGCACATCAACAAGGTATTAAGTTGCATTTATTTTTTAAGTTTAAGAGTCTCTGCAGATTTGCAATCCTGATTATGAAAAAGGATAAACATTTGTTCAAAGGGGAGGTATCATTTGTTGAGTTGAAGTATATCTATAGAAAGGAACCTATGCTTGGTAATCTGCATGTTGCTAGAATTCACTAGATATTAGAGGAAGGGCTGTAGCTCAGAGGTAGACCATCTGCCTTGTGTGCAGAAAATCCTTGTTTCAATCTCCAGCACCTTCAGGTAGGGTGCAGATATATTCCCTGCCTGGAGAGTTGCTGTTAGTCAGTGTAGATGATACCGAGCTAGATAGACCAGTGGTCTGACATTGTATAAGGCAGCTTCCTCTGTCCCACCAAATGTACTTGTTAATGTTTGACAGCTTCGGTAAGAATGCAATGTTGTTACTGTAGGTTGAAGAACAATCAGACTGTAAGATCCTTGATGGACAGTTCATTTCCCCCTTGGCTCATTATGTACCAGATATCATGCCACCAGAATCCATCACAGCAAGGTAAGGACAGGCACCTAATGTAAGTTATGAAATTACAGAGAGTGAGATGAGACAAAATGCTGATGAAAAGGTGACGCATACGTGTGTTAATTTTGAATAAGGATAGGTTTGCATGTTGGCTAGGGCTTTGTCTGCACTGAGTGCCACTGGGAACAGCTCCTTACCTTATGTGCTAAGAGCTCCTCTTCAAATTTTTGTCCCAGTAAGTATAATACTACGATTAAAAAGGTCCTAACTAAACTTCTGCATGCCTTAAGGGACATTTTAGATCCCGTACAGCGTTTTCCCCCCCATACACATGTGCCAGTTATTCTGGATTTGCATTTGATTGGAGAAATGCCATATATGATGGCTAGCAGCAGTTTTAATTATCACGGGAGCTGGAAACATTTTCTGCAATGATGCTTATTACTTAAGAGGGGGGAAATGCATTACTAGTCCTTGATATAAAACATTTTTGTGTGATATTAGTTGCTAGTCTGTTAACTTTATTTCATGTAGGCATAGTTTTCAAATGATTGCTTTCTATTTGATAGGTTTCAGTTTTTAGTACCCAAGCTATGGAACAGCAAATACAGACCAGTGTGCATTCATTTGGCAGGCACTGGCGACCATGTAAGCATACAACATTACTTCATTAATGCTTTTTTTAAAACCTGTTACACTTGTTCTATTTAATTTAATCTTATTAAACTTTTGTCTCTTTAGTACTTTTGGAGACGACGCACATTAATGGCCCGTCCAATGATCAAAGAGGCCTGCATGGCTTCACTGTTGTTAGAAAACCCTTATTATATCCTTTATATTAAGCAAAATGTATCTGTGAAGCACAATCTAGAGAGGAAAGATGCTGTTGCCTAGTAATGTGTTTAGTTCCAACACTAATATGGTGAATGGATATGTCAAATATGTAAAAGCATATGACATGTGAACCATTTATATGTTTCCTGTATAGATTGGTAGCTTGGAAATTGACAACATTATAGTAAATGACCTGTAAGTGACCTAATGATTATACTTAAGTATGTGTAGTTCTGCTTGAAAAGAAATCATATATTCTGTGGATATTTTGCAACTCTTAAATCTCCAAAAGCATAAATAACTTAAATTAATGTTGTGTGTATGTAATCATATATAAAGTTAAACTATATGCAAATAGACTCCAGGGCATCATTATCTAAAATTAGACACACTTTAAATGCAGCTTAGGGAGGGCATGAGGACCATTTAGAGAGAAAAATAATAGGAAAAGAATGCATTGCCCCACTTGATTGCCATGTTTTCATTTGGCTTGTCACAGTTAAGAGATTCAGTTTCCAAATTACCAATCAGCAGTCTTTCATAAAATATTAGTTTTCTGTCTCCCTGTTTGAGGCCGCTGCATTAATTTATCTATCAATAAATCTGAGGGTTTTTTAAAATCCAATCCTCTTCTGTTGGCGTTTTGATAACACAAAAATGGAAATCTGTCACCAATTGGGCAGCTGTTAACAAATTCTGAATTGCTTTCTTATAGAGATATTATATTTATCCCATGATGTAGCCCAAGAGGGCAAAAATTTAATTCACATATTATAATTTTCTTAATAGTTGGCAGCAATTAAACATTCAGAATGTTTGTGTGGAACGTGTCTGGATCATGGCCATTATTCTAAGCAATGTTACTGAAATTCCTAATAAAGCAGTAAGACAAGTTTTTCATATTGCTGTTTAGTTATATATAATGACTTGCCTAGATAAGTCATTCAATGATTGAAATGTTACGCATGTGTGAACTCAAATCTCCTATGTCTAACATAATGCATGAGCTCACATTAAAGGTAAAGGTAAAGGGACCCTTGACCATTAGATCCAGTCGTGGCCAACTCTGGGGTTGCAGCGCTCATCTCGCTTTATTGGCTGACGGAGCCGGCATACAGCTTCCGGGTCATGTGGCCAGCATGACTAAGCCACTTCTGGCGAACCAGAGCAGCACACGGAAACGCCGTTTACCTTCCCACCTATTCATCTACTTGCACTATGACGTGCTTTCAAACTGCTAGGTTGGCAGGAGCAGGGACCAAGCAACGGGAGCTCACCCCGTCGCGGGGATTCAAACCACCGACCTTCTGATCGGCAAGTTCTAGGCTCTATGGTTTAACCCACAGCACCACCCATGTCCCTCACATTACCTCCTGTTTAATTGTTAAATTGCAAGCCTAAACCCACACAGTTAAAATAACTTTGATTTTAGTGTGCACATTTATTTTTTAATAAAACCTTTAAATATTAATTGTAATGAAAATGTTGAGACTCAAAAGGTATATACATTTCCATATTAATTTCTTTGACTCTTATCTGTACATGGATGCAGAAAACCCAAGGATCAGTTGTAAGTATTAGCAATGTACTGTATTCTGTGATACATTTAGGAAATAGATATACTGCTTAAAATTTAAAAGTTATATCTTATTTCTGATGTATCGTGTTTATTTGACTTTATTCCTTTTTGCGAGAAACTCATTTTAAGCCACAGTGGTCAATAATACAAATAGGAATATTGCATTCTGCCACTTTAGGGGCTACATAACCTTTTAAAGTTGCTACCTTCTGCATACCTTGAATGTGGGACGGTTTTGGTAACTGTGTTAATGTTGAATGTCTTCAAATCCTTTATATAAGCTATTTCTAGAAAAACCTTGTTCCAAGTATGCAGCAACTTGGTGTTGCAAGATGTTCAGATGTATGAAAACTAGGTCATTTCATAGACTGCCAATCGCTGTAAATAAATTTCACAGTGAAGGCTTTATGTGGCTGTAGCATTTCACTTGTTTCTTTTGCCAACCATTTTGAGTGAATAGTGGCAGCTTTCCCCAACTGAGAAGGGGAAGATAATACATTCCTCATCTCTGCATTCTTCCCTTCTGTTTCCCCAAATTAGCAAAGTGCTCTGAACAAGCATAGCATGATGGATTCTAACCAGGCACCAGAGCTATCCATCGTAAAGTTAAATTGTTGCAGTATACTTGTAATACTGCATAGCAGACAAAACTGCTGTACAGTGGTACTTCGGGTTACATACGCTTCAGGTTACAGACTCTGCTAACCCAAAAATGGTACCTCGGGTTAAAAACTTTGCTTCAGGATGAGAACAGAAATCGTGCTCTGGCGGCGCAGCGGCAGCAGGAGGCCCCATTAGCTAAAGTGGTGCTTCAGGTTAAGAACAGTTTCAGGTTAAGAACGGACCTCTGGAACAAATTAAGTACTTAACCCAAGGTGCCACTTGGAAAATATATCCTGTAACTTCAATGCAGGTATCTATGCAAAACAAATTTGTTTAATATTGTAGCACATTTGAAATTCTGGCCTTAATAGTAATTGTAGATTGATGGATAAGTTGCACAAAGTCCACAGCTTTTCTTCATCTGGCAGTATCAATATTTTGAGGCCTTTTTGTCATAAAGCAACTTTATAAAGAAAATATTTTACTTTATTGGCCAAAATCCATTGCTGGCAGTTTTGTGTGGATTGTGTTCCTGTTAACTGTAGTTAATAGCTATATAGTTGGGTCCAGTTCGTCCAGGCAGCAGCTACTAGGTTTAAATATAGTCATAACCCTGCCTCAAATTAAACGAGAGAGAGTTTTCATGAGGACAGTGATCTGAATTGTAGAAGATATGATTATAGGTACATTTGTTAATATATATATGCAAAGTTTGCCTTTCTTTTCTCGGGAGAAAAGAAGATCATGTCTGAAAAATGTCTCTGACCTGTTTGTCATGGGAGGAGCTCTTGTGCTAGAATCAGCTGTTCTTCTGCACTGGTTAGAAAGAGAAGGCTATGGACCCCTTGGGATGACAGGAATATCCATGGGAGGACATGTAAGAACCTTTATTTGAAAAATAGTAAATAAGTTGAAGCTTATATATGTCTATCATTAGCTGGTTTTAAGTTTTGTAAAATAAGTTACAATATAAGTGAGTTATTCTGACCAAATTGCGGGAGGTAGTGGAAGATAGGAGTGCCTGGCGTGCTCTGGTCCATGGGGTCACGAAGAGTCGGACACGACTAAACGACTAAACAACAAAGTGAGTTATCTAAATCACATGACATAGACATGAAAAATGGGATGCACAGATATGGAAATGGCCTTACATTTTCATATTCCATTAGAATGAATACTGTATATAGTTTGATCAAATTCTTATTAAATTTCAAGTTTATGTCCAGGTACATATCCCAGGTACAAACCCATGAAACATATGAAGTATTGTTGGCCTATCACTTACCTTAGACAAGTCTATCTCAGCAAGTCTGTTGTGAAGATTAAATGAGAACCTTACTTATGTTACTCAGAGATCCTTGGAAAAAGGACCTCAGGATTTGTATTAAAGAGGCAAGGAGGATTCCTTGGAAGAAGGATTTTTATTGAATGCATACATAATGATTAAAATTATGAAATGCTTTTCAAAATCTGAAGTTTAGATGATATTTTTATATAAATGCCATTTAAGTTTGTTGTGAATAAAATCTGGAAGGGGAAAGAACTGGGAAGGGTTTTTTTGTATTCTAAAATATGTTGAGGGGGTGAAAGCTATTTCTCTCAGGTAGTAATTTCATTTTACTTGTGCTTATGAAAACAAAGTAAGTCTGTTGCTCCCTAAGGAATTATGAAACCAACTGTGCTGTATAATTTATTTCAATTTGCAGTAAATGCATTGTGTGTGTAAAGAAAACAGATAAAGATTTACGTTAAAGGATTTTGGAAGAAAAATACTGAGGTGACTAATACAATACAAATCACAGGCACTATTTGTCTTCGGTGACAAGCAGTATGTAACCTGAAAAAAATATTGTATTGTCTTCTATTTGACAGATGGCATCATTAGCAGTGTCAAACTGGCCTAAACCGTTGCCACTAGTTCCTTGTCTCTCCTGGTCTACAGCCTCTGGTGTTTTTACTACGGTAATCTATTTGTAGTGTACAATGCCAACAAGTGGGAAACCAAAAGGCTTCAAAGCCCTAATATTAATCAGGTTTGATTTATTGTTGGGATATTTCATAGTAGAAATACTTTGTGTTCTTGGGGTTAGGGTAGAGTTACCAAATTTTGAATTGAGGAGGAACTTTTCAAAAATAGTTATTCCATCTCTCAGTACCTCCGCAAACACTCCATTTTTAAAATGCTTTATGAGGCATGAAAGGCAGCCGAGTGAAACATGCAAACCTAAAGCTTCCATGGTTCTTTGATCCTTGCCCTTGTTTGTAGATGTGCCCAGAGATGTTTTCACAGCTCATGGGGAAACTTTGCTAAACTGATATAAATTACAATTATTTGTATATAGTTGGTGTCTTTAGAATAAGAGTTCATAATGCCTTGTCACTGCTTTATAATGTCTTTAATTTCAGGGTGTACTGAGCAAGGCAGTGAACTGGAGACAGCTTGAGAAACAGTATTATTCAGAGAGTGTTTATGAAGAAGAGATCATTCAAATGCTTGAATATTGTGGAGTAGGTATAATTTTATTTTCCATACTAAATATTAGCTGCACAGTTTGACCATTGAAAACATGTCACAGTGCTCAAGCATTTCAGCAAAAACATTAGATATGAAACTATAGGATTTGTTATACATATATTCTTGTAAAAAGATGCATTGACATTTTTTTTAAAAAAAATGCATTACCCTTCTACTCTTTATTATTTTTACACTGGTGAATGGTGGATTGTGAGAGAGCTTGTGAAACTACAGTATGTAATTAGGAAGGAGCATTTTCATCGTATGACTAGAACCAACCAGAGCATTTAACCAGAAAATTTAATTTTTGGATTGCTTTTGTTAAAAAAATACTGCATTTCCTCTTACATTTTGTATGTTGGTTGCTAAATGGCTCCCATGTTTGTTACATGTTCACCAAAAATTTAGTAAACAGCATAGCTGTTCATAGATGCTTAGAAATTATAACTAGGGATTATTTCTTGTTATCAGGTTATCAAAAACATTAACGTAAGGATCCGTAGATCGAATATCAGATGCTGTCTTTTCAGTAGGAAAATGTAATGGGCCACCTGTCGCATTTCTCTTCAATAATAATAATAATAATATTTTATTATTTAGGGACACTTGTGGCGCTGTGGTCTAAACCACTGAGCCTAGGGCTTGCCTATCGAAAGGTTGGTGGTTCGAATCCCCACGACAGGGTGAGCTCCCGTTGTTCAGTCCCGGCTCCTGCCCACCTAGCAGTTCGAAAGCACATCAAAGTGCAAGTAGATAAATAGGTACCACTGTCTGCGGACAAACGTCGGCTCTCTCGGCCTATAGATCGAGATGAGTGCACAACCCCAGAGCCATCCATGACTGGAACTAATGGTCAGGGTACCTTTACCTTTATTATTTATACCCCACTCATCTGGCTGGGTTTCCCTAGCCACTCTGGGCGGCTTCCAACTGAATATTAAAAACACAGTAAAGCATCAAACATTAAAAACTTCCCTAAACAGGGCCACCTTCAGATGTCTTTTAAAAGTAAGATAGTTGCTTATTGCCTTGACATCTGCTGGGAGGGCGTTCCACAGGGCAGGCTCCACTAACGAGAAGGCCCTTCCTGGTTCCCTGTAACCTCACTTCTCACAGTGAGGGAACCGCCAGAAGGCCCTCGGTGCTGGACCTCAGTGTCCGGGCTGAACAATGGGGGTGGAGACGCTCCTTCAGGTATACAGTAGTACCTTGGTTTGCAACTGCTTTGGACTGCAACTGTTTTGGATTACAACCACGTCAAACCTGGAAGTGTGTGTCCCTTTTTTTGGATTACAACCAATTTTGGGGGGGAGGCCACATTGGCGAAAGCGTGCCTTGGGTTACAACCTGTTTTGGTTTACAACCAGACCTCCGGAATGGATTATGGTTGTAAACCAAGGTACCACTGTACAGGACCGAGGCCGTTTAGTTCTCCTGACAGTGGCCAGATGTTGGGGGGTTTTTAAGACCGCTGTTGCAGAATGTGGAGGTGGGCTGCTTCTTCTTCTTTGGTGATAACTCGTAGCCGAGTAAGATTGTCCTCCATGAACACAGTATTAATGGTGTGTCCCTAGGTGACTCTAGGAGGCCAATTTTGGATCCACACGTCCTTTTACAGTGGGTACATGGGTTTCTGGATGGGAGTTGATCATTGTGAGGGTTTGACAAACGTGCCTTCCTCTTCGCTTGTTTCTTCCTTTCATCCTCAGTCTGAGTATCTTCAAAGTCCATGACACCTTTGGTAAAGGCTGTTCTCCAATTGGAGCGCTTGCAGGCCAGTGTTTCCCAATTCTCAGTGTTTATACTGCATTTTGTTAGGTTTGCCTTGAAAGAGTCTTTAAACCTCTTTTGTGAACCACCAACATTACGCTTTTCATTTTTAAGTTCGGAATAGAGTAGTTGCTTTGGAAGACTATAATCAGGCATCCGCACAAATGATCAGTCCAACGAAGTTGATGTTGAAGAATCATTGCTTCAACACTGGCGATCTTTGCTTCTTACAGTACACTGACATTAGTTCACTTCCCAAGTGATATGTAAAAATTTTCAGAGACTCTTTTGAGGATTTGGAGATAGTGTTTATAAGTGGTGCATGTTTCATAAGCGTACAGTAAGATTAGTAGTACAATAGCTCTGTAAACAAGCATTTTGGTTTCCCTGCAAATGTCCTGGTCCTCAAACACTCTGCACTTCAGTTGAGAGAAAACTGCACTCACAGAGCTCAGGTGATGCTGGATTTCGGCATAAATGTCTGCCCTTGTGGAAAGATAACTGCCCAGGTAGGAAAAATAGTCGACATTTTCCAACATTACACCGTGCTTGTTGGTGCACCACTTGGGTTTTTTGGATGTTGAGCGATAGGCCAAGCTTTTCATAAGCTTCAAAGATATTTAGGGTGGTTTGGAGGTCATCCTCTGAGTTTGCACACACTACGTCGTCATCAGCATATTGAAGCTCTATGACGGAAGTTATGGTAACCTTCCTCTTTGCTTTCAGCCTATATCTGTTCAATATATGATTTCAACCCCAGTGGGGAGTCTCCCTTCGACAATGCTCCTTGCACTCCTGGCTCTATCCCTTTTAGTTAGGAAATAATTATAGGAGGACTTGGAGAAATGTGGCAGTGGCAGAAGAAGGGTTCTTTATTCTCCTACTCACCTGCGCAGTCTTTCCCAGCTGTTTCATATTTTGCATAGGAAACAAAAAAGCAATGACTAGATGTGCTAGGAGGCCACTAATGGAAGATACCGAGCTGTTGCCACATCAAGTGACTGCTGGTAAAACTATTGCCTGGAATTTCTGAAGATGATGGAGAATAGAAAACTTGGGTTTTTTGGTGTTTCCAATGCTAGTTATTTGTAATGAACTTCTAAAATATCGGGACTAAAATGTCCTCCTCCTAGTAAGAAAATTATAAATCAGTGGGAAAGCATCTTGTTCTCTAGGAACATTTATTTTATGTTAAGCAGAACTGTGAACTGCGTATCTTGCATATTCCTTTACTCTTTCTGGTGGAGTTGGTACTGTATGCATTGCAAGTACTCAACATTAGGTAACAGAATACACACAACAGCCTATATTGTTGTAAACCGCTTGGGCTTTTTTTTTTTTTAAACAATCAAGTGTTATATAACTTTTGTGAAATAGATACTTTGAGAAAGCCTAGTATAGAATGAGGATGATTTAATCATTTATGATAGGGGAGAGGACACTATGTTGAGATTTCTGCCTTTCTCTCTAAGGATGCTTGTGGATGTGCTTGCATTTGCAGAGATTTCAAATTTCTGAAAATAAATTCCACCCCACCCACCCCAGATACAATTAAATTAAAAGTTGTTAACATAGGGGTGCATTCATAAGGCAGTTTCATACAAGCCAAAGGTTGGGATATGTCACTTTAGTCTTTTCTATGTTTACATAGTTTAAGTGACTCACATTAGAAATTAAATTGTTCTCAAGATTCAACACTGTCAATTGTATCTTATATAATATAAGAGATATTTGGTGTTGTAGTCACCATATATTTGGGAAGTGTCTTGAGTTAAAATATAAACACTGCCATATTCTTTTAGAGCAGCGGTCACCAACCGTGCCCTCCAGATGTTGCTGGACTTCAGCTTCCATCATGCCTGACTTACTAGCTTTCTAAGTAAAGTCCCACCAGCATCCAGAACCCAGTACATTAGATACCCCTGGATTAGAGTAATGGAACATCTAGCTCATTCAAGAGAGCAAATTATAGAAGTTGCCACATACTACCCCCCCCCAGCAAATGTTTTAGGGTTACCAGAGTAACTGATACCTTACAGGATATCTACCTAATATTCAAAGTGTCTTAATTGAATAGATATTTTTGTTTAGACAGATTCATTCAAGATGGGACAAGACTTTGTTAAAAATTCTCCTGGCAGTGTGGACAGTTTAAGCAATCTGGATCTGCATTCCGGTATGCTGAACCTGGATACCAAAAGCAAAGCTCTATCTTCGGAAGCTGGTCACTGCATTAGCAGTAGCAGAACTCCTCTAAGTGCCTCAGCGGAAGGACTGTTAGTTGAAGAGGCGTCAAAAATGCAGTGCATAAACCAGATGTTTTCAACCAGCAGCAGTAGCAATAAGGATTTTACCAGTAATCAGAAGCATCTGATAAGTGGAAAAAGGGACAGTTTACAAAGAGAATCTTTAAGATTCATGAAAGGGGTGATGGACGAATGTACTCATGTAGCTAATTTTTCAGGTACATGTTATTTTAATACAGTTTTGAAACTCTTCTTTTTGCTGCCCTCTGCCTATTTCTACCCTGTTAAGTAACACTTCTGTTTTTTATGTTTTCTTTCTCCAAATTTTCATTTCTGCATTTCTAAGTAATCTCTGAGCACATAAAGCATTTAAACCTGATTCCCCCACCCCTTTCTTCTTTATATCCAGTGGTGTCTAGTTTGTCTTATAGGACTAGAAATGTAGCTTATATCGTAAGTTGCATAGTCTGTGGAGTTATTTGAAGCCTCACATGATCACTAACAGCATAATTCTCTGCTCTGCGCAAGGCAAAAAGCAGATAGGGTTGAACACAGCCGCTGCCTCATTGTAAATTATGGTGACCTGGTGGAACAGCAGCTAGATCAATACCTATCAACATGCAAAGCTTTGTGTGAGCAGAGAAGGTATAGTAGTGGCTAGTGACATAAATATAAGTGGGACTAGGGCTCCTTGTTCTGCAAGGCGAGGACCAAAAAATATTGAAATGAAAAAATTGAGCACCAGGGCCAATTATTCTCAACAAAGCCCAGCAGAAAAGCAAAATGCAATACTGTGCCATAGACCATGCAACATGTTGAAATGATAGGGCATGGCCATAGACAATACCCCACTACCCCATGTGTCTATGAACCAAAAAGACACAGGGAAGGAGGCCACAAGGTCAACATGAGACCACTGCAGATCACAAGATGATGCTAACATACTAGAGCAGGTTATTAGGCTATAAGGTGGTTCTTCAGCAGGATCAAGAAAGCTTGTTTCATAGTCACAACCTATTGTATATGGACTAATTTTCCTTTGCTGTTCTTTCCCATTCTTGTGTAATCTAACATAAGCTACTGACAGTGTTGCTTCAGCAGTAAAAAAAGAACTAAGGCTGCATTAAATAGTTGCCATTTGCTGAAGACATGATTGTGAATTGTGGATTCCCATGCAATTACCTTGTAATTTTAACCTTTCTGTAACATTCTGTAACTAAAGATAGCATATTTAGCTTTAAAGAGCTTTGTTCCTTGTTCTCAGTTCCAGTTGATCCAACACTGATCATAGTAGTTCAAGCCAAGGAGGATGCTTATATTCCAAGAACTGGTGTACGTAGCCTTCAAGAAATATGGCCCGGATGTGAAATCAGATACTTGGAAGGAGGTCATGTTAGTGCATACCTCTTCAAACAAGGATTGTTCAGGTGAGGCATTGATTAAGCAATGAAAATCAAACAAAGCTTTTATACTCTACTACTACTGCATCTCTTAAGTGCTAAGTATACATATTTTGTTGTGGCAGTCTAAAAGTTGCCTGCATTCAACAGATTTAGGCCACTTCAAAGCTAGTAGTAAGTCATGGTTTTGTGCTATGTGAACAAGCTTTATTGAGTCTTGGGCTTATGGTCTCCCATCTCCTCAGTTTGAGCCAGGCTTGTTTTAACAAACCATAGTTTAAAATAACTATAGAGTTTCACCTAGCTTGGATGTAGTCTGAAACAGGAACCAGGTTGTTACAACAGTGAAGTGGTGGTGTATAAACCTAGGTTTTCTTCTCATTTATTTAGTGCTAAATGACAGCATTACATCTGAAATGAGCTTTATTTCCTACTCAGTTCTGTTTTATATTTCAGTTGTTGTATTTGTTACCCCTAAATTGTGGATTTCTGAGATTTGTGGCTTTGTTTATAATTGGCAGGAAGTGCCCAGCATTGCCCAGGAATTTTTAGAAACACTTTTGTGTGTGTGTTTTATAAATGGATAGTGTAATCTGTGAGTTTTGACTCATGACACTCAAAATTAGGTGAAGTCACACCAAGTCAGGTTTGGTCCATCAACTTGAATTAAAATTATGTCCATTGTTCAAATGTCAATGAAGACTGCTGCACTCCCCCCGCCCCCCGGATCTGGAACCCTCATGCTGGGTTTGGTGATGATTTATTGAGAGGCAGCCAAATCTATGACAAAAAATTTCCGAAGTCCTATATTGCTCTGCTAAATTGAATCAAAATGTCACCTAGCATCCAAACATTGCTGAAGACAGCTGCCCCCACCAACTGCCCTCATGCCAAGTTAGGCAACAGTATTTCAAGTGGTGGCTGAAGATATGCAAAAAAACGGGCATAGTCATGGCAAAGTTGTGGTTTTTTCCACCATTTTTATTTTAAACTGGCATGCTGCATTCAAACATCAATGTAGGCCACCACCCCAACTCAGGAACCCTAAAATTTGGCAACTATATCTCAAGAAGTATCCGAATGCTGAAAACAGACAAATGGACATTTTTCTAAAATGTATAGTAGAAGCAGGTGCTAAAATCTTTTGTTAGATCGCTGTGCTGCATCTGGACAAAAAAATATTGTAAATTATTAGTGTACCTTCATTAATGTTGTTAATCTTCTCTTTCTCTTAGACAAGCTATATATGATGCCTTTGAACGCTTTCTCCAGAAATACGCTGTATAGCTCTGTCCTTTGGAGCCGCTCTATATAGACTTGTTCTGAGCTCTTTTTTACATGGATCCTCACGTTGACTTCATGTGGAGAACAAGTCAGACATAAGTTCAGTTAAGTCACCAACTGGACGGTAAATTGAACTTGGCGTTATATCAGAATGAAATCAACCAATTTCAAACTTGCACCAGTCATGCCAATGACAATTTTAGCACAATTTCTTAATACAGGTAATGTCTGTCTAAAGAATAGGCTGATTTTTAAGACTATTGTTATTTCGAGAGTACACTCATCCTTTGAAAAGAGACCAATACAGGCTGCTTAAATTTGGTTTATGTAAATTTTAGCATAAGTTTCACACCCCAGGTTGTCACTAGGACTAGGAATTCAAAAATTATTTCAGGGAGACCAACTAGACTCTCAATAATGAGCTCAACTTGAAAAGTTTATTCATAATAAAAATAATTAAGATGGCCTATGCAGACTCTGGGGAGTAGGCAGCTACAAACCCCCACAATCTTCAGTGTTCCCTGGCTCTATTTAAACTTCAGTTGGAAGAACAAAGTTTGCACATTACTTTCCTGCACCTCATAATTGCTTCTTTAAAACTATTTGTCCACCTTTAATCATTCAAAGCAGCATGCTAGGTGTGCTCTTATTTTAAAATGGAGGGAGGAGGTGCTTACTTCTGTTGAGGAATCATAAAATGTTAATTGACTGAATTGTTACACCTGAAATGAAAATAAAGTGTGAATGCTTCTGTATATGTTGCATGTTTAATGTTGGTTTTCTTACAAACTATTTTGCATCATGTTGCAGTAAAGAGGGATTAACTTCATTTGGATCCAACCCAATATTGTAGTTAATTCCTCTTTAGTTCCATTGAAATCAATGGGACAAGTTAATCAAGACTAAGTTAACTCTCAATATTTTTAATGGGATGAAATAATAATAATAATAATAATTTATTATTTGTACCCCGCCCATCTGGCTGGGTTTCCCCAGCCACTCTGGGCGGCTTCCATAGAAAACCAAAAATACACTAAAATATCACAGATTAAAAACTTCCCTGAACAGGGCTGCCTTAAGATGTCTTCTGAATGTCAGGTAGTTATTTATCGCTTTGACATCCGATGGGAGGGCGTTCCACAGGGCAGGCGCCACTACCGAGAAGGCCCTCTGCCTGGTTCCCTGTAGCTTTGCTTCTCGCAATGAGGGAACCGCCAGAAGGCCCTCGGCGCTGGACCTCAGCATCCGGGCAGAACGATGGGGGTGGAGACGCTCCTTCAGGTATACTGGGCCGAGGCCGTTTAGGGCTTTAAAGGTCAACACCAGCACTTTGAATTGTGCTCGGAAACGTACTGGGAGCCAATGTAGGTCTAAGTGACCATCTTCATTTGGATCCAATCCTTACAATCCCAGCATTCCCCATGCTGCCTCCCACACAGTTCCAGAAGGTCCCCCAACACTCCAGAACAGCTTTCAATGGGGCTGCTGTGTTTCAGGGAGCAGGACTTGGTGAAAATAAATTCCCCCATTATTCAGTGGTTGCATCCTGTGACTTGAGCTAGGCTCACAGAAGCTCTTCATCTTACCCATTGTATTTTCTTTCATATTATATGGAAGTTAGTATGTGCTGTTGAATTTGATAAAATATTATTGTGGCTGAATCCAATGAAGTTATAACTTCTGCTCACACAACACAATCTCTTTCCCTCCACCCCAAATCTGCTAGAGGGTTGGGGGGGGGGGAAGCTCAGAGATTGGGGTTCTGTTGTGTGAGTGGAAGTTGTTAAACCCATGTAGTGACTTAGTTGGATACAACTCTTAAGTACAGCTGGATTGTGCTGAATAATTAAAGTTGAAGTCAGCCCACTTATCTAGGAATAGGTCCCATTGAATTTGGATATGTTTAGTACACCTGCATAAGACTGTACTAGAATAATTTTTGAAGAGCAAAGTCTGATGAAGAGGAAGTTTATTAAAAGTACCAAAACTTAAGGTGAAAGCCTAAGTAAAAAAAAACTTGACCGAACTTCCTAATCGTAGTGAACAGCACTTTACGCTGAAGCAGCAGCTTTAAGTGGATTCCAGATACTGCTGAAGTCTTGTTCAAAGTAATTTCCTGGAGAATTAAAGTATTAAAACTCACTCCTTTGATGATAAGTTATGGATAACTGCAGACCCTCCAAGTGTCCCTATTTTTCAGGGATAGCCCCGGATTTACAGAAGCCATCCCGGTTTCTGATTTGATCTCGAAATGTCTCATTTTTCCTTAGGATAGCCCTATTTTCATCTGAGAAATGTTGGAGGTTATGTAACTGGCACAGCATTTCAAATTAAGTATTTATGGCCCACATGAATTGTCCCTATGTCTCCTTTTGGAATGTTTCAGTTCCAGGTTTCTGGAACACCAGAATTGGCAAAAACGGATTGGCTTGAAATAGCTGGATGTTAATATGGAATCTGCCACAATATTATGCATCTACTAGAATTTTATACCGCAAAATCTGCAGTAGCAGGAGCAGTAACATGCTTGAGTGTTCAATTTAGTGATTAAGGGGTGGTATTCATTGCTACTGCTACCCAGTGTAGCCACACTGAAGTTAATGGACATGGTGGGTTCCTTGTAAAGCACTTTGAGGTCTTTTTCAACTATCCAAGTGGTATATAAATTTTGCTAAATAAATAGTCAAATTTGTCTAAACATCACCTTTCTAAGACTACTGTTTATGTGTTGTGAATTAGTGTGTCATAATCATATGCTTTCAACAGTATTTTATAGAATTAATTAATCTTGCATTTAAAGTGCATTCTGTATTTCAAAGACCGGCAAAATTCTGGGTAACAAAGTCTTTGATAACAAAGTTTTGTGGCCTTACTATATTCAAATGTCTCTAATACTCTTGCCTAACACATTTCATTTAAAATAATTTACTAACGGTGTTCTAATCAAAAAGGAAAATCATAGTTAAATGAAAGTAAGTTTCAGAATTCTGTGTACGTTTCTAAACTGCATTTTATATTTTTCAATAAAACCTTGCAAAAACATTTTCATGCTGCTGGTCTGTATTGTGAAGAGCCTTCTTGTAGACAGTTGCTGAGTCATTAGGCTCCAATGAAAGTACTGTATCCGAATTGAGTAGCCAAACCAAGTTTTAGTAGGCTGCGCGACTGGGATTGCCATATCCATGGGCTCTATGTAATCTTAAATGGCAATGTTCTATATGAAAATAGTTGACTTCTTCCAAGACAACTCTCCCAAGAACCTGAATTACTCAATAGTGACAAAAACAAAACACAATGCTCATACATAAAATATACTATTTGAAGTTTCATATTTGCTGTATCTAATTATTGTCTACTTCCAGGGAATATACACTATTTGGAGTATGCTTCGGCATAAAGGTGTTCTCAACCAGAAACATCACCCAATTTGTCTTTGCTATGCAGCCTAGATGCATGTAATGAATGACCTTGTCAAGATGTTCTCCGTTCAATCTTGTATCGTTTAGGAAAATATGACAATGGAAATCATTCTATATAAAGAACATAATTTCCTGAAACTTGAGCCAAAATGAGCCCTAGATCTTTATGTCCTGTACTCAGAAAGCTTATTTAAGAAGGATCTTATATTTAAGAACTGATTTATCCAGATAAACACTGTCCATAATCAAAGTGGCATGTAATATCCTTCAATGGACAGTATTAGCCACAGTCGTCTTCTTTGGCGATCACTCGTAGCCGAGTAAAATTGTCTTCCATAAACACAGTTTTAACAATGAGTCCGTAAGTGACTGTGGAGGCCAATTCTGGAACCACATGTCCTTCCACAGTGGGGACATAGGTTTCCCGGCAGGAGTTGATCACGGTGTGGATTTGCCAAGCATGCCTTCCTCTTAGCACGTTTCTTGACATGAGCCACAAGTAGACAAAGCAGCATTGGGTATGTAGTAGAATGAACAGAAGCATCTAGCATACCTAGGTATCAGAAACTAAAACTAATCCAATACAATTGGTCAAAAAAAAAGATGTTGGACATTTATGCTATTGACTCCATAGCTAAAGTGTAGGTAATATTAATACAGAAATTTGCATTGTGGGAGAGACATATGCTGTCTCCCATTATATGCCCCTAAATGTGTCTACCCAGTAATGCAAGATGGAGCAAAATGCCCTCCTGATGGCCTCATAACCACTGAAAAATATCACTTTCATTTGTGGTTTAGGTTCTTCTCATATGTTCTATTATTATTCTACATTTGGAATGCATGGGTTGTTATGACACCACCACTGTTTACTGTTTTGGTGCTTTGTTAAATGTGCATGTCACAAAACAGCCACAGAAGCTATAGACAGATGTTGCAAGTGAAGATGACAGCATCTTTTTAGGTGCAAATTGCTTTTTGTTATTTGCAGAATTAATTTTCCAAGAGAATATCTAGTCGTTTGTCTACTATGTCATGGTAAACAAGAATCATATAGTTGGAAGGGACCCGGTCATCTAGTCCAACCCCCTGTTGAGCCATCCCAGCTAAGTACTGTATCAGGGGAGCCAACAGGACAACTGAGTTTTATTTCGAAAGATGTTTTAGCCAACGCTGCATCGCTCTGGAACATTTTAATATTGGATCTTCAAACCCATTGTATATTAAGCCAAAATTGAAAGAGGGCGGGGAGCAGCCGCCTTCCGAGTGCGCTCATGTGCTGGTGGAAACTTCAAAAGGCTAGTGCTTCCTCCTACAGCATGCAGCCGCCGGGAGCGGGGCAGGGATGTAAATCCTTCGGCAGTATGCTATAATCTATGCAACAACGCTTAATTATTTTGTCCAGGTAGTTGTTTTTAAGTCTACAGTGTCAAGGCAGCCCGTCCAAAGTCTCTTAATAAAAATAAAAAAAGCTCCCCAAATAACCCTTCCCCGCTTCTCCTGAAGAATTGCTGGTGTGGCCGAAGGTGAGCTGCTTTCGCGCCCCACAGATCCCTTGTCAACTGACTCTGGCGTCTGTCGTGCTCCGCAAGAAGCGGCATTCCTTCGGGCCATCCAATTCGAAGGGGAAACGGTGGCGTCCCCCTGAACGCCGCCGCCGCCGCTTCCCCTTCCTAGGTCCTCCGTTGAGGACGGCCGCGCTCCGCTCCGCGGCCATCTCCGCCGCCGCCTCTCGCTTCCTCGTTCCAGGCGGGGCGGAGGCGGGGCTAGCCGAGGCGGAGGTGAGGGGAGCGAAAAGGGCGCGGGGGGGGGGGTAGGCGAGCCCGGAGAAGAGACGCACGCGGCCTCCCTCCGCGCTGTTGGCCGTTGTGATGTCACAACGCGCCGAAGGGGTTCGGAGAGGCTCCGCCCTCGTTTTGCAGAGCGCTTCGCCCGTTCGCCGCCACCGCCGCCGCCTCCTTCTTCTTACCCCCCTCCCTTCACTCCTTTCCCTGACTCTGTCCCCGCCCCTCTTCCCACCCACCCCGCCTCCCCCGGCGCGAGGAAGCACACACGCGCGACAGCTGTGACGGAGCTCCTTGCCGGACCTCAAAGCAGGCCCCACGAAAACCGTGCCTCGGCTCCGGCGCCTCCTCCTGCCCCTCTCTCCCGCCCCTCAACCCCGGGCGGCCTCTCAGCGGCGGCGACGCGTTCTCGTGCGCGGCCCTCTCGCGCGTCTCTCTTCTCTACAACCCCCTCCCCCCCCGGCACGGGGCGGTGGCGGTTGAACCACCCGCTGAGGTGAATGAGCGGCGACGCCCCCGGAGGCCGCTGTTGGGGCGGGGGGGCTGCTTCCCCGCCAGCCGCAGCCCCCGTGGGGCGGGCCAGGCCCCCCGCACGAAGCAGCTCGGCTTAGAGGCTCTCTTTCTTCTTCCCCCTCCCGCCCTACGGCAGCCCCGCGGGGAGCGGAGGGAGAGGGGCGCGCGGGAGGACAGCGGGCGCGGACCCCTCTCGGTATGTCCGCGGCCGCCCCGCAGGCAGCACTTCGCGGCGCGGAGAAGAGTGGCGGCGGCGGCGGGGCCCGGCTGCCCGAAGAGAACCATCAGGAGCAGCTCCTGTTTCCTTCCGGCCAAGTGACCGAAGCCCCCCGGGAAAGCGGCTCCGGCGAGGGGCTGCAGCAGCAGCAGCAAGAGGGCGGCGACGACGACGAGGAAGAGGATAGTAGCAACGGCGACAAGTGCCAACCGGGGCAGCAGCAGCAGCCTCCCGCCGTCGAGGCCCCCCCGCCCAAGGATAACCCCTGGACCCGCTGGAAGCCTCCCCCCGTCTCCGGCGGCAGCTTATCCCCCTCCAGCGCCTCAGCCGGCAGCGAGCTCGCCCCGCAGGACTCGGGTAAGGAAAGGGCTGGGCGGACAGGGAGCTTGTGTTTTGACCTACTGCGGGGACGACCAGAGCCCCGCGTGGTGCTGCTGCTGCTGCTGCCTCCTTCTCAAGTTTCTTTAAAGCGTCCCCTCTCTCTTCTCTCTCTCTCTTTCTCCACCCTCCCCCGCCCGCTTTCGGCGGCGACCCCGAATGACACAGGCTTCGCAGAAAGGCGTGTGCTTGCTTGCCTCCAGCCAGCCAGCCGGTGCCAGGGAGCTCTTTTCAGCCTTGCCTGCCCTCTCTCATGTTGCATATATGGTCAGATTAGGAAAATGAGCGTGAAGAGGTGTGGCTTCTTTTGCCTTGGAGTTCTTTTATGAGGTGGACGGTGAGAGCGAAGCGGTTGGGAAAGCCAGAACTCAGTTGGCGGCGGTAGGGATGCCTAGAAGCGAAAGTGGTTACTTCTTATTTGGGGGACGGGGGACGGGACTGAGAAGAGATCTAACTTGATAGACGTCGTGGTGGTGGTGGTGGGGAACTGTGGTGGTGTAGTCCCACTATGCCCATGCAGAACTTTTCTGTGTTTTTGTCCTTCTTTATGCCTGTTGCTTGGTCTGCTTCGTGTCAGAATCCTGTTTGGATGCCACTTGTGTGCAGGGAATAGTTTGTTCCTGCTTGCATGTAAATCGTTGTGTATGTACCTCTGTTGTATGCATATACAGTGGTACCTGGGGTTACATAGGCTTCAGGTTACATACGCTTCAGGTTACAGACTCCACTAACCCAGAAATAGTACCTCAGGTTAAGAACTTTGCTTCAGGATGAGAACAGAAATCGTGTGGCGGCGGCGTGGCGGCAGCAGGAGGCCCCATTAGCTAAAGTGGTGCTTCAGGTTAAGAACAGTTTCAGGTTAAGAACGGACCCCCAGAACAAATTAATTACTGTTACTTAACCTGAGGTACCACTGTATACTGCAGTTCTACATATTTGTGAACTTATACGTATGAGTGGTGCTGTTAAATAAGTTTGCAGTACTTCCAAAGAAAAACTTAACGAGTTAACATATGAAATAGCCTCTACTCTTTATTTGGTCACTGTGCATGTTTGTCAACACTTGGCATTACCTACAATAAAACTGAAAAGCGTGAGTTCTGTATAGAGTTTCCTTCATTTTTTCTTGAGGGTGCTATTCATAGTTTAGGGTTCCTGTGATAGTATTCTGGTGGAAGCAAATTCAAGGCTTTTAAACATACATTTGCGCTAACAGGTCTTTAGAGAATGACCACTGTAGTAATTAGTCATGCTTTGCTTTGTAGTTCATGCTTGATGGTCTTGCAAGAAACTTTAGCATGTGCTGTACTGTATATAATTTGTGGATCACAAATCACAGTATGCCACCGTGTAGCAGGAATTATCATGAAATGGTATTCAAATTCAGCAGCAGTAGTTGCAGCACTCTTTGAGATAATAGAAGGTATTATATTAGTGCTCTGGGATTTAGCTAGATTAAAGTGATATAACAGTACAATTTAAAACTTGAATAAAAGAATTAATTTAGTTGAATTCTTAAGTACTTGCTCCCTAATAAATGTGTTGAATATTCTAGCTTAAATACCTTACAAATAAAAATAGAGTTCTGCCATAAATAACTAGTTTTTGTATTTTACATTTAAAAAATAGGGAAAGTAAAAGGTTAATTAGCATTAATTAGTATTTTGTTAAATAGATAATTTGTTTTGCATATCTTCAACTTTCATGTAATAAGTTCATTAAGTGATGCTATGCAAACTGATTCTACACAGTAAGACTGCAATTTACACACATTTAACTTGTGCGCATTCAGCTTTACGTGCTTGCCTAGACAGATGGATAGTTGCTCAGGCACTACCTTGTAGTGCGAGAATAGAATATTAAAGCAGCCATGTTCAAAAAAGATGCTGTCAGATATGATATGCCAGACTAGTTCTTGCTCTAAATGTGGTGGTGGTTAGTAATATATTATGCTACTCAACCCTTTCTCCAGAATGCTTAGAGTGGTGTTTATGACACTCCCCATTGGTCTCCAGATTGGGGGTTGCCTGAGGCCACCATGGTGCACATGGTTGTCGCATTGGATACCCCAATAGTACAGTACTATTCTTCTGCAATACAATGAGCATAATCTCTACCACACAGTTGTTGTTTTGATCATATTATTTCTCTTTTGGATAAGTTACTAGCTCACATTCAAAACGTGTTACATATTAAAAAAGAATATATTACAAAGTAGTACTGTGTACAATATATCTCTTCCATCTTAAATTCCTACAGTGTACAGCACGGGGTCACAATCTTGTTAGGCTCGTGTACATTTGCACTCCTCCCTAGGTTGTTAAACATATACTGTATAGGGAAAGCATCCCCTCCATCTATACTTGATGCTTTTTGATAGGACTAGCAGTTATAATTTTTTCCTCATAGCCGCCAGAAAGATGCAAACAATTAATTGACATTAGATTAATTTTAATTATTTAGCTAGCCTGCTAAGCACTAGATAATGTTTTACTTTAATTGGATTTTGTTTATAGTATACTATTTACATTCTTAATGTTTGATTGACTTCTTGAAACTAGACTGCTTTGTTCCTTTATTTTCACTTTGGCTCTAGAATCTTCACTCATGTGTCTGTTCAGAATATGATATGGAGAAGACTTGAAGCATTAATCATGTATTAGTCAGTAATATTTGCCCTGTATGCTAATACAAAGTTTATAAGAGTATTTATTTTTCCAGAATTTTGTATTCCACATGTGACAGCTGTGGGGGCATAGACTGAAATATTTAAATAGTTGTTACATATATCTATAAGCATAATGGTAAAGTAAGAATTTGTCTGACATAGATTGGATATTTGTTCTGAAATCTACAAATATGAACTGTGCCAGTTTCAGCTCATAAAGCACTAACTGGAGTATAAAAATACATTTTAATCTATTTTTTTCTAACAAAATCTCTTTTTAAAGCTATCATAAACTGAGATCGCCATGCATCTTTATTTTTGTAATATAGTCTACGTGTGAGTTTCAGTCATCAAGTTTTATATAGGCTTCTATCTAGAAGTCCCATTGATAGGATATCAATGGGACGTACGGTTTCTGGTAAGTATGGATAGGATTGCAGCCATAAGATTCTAACTTATGTGAGTAATTTGATGTGAGTAATCTTAGCATTTTACAAGGCTAATAGCAGTATTCAAATTAGAATTAACACTTAAGCTAATTTGACAAGCTGAAAAAATGATTTTTTCAAGTTCGATCGTTATCCAGTTAATTTGAAAAATCATTTGTACTTTGTGGAATTTCTTTGTTTCAACTTGTACTTAAACAATGTGAGAGCAGAAATTAATCATACTATTTAAATTATGTGATGAACTTGGTTTTGTTACTCTTTCTAGATTACTTGAATCACATCTTTCTTTTATTCATTTTAGAATTGCAGAGTTCTGCTAAAGTCATAAAGGCTGGAAAATCGAAAGTAAAGAAATCGAGTAAGGTATGTTTTAGGAGTCCAAATCAGTTTTATAGTCTTAATTTAGGTTTAAATTATTATATTAATTAGTAATTAATACTTTTATAATTAATTATTAAATTCATTTATTGTAATATATTGATAATCCTGTATTTGCATATTTATTTAAATTATCATAAGGACTTCTTTGATACCACATACTTCATATGAATAGGTTTTTTAATATGGAAAAGACTATAAAACCTCAACCATAGGCTTCACCCTTATTACTGAACTGTTGAAGCAAAGCTTTTAAGTTATCATCTTATTCAAGTTCAGGAAGAAAGATAGTGCTGGTGGACTTACATGAAATTCTTTTCTCATATACAAATGTTGCTTTTAAAATCTATTTGTATATGCTTTTTAGAAAGTGGGTGTACCCAGAAATTAAACTGTTGAAAGTTGTTTTAAAGCAAAACAAAAAAGTTTATTAAAGATTTATTGATACCTTTTTCAGGATAGCCGTTATCTTACAATATGGTCTGTCCTTCGAATGAACAAGGGATAAGTTACTGTAGGAGCATCTTGAGAAGTAAACAGCTAGTCTGAGTGTTGTATGTAATTTTCCAAAGTGATGGAAAAGTTTTCCTTACTAAGAGTTATATTGGAAATAGAGGATAAGCAGAAAAGCTATGTTTACTTGCTGATTTTAGCTTCAAGTAATTCACATCCAATGACTGTTAATTATTATGCAAATTATTTCATAACATTAATATCAAATTTGAAAAGACTGCCTTCATAAAAATGACTGAGCACATTTTTTAAAAAAAGGTGTATGGATTCAGAATTGCTGACCACGTTGCTGAGTTTGGTTTTTCACTGTCCTATTTTGCGAGTCAGGATATGTAAGAATCAATAATTTTTGTTTTGTGATCTCATTTCTGTAAAACTGTAGCATAAATCCAGTGTCAAATGGGGGTGCTTGCTTGCTATTGAACAAATGTTTCTGGACAGTAAGATGTGTTCATTACCATTGCAGGCAAATGACTTCAGTGATGCATCAAACTGGCCAACACCAAGTGAAATTGCCAACTCTGAAGTAAGTACACTTCTAATGTTTCTTTGTAACAACAACAATGAAGTTTGCCACTTCTATGTGGCAGGTATCTCTTGCCTCATAGAAATAACAAACGATATTGCACTCTTCTCTTCTCACAATTCTGTCTACCAGCCAATTTTCTCCTGTCTCTGCACTATCATCATAATGCTCTTTTCATAACAGTATTGTAACTTTCCCAGCTTCAGAATGCTAGACAAGCTTAGGTTCAATGTGGTAGCAGAGGAGCTAGCAGCTATAAGGTACAAGAGATGGGGGTGAGCAAGCTGGTTAACTGTTAGTTTAATTGCTTGTAAGACTAGTTTACAATGAAGGCAAATTTATTTCCTTAACAAGTTTAAATTGCAATGATAACATTTACGTATTTCTAGATGGCTTTTCTTTTCTGTGCCACATAAAAATAATTTCATATTTTGACCTTTGCAAAACACAATATCAGTGAGGTATGATAGAACTAATTGATGCACGTAATGTTCAGTTCATTCTTAAAGCATAATTGAGTTGTACAAGGCTGATCTGTTAATTAATGACAATTGTTTTGCATACAGATGACCTAGGTATCTGTTTGGGAGATCAGCAAGGGCAGCTAGACAATTTACAGAAAAATATTTTTGGGCAGCCAGCCCCCTTTCCCTCTCCTAAAGCATTCTGTAAATAGCTCACGGTTCTCTACCCTATGCCACAGGACTCTTGTAGCTAATTTTTCTGAAGTATGATTTAGAAATCTGATTGAATGTGGAATGATATGGTACTTAAGCTGAAAAGGATCAGTCCCAATCTTCTGTCTGTGGCAGCAAAACCCATTGCAACCTATGTTCTTTAAAGCTATAACTAGAGTCCCAATCATGGTTTATTTGTGAGAAACAAACCATAAGCACTGGTTTGAATGTTACACTAATGCAAGGCTTGTGGTTTGTTGCTTCATCTGAACAAACGAAGGAATGAAATGGGAGCACTTAGGTTTAAACAGCCACATGGTTTAAACAAACCACACAACTTGGATTAGTATTATGTGAAACCCTGTTTGAAGGAGAAAGAACATGGACCACCATCACTGCTGCAAGAAAGCTGCTCCACTCAGAGAGTTCTGTCTGAGTGGTTCATAGTAACAAATGATCTGTCTCTTTGTAACTCGCCTACATGAAAGTGTTTTGCAGAGAAAGCTACCATTGCTCAGCTGAGGTAGATACCAAAAGTGGTTTTGAGGAAGCAGCTATTGCTTATTTCGGCAAGTTGCCTCCAAAGAAAGAAAGAGAAGGAAACAGAGAAAAGGAAGGATTGCAGAGGAGCCTGCTAGTAGAAGCATGTGGGGAAGAGAAAGGGAGCCATAGTGATAATAATGGATTTAACTGTTGTCACATTAGCTGGAAATCTAATTCTACTAATAATGGAATACAGACATACCTTGGTCCTCGAATGCCTTGGTACTCGTACATTTTGGCTCCTGAACGCCGAAACCCTGGAAGTAAGTGTTCTGGTTTTCAAACTTTTTCGGAAGCCGAACATCTGACGCGGCTTCTGCTTGAGTGCAGGAAGCTCCTGCAGCCAATCGGAAGCCGCACCTTGGTTTTCAAACGGTTTGGGGAGTTGAACGGACTTCCGGAATGGATTACATTCAAGAACCAAGGTATGACTATTCAGTTATACATATACATATATGAAAAGGCAGTTTTTAGTACTTTTTTGTAGCAATAAACAAATTTAACAATGAACTGAGGTAGATTGAATCAAGTTAATAATATACAACAATACTGACAACACTTAGCAAAAAAAAACCCCTTCTTGGGTCTGTCCATATGTTCTTGCGCTCACTGATGCGATTGGGGAAGGCAATAGAGGAATTGTGGTAGCAAGCCCCCCCTCACATGTTAATTGTGCCATGTACCTTGCTTTTGCAGGTTCCTTGGAAACATGTACAGAGCCTTCATACATATAGCTGGCTCTGAATACATGTGAATAGGGACTGTACAGATAGTATAGCCAACACATATAAGTTGAGGCTGGGAGTTTCTGCTGGCAGTTTCTGCTGTGATTCTGTTCCTTTGCATATGTCAGCTGAACACTTGATAAAAGGACAGTAGGAAAGAGTGGTTCGCTTTTTTATCATGGAGCTCAAATTTGGCAGCAGGGATGGGATGGCTGCAAATATTTGAATGGGGTTAGGATTCAGCTCTAATTTTTTTCCTGTTGTGTTACAGTGTAAAAATATAAGCAATCAGAATAAAAAAACTCCAATCAAAAAAGAGAAAGAAGAGAAGAATGAAAGGAAGAATAATAGCAAAATCAAAGAAAACCTGGAAATAAATCCGGATATTCCTGGCGAAAACGTTAGTGAAGATGAGGCTCAGATTAACAATCAAAAGAAAAAAGGTTGGTCTGGGCTAGTATATTAATAACGTTTTCTATAACCTGAGGTATCATGACTAAATTTAAAAAATGGAGCTGTAATGTGTGTTTGTGCTCTTGATTTCTGACATTCTTGTTAATTTTATTGACAGTTTTTTAAAGGTTGAAACTCTAATTTACGACTGTTTCAATAGTGCTTGTTCTATTGTGCTTGCACAAATCTTGCTGTATTAATATTTTAGGATTTAGCAAATCTTCATTTTCCTAAAATTTTAAATTTGGGCATTAATTTATATATAAAGAAATTTCATTAGCTTTTTCTGTGTGAAGATCAGTAACCTCATACTGCAAATGCATGTAGATGAATCCTTAGATAAAATTTTAATCTAAGGCAGAACACAAAAATCATATTCAGAAACAAGGATCTGCTTCAGCACTTTGAGTGCATCACATCAGTTTTGTCATGAGAGGGAATTCCTTAATCCTCTGACAGTGTCTTGTTTCCCCACAAGTCACTTAATGAGGTGGCAACCAACCTAATATCCTGCTTATATTACAGGAAAAACTCACATAGGCTAGAAGTATGAAATCAGATATTCTTCATCTGGGATTAGCATAGGTTAGGTTTCAAAAGAGTTGGAAGGTAGAAAGGTGCAAAAGAGTGAGCAGTTATAATATTAATATTACTACTATGACATAAAACTGTTCACTGTCTCCAAAGCACATTAAACTGAATAGTATTTTCAGTGATATCCCCACAGAACTTATGAATGTGGTAAAAGACACAGTGGGATTAAATTTCTGAAGAACTGCTTTAAAAGAGTGTCCTTTTAAGATCTGACTGAGGCCCACCAGTGATATCTTACTATTCCTGCAGCAGTCTGTTTTTCTGGGGTTTGCATACATGCAAGGAGTCCCCACAGATATAACAGCTCCCTACCTTTCATCTTATGGAAGGTGCCAAAAATGAAAGGAGGCAGAGCTAGCATGCCTACCTCCACAGCTCCCCCTCATCTAATAACCTGCAAGTGTTTGAAATTTGAGTTTCGACTGTGCATAGGATGAGAAGCTATTTCTTGTATGTTCAGAACGTATTTTCATGAAGTAACTTTCAGAAAGTTACTTTGTGACATTTGCTGTTCTTCTTAGAATGGATTCATATGTGCATATTTATTCAAAATGTGGGAACTAATACTTAGTAAATGTAAAATATTTTATAGGGTTAATGGGTATTCTTAACAGCATTCTAGTTCTATATTTTACACTTGAAGGTAACAAGCACAAATGGGTGCCACTTCATTTAGATGACATGAAGCCAGAAGGCCAAGATAGACCAGGATCTCGGAACAGTTCAAGATCTCAGCCAGAAACAGGCAAGCTTGTGCCACACAACAACAGACGCAATGAGACAAGAACTAGTATGTCATCTAAATTTTATTGATTTGTGTTTGCATTTAATTGACAACTACTTCTTGTTAAAACCTCACTTCTGTAACTTTAGGAATCTACATTTCTTCTATTTCTAAAAGGCTGGCGACGGGATAGAGAAAAACGAGATGATCATGATGAGGTCTCTAGTGTGAGAAGTGAAGGTGGCAGTATTCGAGGGTTTTACAGAGGAAGAGGAAGGGGCAGAGGAAGAGGAAGAGGACGTGGAAGAGGAAACCCTCGAAGTATGAAAATAGAAATTATTATGAAAAAATTATACTGACAGTTCGAATAGTGTCTGTTCCCATAGGAATTAGTTAATTGCCATTTATGTCCTTCCATTGTGAAAATTGTCCTTCTATTCCCTGTTATCCTGTCATTAAGCAGTTATTGCTTCCTGAGAGAGTCCTCTTATTCCATTATTATAATGTTAGTGAGAAACTTTGCCATGTGTTTTCTGAAAGTAAAAGTATATTTCTACCCCATGACTCCTGTATATATATTGTAAACTGCTTTGAAGTTTTTTCTACAATCAGGTGATATGTAAATTTTATGAAATAAATAAAATAAAATGTTGACTCTCTCAAATAATTCTAAACATTGACTAGGTCGAAGCTTTATATTTTCACATACTTAGACTCATAATTTGTAATAATTCAATTTTCCTCCTTCCTGAAGTGAACCATGACTATTCATATGGCTATCGGGAACAATATAATGAGAGAACTGACCAGCCATTTCAGCCAGATCTTAACACTAGTATGATGTATTACTATGATGATGGAACAGGAATGCAGGTGTATTCTGTTGATGAAACACTACTAAAAGAATACATTAAACGCCAAATGTAAGTAGACTGCTCTGTGTTTATGGTGCAGGTGGTTGGGGAAGCAAGATGTTAAACTTTGTGCCTGTACAAGACTACATTCATTTAATAAGCCAGTGGTTTCAAATAAACCTGTGGCATAGGTTGGAAATGCTACAAACATTTCACTGTGAACTTTTAATAAGAACAGGTCTTGAGTTTTTTGGTGTTATAAACCACATGCAATCCATGTATATACATCCTTACTCCATTCTGTCTGTGGCATTTTGTTGACATTGTAACTTAGGTATGCTTGTGTTACGGTATAGTAAGACTGTGTACATATGAAAACTTTGTAATTATGTTGGCTTGGAAGTAATTTTGCCATTCTTAATTTTTCTTTCCAAAGTAATTACTGGTGCTTTGCCATTGTGTTTGAATTGAAGAAAACATATTGTATATAGCTATAAATGGAAATATTCCCTTGTATTTCAGTGGGTTGTGAAAAGCCATTTGGAAGGCTGGTTATCCAAATCCCTGGAGAAAATTATTGCTGCTGTTGTTATTAATTAAATTTCTGTACTGCCCTTCATTTAAGGATCACATGGTGGTTCAGAATTTTCAGATTGTAGTGTAGGGTTTATGAATTAGCATATTGCACACCCTGTTTTGCCATAGTTTAATGGTGGTTTTTGTTGCTCTTGCATTTTATGTGGCTTGTTGCTTGCTTGTTTTGTTAATGCAAATGAAAAAAAGAAAAATAAATTTGGTTTATTGGCAGATAGACTCTGGCTTGAGGCTGCCAGTTTCAATTTTTCCCAGTTATTGTTGCTGGGCCTTGTGAAACCTGACAGTTCCATGTCACATTAATCAGCTGGCTTCCACTGCCCTCAGACACTTCTTCTTTGTGGTCAGATTTCTGAGCTTGCAGTATAGAATCCAGATCCTCTAAGGTAGAACATGATGATGTCCCCCTCTGATGCTCAGCACATTGTTAAACCAAATATTGGTCATAACTTAAAGTTCTGCTATTAATAGTAGGATTTAGTCAGATATCCCAGTAGTGGTTAAATTATTCACAAAGTCTCCTTAATTAGTTTGGAAATTTCCAAGCCTTATCGTGGAATGTGCTACTGTTCTTGGAATGTTAGAGGCTTTTTTCACCTTCCAAATAGTTTGGAAGGTCTTACAATTTTCTAATTGGGTGTCTGTCCAGCCTTTTGTTGCAATAGGTCTTTATTTTCTAAATTATTAAGTACTAGAATTTCTGGACTGTGTTTACAGATTCTGCAGCCATATAGAAATAAAGTGTTAAGACAAGTTAGAATATGCATAATTTAATTTCTAGTATTGCTAATTATAGTTTTAATTAAATAGCTAGCCTTGAAACCCTCCTCCCCCAAGCGTTCTATTTGTTCTTAATCGGGATAACCTTATAAGAGAGAAAATTAATATAAGGTGCATACATTGTTGTTGTTGTTTTTTAAACACAACCATAATTTGCATTTGTTGCCATAAACTGCACTTCCTTATGTTCTAAGAGAAACCTTATCGGAATCATTTTGAAAATTAATATAATTGGTTCCATTCTGAAAATAGAATTCAGATAAAATGAGTTTCTACCTTATCAGAGTTCTGAATGTTGTGTAGAATTCAGAGCTAAAATGATTGTGTATTTTTGTCATCAATATTGATTTGTTGCCTTCCATGTTTTGGAGGAAAAGGCCTTTCTTAAACTAGAACCTTGAGGGTATGTCTTCTTCCTTTTTCGTAGTTTGGTAAAGTTATACTACCTATGTAATGTTGTGGCATATTTCTGGCTTCAGTGGGATTGAGGGATATTATTTCAGATAATCAGTAGTTGGTTTCAATAAGCTATAAGTCTGTCTTGGGCTAATTTTCTTGGGGGCTCCATATGTATATTTTGACACTTTTTGAACCATATGCACTCTTTGCTCTTGAGAGCATCTCCGGAGCCTTTATTATTAACTCACTTATGGAAATGTATTTTCCCCTTCTTTCTGTGTTCCATATTTTGGACACTTTCCAATATTTCCCAGAGATAAGAATCTTGGGTGTCATACAAGCTCATTCAAACACTTTTGAGAGCATTTTCTAGGTGACCACAGTGAATATAAACCAAGAATTTTTACTTCCCAGATGGACTTTAAATTGTCATTTTGTAGAAAAATTTATGCTGCTTTAAGGCAGAGAATATGCTAGTATCGTAGTTTCTTTTTACTTGTGTATCTTTCCAGCTTACTGAAGTACATGCATATCTTCCTGATCTTTTCAAAGCTCATGCCCTTCTTTTATCCACATCTTTTAATGTTTGTGTTTTATCGTATAGGATATGCATCCCATGGTGGTTTTATGATAGTATAAATTAATCATTCTAAGAATTGCATTTTGTAACTTAAACTTTTTTCCCTTTCCATGATAATGCCATTATAACTATTACTATTACTCTATGAACATAATATAAATTTAAAATACAGTAATAACATTATTATTAATTATTTATTTATACACCGCCCATCTGGCTGAGTTTCCCCAGCTAATGCTACTTTGAGGTAGTTGAAGGAAGGGCCACTAATAAACTTAACTCCATTGCATGACTACTGTATAATAGTGGCTACTACTGTACGCTTATAAGAGCCTTCTGGATCAAGCCAATGGTCCCATCTAATCCAGCATCCTGTTTTCACAGTGCCCCATCAGGTGCTTGTGAGAAACACACAAGCAGGACCCAAGCAAAAGAGCACTCTCCCTCCCTCCCATTTCCAGCCACTAGTGTTCTGAAGCAAACTGCCTCCATGGTCTCCAACCGTGGAAGCAGAGTGTAGCCATTGAAAGCTATTGATAGTCTTATTCTCGAATACTGAAGTTACACATTATTGATGCAAGGTAGAGAGAAAATAAAATGACTATTTTTTTAACTTGGGCATTTACTTCTGCACTGTATTGAAAACAGGGATAAGATCAGCATGTGTACCCAACTGTGCAGTTTGTTTTGTTGCAAATAATTATACATTCTAGTCATATGATAATGCTTATCTTAGTAGGTGTGTGTACTCTAATTGTATATTACACCTGTTCTGTATTTCTATACAATAGCTGTTCTTAGTTGGGGTGAAAAAGCATTCTACTGCCTGATTGAAGACAGGAAACAGTTAATAGTTTGGCTTCTGCTGAGTAGACTCCTGTTCATATCCTGGTTTTCCTGAGAAGGAAAATCTCTTCTATGCCCTTTCTTCACTTTAGCTGGCTCTTCTTTCTAACCTGTTAATTTTTCAGCACCTTTTCTTTTTCTTATCTTTGTCTTATGGAAGAAACCTGCCTCCATCCGCCTGCCTTTCTTGTTTTCTCTACTCTTGTCGCTGTTCCTGAGAACTCCTGCAAAGACAAAAATCGAACATGCTCTGCACATGGAGAAAGAAAAACAACCCAAGTCTGTCAAACCTGTGATTAAGATGCTGCCAAATCTAGGTTTGATGTAGACTGCTTTGATCTAGAGTCCTACCAGATTTTGAAATTATAAGGCTTCCTTTGCTTCTAGTTTCAGAACAGAACATTCTAGGGTGAACTCAGAAGCAAAAAGTGACCAGAAAACATGAATGATGCTGGTTTGTCAGACCTGATCGCAAAAACAAAGGTGTGGAGCAGGTGGGAATTTGTCCTACATGGAAGCCCAGTAGCCATCTAATTATTGAAGACTGACAAACTGAAATGGAGGGCATTTCTGAAGCCCAAAATAGACCCTGCTCCTCTAAGCCAAAATTGCCCAGGCAGGGAGAAGTTCTTCCTTTGATGGATGAAGCAAATAATAACTTCCCAAAGCTGTGCATTTTATCTGATTTTGCCACAGTCAAAACAGGCTTCTGAAACGAAGCATTCCTCAGAGGAATTGCCCTAATACATTCCTTCTCCTCATCTCACAGGCAGTTCTCAACTCTGCAGATGTTTTCAAAGGATGGCACAAGCCAGCTTGAGGATTTATCAGAAGAGTCCCTCTTGGTAGCTCTTGCTAAAGTAGATGGAGAAGTGTGTATGTTTTTCAACTTCCAAATTAGCTACCAGAGGGGGTCCCCTCTCTGTAACCCATACAAGACAATTTAGAATACATGTGTGTCTGCAAAAGCTGTTCTTGACCAGAGATTCTGGCAACAAGTTTTCTATCTGTAACACGAGCCCATTGTCTTTCCCCCAAGATATAGTTTCACTTTGGCAAATCAAGTTTTGTTGGTTGTTTTTTCATCCCAACTGTGAATGTACTATTGGCTACTTACTGTGAAAGGTGCAGTCATACCTCGGGTTACAGACACTTCAGGTTGCGCGTTTTCGGGTTGCGCACCGCACCAAACCTGGAAGTACTAGAATGGGTTAGTTCTGGGTTTGCGCTTTGCGCATGCACAGAAATGCCGACCCATGTGTGCGCAGACGCGGTGCTGTGGGTTGCGAACGTGCCTCCCGCATAGATCACGTTCGCAACTTGAGCGTCCACTGTACTTCTTTCTAGTTGGGGCTTGAAAAGTAACCAAGCTTCAGTGGGCCCAATGCATACCAGGCTTCATTCTCTCCTGTCCTGAAGCATCTCTCAGTCCTCAGTCAAAGCACTCAGTTTTTGCTATCTTCTTCCTGAGATTCCCTCTTCGCTCCTTTTCCGCTGTTTCTCCCCACAGAAGCAACCCTCTTTGCTTTCCTCTTTAGGCCTTTAGCAGACAGCAGTGAAACTAACAAGTTTACTCAGCAAAGCTGGGGAAGGAGCTAACAGTCTGTCTTCACTCAGGCTAGCATAAACCATTCCTATGACTGCTTTTACTGGTCATGGTAAGTGAAGCAATGGTACTTTATTTTGATAAGTTATTTTATTATTATTTAATATTCACAGTGGTATAGGACAATATCTTCAAAAAGTTAGTAAAGTGAGAAAACAAATATTTACTCTAAAGAGATAAGTAAGCCAGCTTTGATAAAGGGTGATGGTAGTTTAGAAGAACATAGTGGGCTAACCAAACATTCTTCTTTATTTAGTGAGTATTATTTCAGTGTAGAAAACTTGGAAAGAGACTTCTTCTTGAGGAGAAAGATGGACCAGCAAGGATTCTTGCCTATTTCTTTGATTGCCAGTTTCCATCGTGTGCAGGCTCTTACTACAAATGTTAGTCTAATATTAGAGGTAAGCCAATTTCAGTTTTTAGTCCCTACTGTAATATAATTTTTTTTTGGGGGGGGGGATCTTTTTTGGAAACCTGAATTAGAAACTTCAACAAAGCTTGGTTCAATTTTTTTGTCTAACCTAAAGCTACTTAATGCTTCAAAATCCAGTTTTTATAAAATAGTACGTTTGAAATCCAAAAATACCAAAGCAACACATGTCTAATATGCAAGCTGAACAATATAAAATGAATTTCAGCATATTTTGGTTATTTCACTTGCCATTGAGGGCTGTTAAATGTAGAACTTTAAGAAAACAAATGTGAGAATTCTAAATTACTTTTCCGCAGAAGGGTGAAAAATACGCTCTCCTTAAAAAAAACACAAACAACCAGTAATACATCTTAGTAAAGCAGAATACGTTATTGGCTCCTTACCAGCAAGAAGAGGTACATTGGTCCTTCTTGGTATCAATCCTACATTGTCAGGAATAATTGAAACAATTATAAAATTCATTTTGAAAGAAATTGGTCAGAACATACCCATTGGAACTATAAAAATAAGTCAAGATGTAGTAGCACTTTTGGGGTGGACTTTCTGTTTCTAAATGGAAGTGTATGATCTCTCAGACTCTTGCAAGATTTAGGAAACAAGCAATCTCTGCTCTTGGATATCCCTTTGATACAAAGATAAATTAGATAATCAGAAAGGCATTGTTGGCTTCATGATGAAATGTGAATTCTATTGATAAGCTAAGTATGTTTTCTCTGTAGAAAAGGTATATATATGAAACAGCCATTTGAAACAAAAAAATTGTTATACAACAATATAGTTTATTTGTATTTATGTATTTGTGTCATCTAGGCTTTAAAGGACAGTGCAGAAGTAGAAATAGTGGATCAGAAGATGAGGAAAAGAGTAGAACCAGAGAAATGGCCAATTCCAGGACCCTCTCCACGCAGACCTCCACAAACAGACTTTTCTCAGCTTATTAACTGTCCAGAATTTATACCAGGCAAAGTTTTTGGTTCACATACTGGTAAGCTATTTTTATTTCTTTTTCCACCTAACTCTGAAAAACATGTGAACTTCTGTAGGCTGAGGACATACAGAGAACTTCCTTTCTTGTGCAGTAGGCCACCCCCATTCTACTGTCCCACTGTACTGCTTGAAGTTTGATCTTAATCCAAGGGAGCACTAAGTTGAGGGTTCTTTAGGTGAAAACATATTTCCTGTCTTGGACAATGAACAGCCTGACTTCTATAGCAGTTGCCTTCCTTTTGATGACACTTGAATATGCAGGTAGATTGGCTAAAGTGGCAATAACTGCACTAGAATAGATCCTTCATGAGATTTCCTTTCCAGCACCAGCTGCTGGGATATCCCAGGGCCTGGATTGCTTTGTCTCCCCGGATAACTACCAAGACACTTGTTTGTTGCTGCTTTTTGTTTCCACTCTTTCTACCTGTTTTTCAAGTTGCCTGCCACCTAGTAGACCTTCTCTTGCCATGTAGTTCAATTAATGGTTGTAGTTATCTCCCCAAACTGGGAATGATTTCCTCTCTGGTCAGTGATATAAGTTTTGTTGGCCTTGACATCTGAGTCAGAGGAGGAATCAACTCTTTCATTTTTCTTATTAGTGTCCTACCAACTAAACAGAAGGGGAACATGACAGTAGATCAGGGAATGATTCAAAGCTCCAGTTCTACACTTGTCAGCTACACCTTACATTTTAAAATATTCTGTAGACTTAGTTGTCTTAAAACACATATCAATAAGGACATGAATGGAAAAGTAGGTCAACTTCATGAAAGAAAAATAGTAAGTCAGACAATGGTAAACAATAGCCTGATCTGTTCTAAATACAGAAATAATTTTCAATCTTAGAATCTGCACCAAGTTCTCCAAGAATGGGAAGTCTAACTACTAAGAAAAGCACTGAAACAAGTAACCTTCAAACAATGTCTAAAGGATTATCTACAAGCTTGCCAGATCTGGACTCTGAACCTTGGATAGAAGTTAAAAAAAGACATCGTCCATCCCCGGCAAAGCCAAAGGTATTGTAAGATGTTCTAAGTAACGTGTCTTCCAGATACTGTAAAAAGTATTTCAGGATAGTTCTGTACCTGGAATGCTATATAAATAAGGCACATTCAAATGAATTTAGAATTGGTGATAAAATGAGATTACAGTGGTACCTTGGCTTAAATTCCTTCCGAAAAATGTGGATTGAGACATGGGATGTAAGGTACCATGACCTAGACCAGGCAGCCCCAACCTTCGGCCCTCCAGATGTTTTGGACTACAATTTCCATCATCCCTGACCACTGGTCCTGTTAGCTAGGGATCATGGGAGTTGTAGGCCAAAACATCTGGAGGGCCACAGGTTGGGGGTGCCTGACCTAGACACATGTCGAAGTACAGCCTTCAGGCCATCATAACTTTAGCAAATATACTGTATTCTTTTAGTGATTTTGGTCTCAAGCACAAATTGTCTCTGTCTGTTAATTATTCATTTTATTCACCTTTACATACTGTTTTCCAAAGTGCCTCACAGTATTTTCTTTTTTAAAAAATAGACATAAGCTTTGTCCTTGAGCTTAAATGTGAATAGGCAAGATGCATATGGATGGGGGGAAAGGTAGAGGAGGGAGATCAGCTTGACAATGCCACAATTACATGCTGAGCTGTATATAGGCACTTGTATATCAACATCTGTGCCCATGTTGATACTCTTTGGTGATTCTTTTACTTGAATTGAAATGGGTTTACTTTCCAGTGGCCTATGGTTCACTCACTGCAGCAGGGGCTAGTGTCCTTTCCCTTATTTCCACATTGCTAAAGTAATGGGAACAAGAGCAGCACTTTCAGGCAGGGAAGGGTTGACAAGTTTTGCACAGTTGCTCCTGGCACTAAACTGGTCTTTACCTTGCTATTGTGTTTTTCTTAGGAGGGAGGTACTTAAAGCTACATGGATCCATCACTGGTACAGTGGTACCTCGGTTACATACGCTTCAGGTTACAGACTCTGCTAACCCAGAAATAGTACCTCAGGTTAAAAACTTTGCTTCAGGATGAGAACAGAAATCGTGCAACGGTGGCATGGCGGCAGCAGGAGGCCCCATTAGATAAAGTAGTACCTCATGTTAAGAACAGTTTCAGGTTAAGAACAGACCTCTGGAACGAATTAAGTTCTTAACCCAAGGTACCACTGTACATGTGCTTGCATTATACCCCACATCTGTGGAAAGCAGCCCATAGGTGACATGCTATTGAATTTGTTTTGGGAAAAGAGAAGAAAAATACGTAAAGCATGCCAGCCACAATCAAAACATGCCAGCCACAATCAGCGTATTGAAATCAGGAGGCTTAAGCATGTTTGGCTCTCTGTTGAATTGTGGCCAGTGGAACTCTGTTACACTATAGAACTATTTTTTGAATTGAGTTGTAAGCCTAAGAAAAAAGGTGTGGTTTTAAGAAGTGTAAATGATAATTTGTTAATCCTTCTGTTCCATTCTGTATGACTTGGGATGCTGAAACTGCTATTCCTGCAGTTAATTCCTCTGTTCATTTTATTTCCAGTTAGATATTTTCCCAATATTATTTCAAGAAGTGATAAATTAGCTTTGATTCACTGAAAGTGTGAAACACTTTTGCCTTTTCCAGGAATCTGTGCCTGCAATTGAGGAGATGTCAGGACAGCAGCAGCCACTGCCTTTAGAGGAACAAGAACAGGAAGAACTTGATTTTTTGTTTGATGAAGAGATGGAACAAATAGAAGGCCGAAAAAATACATTCACTGAGTGGTCAGATAGTGATTCAGATTATGAAATTGATGACCAGGATTTAAATAAGATTTTGATTGTAACACAAACACCCCCATATATGAGAAAACATCCTGGAGGAGATCGCACTGGCAACCATGTCTCACGAGCAAAAATTACATCAGAACTTGCCAAAGTTATTAATGATGGCTTATACTACTATGAACAAGATTTGTGGACAGAACAGAGTGAAAATGACTGCATTGCTTTGAAGGTAATTATGTTAATGAGTGGTTAATAAATAGGTATTAAATGTTTATTGAATCAAATACATATGTCGTGGGCTCAGATTATCAACAGTGGTAAATTAAGTAGAAATCCATATGCTAATAAAGTTTTGGTCTTTTTGTACTTCTGTAGGTAATAGTGGAATTCAGACTTTAAATGAATGAACTCATTGTCAGTTTTTGAGCTAGATCAATTTTAAAAAATAAGTGACATGTTTGCAGAAGAACAAGATACTTTTAAATTGAGAAACTAATGGTTTAGAAGTCATTTGTCTGGTCTGTCTAGGTTTTCTGTTACTATCTTTTTCAGGTTCAGTGTTTAAAGCAGGTCTTTTCCTGCTTTAGGCACAGAATCTTGAGATCAAGGCATTTTGTTCTTAGATTTTTAAGTGAAATTATTGTGGGTTTGCGATATTACTCAGTGTGTGGAACATAGCAGGTTTTGTTTATCCAAAGATAATGCCCACCATCGTTGGTGTAGCCAGGATTTATGTTAGAGGGGAGAAGCTTCATGTTACCAGGGGCGGAACTTCCATTATTTTTATTGATTTACTTGCTGGGGGGGGCAGCTTCTCCCCTTAGCTGTGCCCATGCCTACCGTTGGCATATAATGCTATACACAATTGGAGATGTGAGAGATTAGGGTACAATTTTCTTTTTTCCTGCATATGGGACAGTTGGCTGAGAGCATTCTTAATCATTCTTGCTATCAAAATCTTTCTGTTTGGCAACTTGTTTGATAAGGGTGATCACCTATTTCAGACATGGGATATGAACCTGGAAGGACTGGTTTTCTTCCATTTTAGTGTTTTACTGTCTTCATGAGCATGACACAGTTTCATTGCATCCTGCTTGCCAGTTGGAATAATTACTAAAATATTAGTAAATAATATGTGATTGTTTAACAAATAGTTCATGTTGATATGGCTTGTTTCAGCTATTATCCTATAATTTATGATACATTGTTACAGAAGCTTTTATCCCCACTTCAGCAAGAAGTTGAAAACTTTAAGAAGTTAAATCTCATCAGTAAAGAAGAATTTGACAATCTTACGCCTGAGCATGCAATTGATCCAAATCAGGAAGTTCCTCCGGGTCCTCCAAGATCTCAACAAGGTATATATTCATAATGATGCAAAATTATAAGTTATCAAGATGGTAGTTGATATGGTGCAACCTGATTGAGAACTCCATGAGTCCTTCACTATTCACATGGAGTTTCAGGTGCTTATAGTGGTTCCTGTTCAGCTCGGTTGCAAGGGACTTACTTTATACATACTGAGAGTATATGCAATGAATTTTTCTTACAAATAAAAAGGGGGAACTCTTAATTAAATATTGTTATACTAAGAAGTTAATAAAAGAAGATAACATTAAATTTAAAGAAACAGATAAACACAGAGCCAGGTAAAAGGCCTCGAAGAGCAACAGAAAGCAAGATGCCTAGTGTTCATCTGTTAATCTGCTGGTCTTTCTGTTTAGACTTAACTGAAGAGCTGGCTTGTAAATTGTTTGGCATCCAAGAAATACCTCCAACAACAATGGCTCGCTCACTGCCAACAGCTGTCCCTGAATCTCCTAGAGTCCACCCTACCAGAACACCCAAAACACCTCGTACACCAAGGCTACAAGATCCTAACAAAACACCAAGGTTCTATCCTGTGGTTAAAGAAGCAAGATCCATTGATGTTAAGGTAGCTAAATTCTTTCTACATAACTTTCAGATCATGATACTTACTGTTGTTTCTTGTTGCCAGAGAGCACAGGCTTTGTAACACTTTCAAAATTCCTGCTGCTCAAATATTGTAGTATAGGAAAAAATAATTTTGGATTTGACCAAAACTGCTAAATCCATTGTGAAATATTCACACTGTTAACTTCTTGTTTAAAGCTAGGCAGTTGGGTAGTCAAGCTCAACTTTATGACCTCACAATGCATATGATATACAATGTGAAACTTTATGAAACTTGACTTTAATTAGGCTGTGATTCTTCAGAAAAGTGGCACCAGTCACATCAGGAAATTATAATGTTATATTTTATTATAGACACGGAGGAAAAGAAAAACACGGCATAGTACAAACCCTCCATTAGAATGTCATGTTGGCTGGGTAATGGATTCCAAGGATCACAGGCCAAGAACATCTTCTATAAGGTAGCAATATTTTTTAAGATTATAACTTAGTTTAATCTTCTGTGTTCATAGGATCATTGGAAAATTGCTTAATTACACAATATAACTAAGTAAGTAAGAGGAAGAGAATAATGAGAGGAATGAAATACTCTTAAAAGCTGCAAGGCTTGCACACATGAGCAGCAACTGTAGAGGGAAAGAGCAAGTGCTCACACCTATTATGTTGGGGAAATTGTTATTTATAAATGGTGGGTATCCTTCAAAATAAACACAGCCCCTAACTACAAGATATGTTCAGGTGTTGCCTGTTGATGAGCATAACCTGCAAGCAAATATTGTCAGGAGTTTCATAGAAATGGATTCCATGTATATAAATGTAATGGAAATCTCTTCCAGAACACAAATTTGTATTACAGTGGTGCCTCGCAAGACGAAATTAATCCGTTCCGCGAGTCTCTTCGTCTTGCGGTTTTTCGTCTTGCGAAGCACGGCTATTAGCGGCTTTTAACGGCTTAGCGGCTTAGCGGCTATTAACGGCTTAGCGGCTTAAAGAAAAAGGAAACAAACTCGCAAGAACTCGCAAGACGTTTCGTCTTGCGAAGCAAGCCCATAGGGAAATTCGTCTTGCGGAACGACTCAAAAAACTCTTTCGTCTTGTGCGTTTTTCGTCTTGCGAGGCATTCGTCTTGCAAGGTACCACTGTACACAAAACAGCTTATGCTTATGAATGGTAGTACACAGTTTACAGGCACTTGCCACATTGTTGGCTTACATTTGTATTGCATCTGGCATCAATATTTGTGAAAACATTTTTTATCTAGTTAAGTGTAGGCATTGTCTCAATAGAATGGCTACATTTGGACAATCATTTGGGATAAAAACAAACCACCTGTATTCACATGCAGCTGCTTTACTTCTTTTTAAGTGCACGGGGAGGCAATCCAAGTAGCTACATCTGAACTGGGAAGCTAGGATATAAACCCCTGGTTTAAACCAGCTTTCTGGATTGTTTTCCTGCTCATGAAGATAGGAGTTACATGAAGATGCAGGAGGCTGATTCATTTTTTAATTATCCAGATGCAACCATTGTCATAGTCACAGCAGGGAACAGTCATGAAGTTCCAGGCATAGGACTAAGCAGTAGGTAATACCTGAATGCAGTTATTAATCCTTCCTTGGTTGTATAGTAGATAATACTGTGTCATTTAGACTTGTTTTCTGGAGTGGTAGCTGGAGGAGTGTTCTGTGGTAATTCCATATCTGTTGTGCCAGAACTGAAGGGCCTTTGCAATCCTACAGAGTTTGAACAAATTGTCAGAAAAAGCAGAGCTGAATAAAGAGTTAGGTATGGTAGGACATCACACTAAAAAGGGCTTGCTCAAAAGTATGTGTAGATCCAAATCTATTGGGTGGGTTTGCTAAACATAAATAATTTTCATTGTACATGCATTATACTCCAGCCTGAACCTTGTGAAATCAGAGCAGATTCAAAAATTTTGGGGAAAGTGTGTGGTTTACACCTTAAGAATCTCCTACTTCAAAATGTAGGCAACAGATGGTATATTTTATGTTTCCATCTGCCCAAAATTCCCTTCATGAAAAAAGGTAGCATGATCAGATAAATATTTTTATTTAACCATGCTTCCTGCTATATATTTAAATGTAGTCTTGCCACCTTCATTTTGAAATTAGTATAGACCCTGGAGGCATTCAGAATGTTCGATTTGACTTTAACTTTGAGGATCGCCTATTGGTGACAGGGTTGGAAAGTTGGTTCTACATTATTCATTAAAAGAGAATGCACAATTATCTGTTTTCAAAAATGTTCTGAAGAATTTAAGCAGCTTGTCTTTTATTTTCTATAGTAGTTCAAATGCATCGCCATTGGAAGGTGCTCCGCTATCTGGAAGTTACGGCTGTACTCCAAATTCGCTTCCTAAATTTCAGCATCCTTCTCATGAACTTCTAAAAGAAAATGGTTTTACACAGCAAGTGTACCACAAATATCGCCGTAGATGCCTAAATGGTAAAAAATACGATATTTTTTCCTGCAACTGTAACGGGAAATAACTTTTTGTCTTTAGTTATAAGAATCATAACCATTTATGTTCTTGCTTTGTGTTTGTTCTTATAGCTTGTAGGATGTCAACAATGTTATATAACTACATATTTTTGAAAGGGACTTGGATCGCAAGTGGGTGCTCCTGCTGAAGTAAAAGGGGAGGCAGTTTTGATTATCCCTCTGCATCCTTTTGCCCTCAGGGCAGCTTTTCAGGGCTCAGGAAAGGAAGCATGGCCAAAAATTGCCTCTTAGTTATCTTTATAGAAAAATCAGGTTTGTGTTTTGATGCCCTGACCTCACTGGAGCATGGCAGAAACAGAAATAAATAAATGCCATAAGTGACTTTAACGTTCACTTCTTTTCAAGCTAAAAAAATTTTTTTCCTTCCAGTAGCACCTTAAAGACCAACTAAGTTAGTTCTTGGTATGAGCTTTCGTGTGCATGCACACTTCTTCAGATACACCTGTAGTGTAAGGTGTATTGTTTTTTGTTGCTGCTCTTTTGTGGCATAAATTCATACAAAGCATCTGTTCTGAAGAAAGTAGAATTAGAATGCCAAATAGATTATCTTTCATCTTTGCTACCTTATTATTATTTTTGTCTCCAGAAAGGAAACGGTTGGGAATCGGCCAGTCTCAAGAAATGAACACACTATTTCGTTTCTGGTCCTTTTTCCTCAGAGACCACTTTAACAAGAAAATGTATGAAGAATTCAAGCAACTTGCTCTAGATGATGCAAAAGAACACTACAGGTAGTGCTTGGTTTGACTTGTAAAGTCATATACGGTACAGGAACCCAGTGCCAACTTGTATAGCAATATTAATGGCATTGCTTTGGTGCTTCTGAAGCATTAGTATAGCAAAATAAAGTGGTTCCAGCTGCAGAATAGAAAACAAAGATTTCTTTCCATCATGCAGTGTTTCCTCTTGAATATGGAGCTTACAACAGACTGTAAAAAGTTATCAGATGGATAATTTAAGAGACTGTTTGCTAGGAATCCTTGGCTGTCCAGTGTTCCTCATTGGATAGCAGCTTTGGGTGCACTTAACAAATGTAAAGATTTTTCTTTCAATGTCTAAATTTTTGCCGGAGTTTTGATTCAAAGCAAATGACAGAAAAACCCAACAGGCAGGTGCTTCCACCGTCTCCATTTTTTGTTTTAAATAACATAAGATTAGGAATCTTTGTGGAATTATGTACAAGTCTTGTTATATTTGTTAGCAATATACTCACCACTATTGTGCTGATCAACATGAAAATGGCTCACACCAGGGCCTGGGCACTGTCCAAAATTAAGTCCAGGGATTTTCTCCACTATGTAGCTACAGTTAACTAGTGTAAGACAGTCGTTTATCATCTAGAATCCCCACCTCCACTTCATCATATCTAAATTCCTTCTGTAAAAGTCATCATGAAAATATGCTGTTCTGTTTTCAGGGTATGGCATACTCAACAAGAAACAAGGTAGCTGCCTGTACTGAGGGGTAGGGGTGGGCGGGTGTGTGTGTGTGAGAGAGAACTAGCTTATGAAAATTGGAATAGCTGGATAAGCTTCCCAGATTCCCATGGCTGATCCTTAAAGTGATGTTTTGTTGTTTTTGCTATAAGGAGAACAATAAATATGGTAAAACAGCATCAAGAGATTTTTGTGCTCTTATTCTTTATTCACTGTTCTACAGATACGGTCTGGAGTGTTTGTTCCGGTTTTACAGCTATGGGCTGGAAAAAAAGTTCAGGCAGGAGATCTTCAAAGATTTCCAAGAAGAAACAAAGAGAGACTATGAATCTGGTAACACCTTGTTCATAATGGTCTTGTGTAATATAGTTTGACTTCATGCTTAATTAGTTTTAAGATATCTCCAACATGTTCTCTCATTAGGTCAACTCTATGGACTAGAAAAATTTTGGGCTTATCTAAAGTATTCACAGTCTAAAACTCCACCTATTGATCCAAAGCTTCAAGAATACCTCTGTAACTTTAAAAGATTGGAAGACTTCAGAGTAGATGTAAGTGTTCAAGCTATCTCAAGCAAATTAATTTAGTGTATTAACATTACTGACTGATTTAAGAGACACAACCCCCAAATTTAATGTAAAGTCAACAAATGTCTGTTAAGATTGGAGGGTAAGTTTAAGACATTCTGAAATGTAATATGGTCTGAAATGCCAAACCGGTTTATAGTCATGCTGCACATTTTCTATTCTGCTTTCTGCATTATGAAACTTTGTACATGTCATCTGTATAGATAATCTTGGATACCTGACAGTGACAACTAGAGCAAAGCAGGTCTTAAAAGAGAAAATGTTGTTGCTGAGTTGTATTTGATACCTTTCATGCAGGCCACATTCCCTTTATTTATTCAAGAAACAATTTCTCATATTTTGGCATGATGTCACTGCACTTCAGCCATTTGGAGTAACCATTAAATGCTCAGGCTTTGAGGTTCAAAACTAGATCATAATAAGTTCTGATAACTGCAAGGGTATAATAATATTTCCATGCTTTCTTTCAGCCTCCCATTAGTGAAGAATCTGGGAGAAAACGACATCCAACTGGTGAGGAAAGTGATCGTCATAGACATCAATCCAATTCTTCCAAGATCCTTGCTGGTAATTCTACAGCTGCCCCTCAGGCGTGGGTCCCAATAAACTTTCCCACTACAAATACTGTACAGGAGTTGAGTAACAGCATACACCAGAACAGTACTGCCACAAAATCAAGAAGTGATATACCTGAGCAGTAGACTTTCATTAAGCTTGAACCTTGAGATCAACTCCTAATGCCAGTATTTTAGCTCAAGGATCTTCAGGGAGAGCTATTTTAAAGCTTGATTAAAAACAAATGTATAGGAAAACGAAGGATCGCATTGGTTTCTCACAAAATTAAGTTCCAAGTACTTGCCCTTGATCAGTTGTACTGGGTTTGGCGAATAATCAAAGAGATCCTAGGGAAAATATATTGGTCTCCGTGTTGCTGTCCCTGACTTATTGTTTACAGGATCTGCATTCCAATATTATATGCAAAAATACTTTGGGATGCCTTATGGTTCAGCTCATACTTCTTAAAGAAGTTATGGTATACTCATGTAACTTACAAAGCTTTTTTCATTCAAGTTTTCCATCATTATTTCTACTTATAGAAGCCAAAAAGAAGACATTTTTAATGGAGAAGTGACATAAGTTGATAAATGCATATATTACTATCAACAATTTTTTTTACAGTACATGCACACTCCATGCTGTATAGGAATGTGCACGTTTCTTGGGTGCTGGATTTTGTTTTGCTTTTTAGTTTATTTCAGGATCTCTTTTGCGTTGAGTATGAAATTTTGAGTTAGGCATCAATCTCTTTGGTTTAAGGTGTTTTATTTTATGCTGGTTCATACTTGTACTTAGGCAAAAGTAGGTTGCAGAGGGGAAGGGGTATGGCTTAGTAAATGTTACATCTTTAAGTTTAAGCAGAAGGATAAAAGTAATATGTGGCTCACTAATCACCCTTCAGTTAGAAGAGATGCTTGTGTTTTCTGTTTAATTGCTCTACTAAGTGACTTGCACTTCAAGGAGAGGTTATTTTTAAACAATTATATTTTGTTATTTGACACTGTTTTTATTTAAAGTACAAATATAGTACATACAAAAAAATGTTGTCAAAATGGGTTTAAATAAAGTGCAAATTTCATACTCCGCTACGACCAACTGAACTTAAATTGTCCAAGTCATCACTTTTCTTAAATGTAAATGATTAATTCAAATAGTAGTTATTTGTATTGGGAGGTAGAAGTTAAGGGGATACTTAACCTGTAATTACCTGTTCATTTCAGTTATTGTAAATTAAAATGCTTAGAATAAGGAAACGGAAAACCTCCCTCCCTGAAGTGGAAGGAGTGGTAGGAATAGGTGCATTTTCATTACATACAGCAAAACAGTGAGATCCTCAGCTGTCTTCAGGTAACTTTCTACAAATAAAGCCTAACACTGTTTGATGCCTTATTACTGGGAGATATCCTAAGTGATCCAACATTTTAGTTTTATTGGACTTCTCTGGTAGATATGGTTGAAATCCATTGCAATTTTCTGTCATTATTGCCTTGTGAATCTGAATAGAACAATTATGAATATGTGCATATTTGTATATGAATATAAGAGGATTTCCCAGTAATTAATTTCTACACACAAACTAGCCTTTTAGAACTACTTTGTTTTGCAAAGGAACTAGGAATTGATGATACACATTTTATATAGCATCTTTTCAGTGTGCTGAAGTTATACATCTCAAACCTGTGCTCTATCTATGCCACCTCCTCCATGAAAATGATGCAATTGTAAATTTGGATTAAACTGTATATAAAAGAAATATATTTACTTTCATTTATTTGAATGAAATGTGTGCATATCTAGCCTTTAGTATGCATAATTTGTGGTATCTTTGCAGATTTTATAAAAATACAAAAAAGTCACCTTTGTGTAGTGTGTGGTTCTTAAGCAATCTTCTTCTTTAAACTTGTGTAGTAATAGTGTTGTGTTGCTATTAGTTAAACTGGCATGTCTAGAGCTTGTTGCAGCAGTGAGTGGAACTAAGCATGACTAGGGGCTTTTCTTTTCCGGCCAAATTTTAAGTTATGAAAAGTCTTAATTTACCTTCTTAATTCACATGATTTTAGCAGGTACTGGTGGTGATGAGGTAAACAATGTTGCAAATATAGGAGAATTTGGAGTGTTGCTTTTGCATAATGGAACACACTATAGACACTGGCAAAAATATATGGGCTTTGTTCCAAGCTTATGGTACTTGGTATTGTATAGCTGATAAACTTCACCTGAATATTTTTCCTGCAAGTTGTTCTTGACTATTAACTTTTGACTTTTATTTCCAGTTGATTAACTGTGATTTTGATTGTAAAGAAAGAGGTGTGTTGTGCTTTTGTTCTCTAAAACTGGTTTGCACAACTTCTGTCCACCAACTCTGTACATATAGCAGCTGACTAGGCTCTTGCTGATCCTTATCCTGCCTGGGATAAACAAGGGTTTGTTATACAAGGATAAAGCGCTGAATGGATCTGAATGGATCTTGATGGATCTGTTCGTGCAGACCACCTATATCACCTGTTGATACGGCTGTTCGTGCACTATGTTCCAAAATTCTAGTGTTTGTGACAAGGAAACTCAGGTGATATTATGCAGATTTAAGTTTATGGAAAAAAATAGTTCATAAAAATGTGTTAGGCTAGTTCATGAAAAATATATTTAATAATCAAAATGCTTAGCAAATGCTGCCTTGATGCATAGAGAGAGATGTTTAAATGAGCAGGGGTACAGAGGACATTTACCACATGAATTGCATGGTTGTTTTAGGTTGCTTGTCTCTACTATTTGAATCCTCCTTGAGTCATAAAAAACTGTTGCTTGTTGGGTAGCAAAAGGTCAATGCAAAAGGTCAATCATTTTACCCAAATAGTTGATGGGAATAGAAAGGGGGGGTGTTAATCCTTTCTACACAAGTTTTATTTTTAAGGTTTTAATTTGGGGACTGTGGGGCTCATTGCCAAGGAATCAAGTCTCTTGGGATGGATTCAAACAAGGTTTTCTTGCATCAGATATTAGCTGAGGAAATACTGTGTTCCCTGCATTCAAACTGCAATACTTTGTTGCTGGCCAATTTTGTTGTTAAATGTTTTATACCTCATCTTTTGATCAGATTCCTAGATTGGCTTATATAATTTCAAAATAGAATAAAACTAGTGGGGAAAAATAGAAATATACAAGAAGCAATCAACTATTAAGAAGGGCTAAAAAAAAAACCAGCCTAGAAAAGAGATCAAATTTTAATTTAAACAACCTGAGAACATTAAAAGGTATTCACCTTCCAAGACATTGAAACAGTCTTTGTCTAGGTAGTTGATTCACTAATCTAAACTGGAGAAAGGCTCTTTAAAAAAATAATTGATTAAATAATTCCTCTAGTCTGCAAACCTGTCCCCCCAGAGATAGCATAACCTATTAGGCTGCCTCTGTGAAAGAAATAATAAACTGCTGCTGGTAGTACAAGCCCCACCATTAGAAAGGGTAGGCTGGAAAAACAACATTTCTGAACATTCATGCAGCAAATTATGTGCAAGGTAGTCCTACAAAGTTCACCCCCTCCCTCTTCTTGGAAAGTAATACTCATCATGGTCTGTTTCCTGATAACATCACAAAACCAAACAGTACACCTGTCCTTTAAACAAAGCAGTTCCCCAAGAAATGGCTATTTACTTATCTCACCTTAGTAGTATAAGTATGGAGATGAAAGTTTTTTTTATGATTGTTTGAAAATGCAGTTTCATGATTTAATATGTTCTTTATTTGCAATCAATCAAATACTCTGGAGTCTTTAAAAATGCCTTTGAATGTTTGTAGTTCAGGAGTAGCACAGCAAGTGCATATGAGCAAGTGATTGGGTGGGAATCTTACTGATGGAGAGGGAGTAGTATTTTCTTGCCTTGTTTGTTACTGGATCACATAAGACAGCCTTGCAAATAAGCTCTCTAAAGCTGCAATCCTAAAAGAAAGAAAAATTGCTATCAGCTGCTAGAAGAAGGACAGAACACTCCCTCCTGCAGAAGCAGAGTGCATTTTTGTGCTGGGCAAAAGGAGGACGCTTCCTTCCTCAAAGCCTGCTTACTGTCTGCTGAGAGGAGGGACAGAGTTCAATTCCATATGCCTGTGGTTATACCAGGTGAGTTTTTAAGTGCAATGCTGTTTTTAAGAGAACATTAACTGCATCAGAGACAAGCTAATTTACACCAGTCATTTGTTTTATTTGTATGTCACTTTCCCACAAAAGAAATCATGACCAAAGCGACTTGCCACAAATAACAGGTTGGCTGGAAACGCCCTCCCCAAACCTTGCTTTATGGTTCCTCAGAAATAAAATGGGCAGTAGGGCATTTCTTTCTTCTTTGGCAAGCAGAGTGTTTTGTTTTTAAGTGCATGTCTTTGTAAAATAGTGACAAGCCATGGAAGGCAAAGGTTACTAAAATCACTAGCAGCTGATTGTGTGGGGAAATACTAATCTGTGTCATAAAACAGATTTAGAAAATGCTTCTAATTTATTTCTGTTGGGTTGAATAGACATAGTCTCTGATGAAGACCTTGGGTTTTTGAGGATATGTCTATGTTTTTGCTAGAGGTGCGATCATACATTAGATATACTTACAGCCTGCTTCTCGTAATAGACCTCAGAAGGTAGTTGCTATAATGCACAAATTACAGGTATAACTTAAAAATGAAAACTATCAATTTAACAATGAGAGTGGCCAAAAAACAGAATTAAAACTAAAAAACCTCAAATATGCAAAGCAGACAGCAATAAATACTCCTACATCCTCCAAATGCCTAGACATAAAGTTCTTTATGTGGTTTTGGAATTATAGAAGTATATTTGGGACTAATATTTCTAAGGGGAGGAAGGACATACCACAAATGGGGGGCCACCACAGATATGGCCTTTTCCCTCATCACCACATAATGGACATCTAGCATTGGGGTGCCAGGAAGATCTTAGGATATGAACGGGCTTGTACTGAGGAAGGTGCTGCTTCACCTTTTTTCATCCTGCATAGGAGGTTTTATATGTGAACACCATCAATAGGCATCTTGTTCAGTAACTTGGCTCTGTTGCTGAAACAGACAAATCCTGTTCATTTAAAATGGTTGCTTGAATAGATGGGAGCTACACCCTACACAGGAGACTATTAAGCTGCAGGTTATGTTTTGTTAGCTGCCCAACACTATACATTTAGCAATTTTCAAAGCATACAGAATTAAAAACGACCATCAATGCAACACACAAATCATATAACCCCAGCTGCCTCCACAGAAACCAACTGAAAAACTCCAAAATGCAGCAACACTAACAAAGCCTTCACAGAGCTGGGTCACATTCCACCAAATGCTTGCGAAGAAAAGGGAAGTCTTAACCTGGTGCCAAAAAGATGTCCGTGTGTCTCCGCGAAGCAGTCCTCACTGGAGAAAGTATTCCATACACTTGGGGGCGGAGTGGGGAGGATGGGACACAACTGAAAAAGCCCTCTCACTGGATAGCTCAGTTGGTTAGAGCATGGTGCTGATAATGCCAAGGTTGCAGATTCGATGCATGGGACAGCTGCATATTGGACAAGATGATCCTCAGGTCCCCTTCCAACTCTGATTTATTGCCACCTTTCAAGCACCCTGGAGAAGGAACTCATGACTTGAGCGGAGGAAGAACACAATGTGACAATGGTCTCCAACCATTCCTGTGTCCTTTATGAAAGCCATCGAAGTAGAGCTTTAAACCTAAATGTCCATCATACTTTGTATAAGGATTTGTTGGAAGTGCAAGCAGATGCTCTTGCTAATTTTCTGCATCGAAGCAGGAAAATTTAATTTTCCTACAGTGGAGGGTATTGTCAAATGGGTTGGTCCTTCCATACTGTAATAGGGCTGTGGAAATTGCTTTTAACTGCCATCCTGTGTTGGAGAGGGCCTCCTGCAGTTTCTGTCCTGCTGAGCTTCAGTGGTTAGGGCATTAGCCGAGTTTTGCCAAACTTTTCCATTTGCCTATTTCTGCCACACACACACCCCGCTTCCCTTTAAGTTGGGGGAGTTGATGAGGCAGATTAAAAGGACAGTGAACCCCAAAGCTGCAATGTTTTCTAGATGGGCAGGGGGTGGACAGCCCTACATTTCAGTGAACTCCTTGGAGAATCCAAGATACCCATAGTGGATGCTCCCCTCATGGAGCTTCTCTGCTGTCATAATTCTGAAAGAGGGCAATACTCCTGAGATCAGGTGTTAAGATGCTCAGATCTGCCCTGTCATAAGGCTCATGAGGGCTTGGGTTTGGCCCAGAGCCATCTCAGCTACCTCCAAAGAAGAAATGGCACCAGACACTTGATGGACCATTAATATACAATGTAGGTGTACTAAGGATGTTGAATTTTTGGTAGTGGTGGGAGGAAAGTCTTTAAAGCTTTACTAGAATGGTGAAAAAAGCTTGCATTTCTGTGTTACAAAGCATCCACTCTTGCCTGAAAGGACCACTGCTCACTCCATGTGAAGTGCAAATACCACCATAGTTCAGTATCAATCCTCCGGACAACTGTAGGGCAGTCATACGATCATCAGTGTTGTGTGTCATTGTGAACTAAATGGTTCTTTCCAAGGTGTCTTCAGAGGTGGTCTCAGCTTAAGGTGGGAGCCACAGTGAAAAACCCTACTATGGATGGGTGCAGTTTTTGAACATCCAATCTGACCCTCTACCATAGGAAAACAATGTTGGACTTACTGTGGGAAGTTCCTCTTCTACAGTAGATCGAAGGTATTCTACTTGGAGTGATTATTGCTGCTAGGAATGTCAAGGGAAAGTCTTTGGCTCTCTGCTGGTGCTGTTTAAGGACAGAGATGCCTTACATGTTTCCTTGTCTGTTATTTTTGCTTTTAAGGGTTGCAATTTCTAAATTGTTCAGATTGTTGCTGTTATATCCCTAAACTTAGGGAGACACTCTCTCATGCAGGATGACAATTACAAGTCTGATTAACATAGCCCTCCCCTACTGGAATGGGAACACCAATTGATTTGAGGATACCCTCCATCCACTATAGAAAGGGAAATTATGTTAAGTCCAACATTTTACTCCCCTTCCAATAGCTTCCCTGAATGTAAAATGACAAACACAGCACACTAACAATGTATCTACAGAACACTTTATTTAAAAAAAAGTAGGAACACAAATTGTTCATTTCTCAAAACAGACTGCATTATTTCAATTATGGAATACATTTTTGGAGTGGAAGAGTTGTAACTGTGGCTCATCAGTGGAGGCTTATTTTCAAATTAAAGGACAACAGCATGTTCACATTTTAAAAAAATGGGGCAGCAGATAGAAAATCTTCCTATTGACACCATAAGAACATTCTACTCACAAGCCAACCTGAGCATGGTCCAGAACTGTGTGGTCATTTTGGATAGGAGGAGGATGCTGTTTGTTAAACACACTATATCACATAGCTTGAAGATCACAGCTCGGTTTTCTTCATGCACGACACATGGCTGTCTTACTGCATGGCATGATTTTCCTTGTTGGTCGTTGATGGCAGCTTAATGCTACTTTATTGACTAATTTACAGGAAATGCATTCAAGAAAAAGTTAGTTTTTTTTCTTTACCTGCCACATTGATAAAAACAAGCTGTGTTTGTAATATGCCAAGAAAAAGGAATGACAACCTTCAATGAAAAGTAATAGCCAAAGCATGTCTACATACAGATATGCTCCACTGTTATATGCCACCTGTTTGCTCTCATTCATCTAAACTGTACCTGAATGTCACATCTCTGTTGTGAATTAAGTGTGATGACTAAGTAAAAATGAGCTGGGTAAAGCTTTATTTAATAGCAGTGCAAAAATATTTAATATCTCCAATATTTCTTCTTTTACTCATACACACGAGTCCTGGCCACCGATACTAGCTTAATAGCATCTACATAAAGTCTGACAGCACATTTGGTATTTTACATGCTTTATTAAAATTGTATTCATATTTACAGTATCTGCAGGAACCATCCCTCCATTTCTTGCACATGAGCACCCACATCCATGCACATCCCTCATTTCTCATAGATATGAGGCTAGGCTCCTTAAATTTAGGGAAGAGGTGGGCTTGTTTATTTAAAAAGCAAAAGGGGAGTGCATTTGGCCATTACACTGCTAATTAAGTTTATGTATATTAACATATATATATATATATGGCAGTAACACTGAGTATTCCTTTACATTCTATATACAGAATGACATCAATGTTTTCCAGTCACCCGAATGTTCTAACTTCAGTCCTCAATGCTGCTTTTAGTGACTCAGGTCACATTTGGGGTTTTCCCTTAAAACAATTCAAGTCTCTAAGTTGAAATAAGGCACAATTATTCCGATTTGATTGAGGGGGAAGGAAAATCATAGACGCTTCAGATGATACCTTCTGCAGATAAAATTTTCCTTTATCCTCCAGGAGAGTCTATTTGAAACCCTTTAATCTGCAGAGATCTGAAGTAGTTTTCTGCCATGGAAACCAATGGCCCACAAACTAGTTTGAGTATTTTCATTTTATTATGTTTCAGCAGCCAAATTTACTTGGGATTCCTTAACTAGGTTTTCCATTTAGCGTCAAGAGAAGTAGAAAATGGCATATGAAATGCTTAAGCTTGTAAATAACAAACTGTTCATAGGCTTCAACATGCTAAAAAGAATAGTTTTCTTTGCATTTTAAATCCCTGCACCCATTTCATTTCTGAAGCCTTTCCAGACATTACAGTTAAACTGCAACAAAAACTATGTTTGGCAGCACAAATAATGCCTAGTAATCAATTTTTTGTTGAGAGGGTAATGATGTTCTTGTACAAAACCTATCAAGTCGTTTTCTGCAGCAGATGAACTGTACCCAAGGATACAGGGCATTCTGTGATGGGGAGTAAGAGATTGCAGTTCCAAAGGTCCCTGACTTTGGTGATTTACAATGTTTATTCCTGTTTAGTGTGATCCTTGGTATCTTCCTCATCTGTATATTCTGATGGTTCCTCTCCTGGCTTTAGCAGTCTACCTACATAGTCATATTTTTCTGAAAAAGACATGTAGGTATCATAATCAAAAGTTATAACATGACATTAAACATCTATATAAACATTGGTCTATCTCTCAACCCATTAATTTAACTTTTTTAGTTCGTATCCATGATTAAAGGTGTTATCAGACACACCTAAGCTGTTCTTTTAGCTTTCTCCTACCTGAAAAACATCCTGGTATACTGGAAATAACACGCCCACAATGGAAAGGTTAGTGTTTCTGCAATAAAAATGGCCTTCTTGACAGCTGTCACCATGGGCAGAAAACTTACTTGTCCACCCACATTCACCAAACAGCAACAAGTGTCAGAGGTTAAGTGAACTTACAGAGAGCAGTAGCTTTTGCCTCTGCCACCACCACCCTCCCCTGTTGACTGTTGACAGTCAAGGACTAAACATCCATGCAAGAATGTCTCTACAATGATGAGAATGTACTGCAGTCCCTGAAGGGTACACAAGCAACTCATGAGATAGTGATTTTGGAATTCTGGAAGAACCCCTGTGATCACTCCCCGCACAGCAGTAGCTCCTTCCCCCACAAGAGGTACTTTGACTAATGCTGATGTTTACAGAAGCACTAGGTATCCTAACCTTCCCTAATCTGGTGTCCTCCAGATGCTCTGGATGACAACTCCCATCAATCCTAGCCAGCACAATTTTTTATCTTGCTTGTGGCAGCAGAATTAACAAGAGGCAACTGTATACTAAGACTTAGAACCAACTGCCTCCACATCCTCCTGATCCCCATCTGATCCAGTATTTTCACTACTGTGAGGAAGGGAGTGGTCCTGTTGTGCCCAGCCATGGAGACCTATTAAGGTGTCTCTTACCTCCCCTTCCACACAGATACACTATACTTATGCATATTAAATGAATATTTACATAAGCTGAACCATGACATTTTCACTAGCAATTTAGTAAATATCAATTTCTGCAAAATAATTGAGAAACACCTTTACAAGTACTCACTTTCCATTTGATTTAAAGGAATATCCTAATTTAAACATTACCTTTAAATTGCATTTCCCATTCTCTAACGCTTTCCATTTGCACAGCATTTAAGTCTGATAAGTCATCATATTCATCTCTAAGCGCATCTTTATCTAGACAGAAAGTTGCCAGTCCCCTTGAGGCATCTCTGCCAGCAAATATTCCATAAGGACCCTCTGAAAATAGAAAAAACAGACCCATGTATTCAGTCATTCACTTGCATTATCCTTTCAGAATAACATTGATGTGTTCTCATAATCCCCTACCCCTGATTAATTGTTGCCAAACATCAGAGCTAACTGAACACAGTTTAATAAATTTGAGCTTGAACAAACAAGCTTATTCAGTAGCTCAAACTGCTTTGCCTCCTTTGTCCCAATTTTAATATTTTCTTTTTTAAAATACATGACAAATGCTAGTCACACAGTGGCTGAGTGCAAACATCTTTAAAGTGCGTGATTGTCTCTACTCAGGACTGCAAAATATAAGTTTATCCTTTCTTGGGCAGAGCATTGGCTAACACAGAAGCTGAATGATCCACAAACATGAACTTTCCTCTACAAAATGCTGTTCAAATGAAGTGAAATGTCCAAGCTAACAAAGGAGGTCACTAACTCAAAGACTATATAGGCTATATGATACATGAATGGCAGAACAGAATTTGGTTAAAGAAACTGGATATATTTATAACAAAGCCACAAAACATTTAAAGAAGCGTAAAATCTTTTTCTTGGTACCTAGGGACATTGGCAGTCTTTAAAAATTGCTGTAATGGAACTTGGCAACACAACTAACTTTATCAACCTGACCTTTGGAAATAGCTTACCGTATTTTTCGCCCTACAGGACGCACTTTCCCCCCCTCCAAAAATGAGGGGGAAATCTGGGTGCGTCCTATGGGGCGAATGCAGGCTTTCGCTGAAGCGTGGAGAGTGAGAGAGGTCGGTGCCAGCAGGGCTCCCCACGCTGCAGATAGCAGCCTGCCACCCGGCGGGCGGGGCGCCCTGAAGCAGAGCGCCCCGCGCGCCGGACAGGCATCCGCAGCGTGGGGAGCCCTGCAGGAGTTCCCCGCAGGGCTCCCCACGCTGCAGATAGCAGCCTGCCGCCCGGTGGGCGGGGCGCCCTGAAGCAGAGCGCCCCTCACGCCGGGCAGACATCGGCCAGCCCCACAAGCTCAGGGGACAGCAGGGAGGCGCAGCGCCACCATCCCGCTGTTCCTCGACCTGGTTAGGTTTCCCCGACCTGCTTTTGGGGGAGAAATAAAGGAAAAATTTTTTCCCTTTATTTCCCCCCCAAAAAACTAGGTGCGTCCTATGGGACGGAGCGTCCTATGGGACGAAAAATACGGTAACTTGAATCTTAAGATTACATAACATCCAGAAAATTACTAAATGACTTTTTTAAAAAGGCACAGGAATTCAAGTTACAAGATCACATGGTAGAACATATGTAATCTAGAGTAGGTTACAACAATTTAAAATATAACAAAAATAGTTTAGAACAGCTTACAACCACAAAAATGACTTTCTAAAACTTTTTTCCACATTGCAATACTAGGATTTCAGATAAAATACATATCCTAAGGCTTAAATTCATTAGTGTTTTTCACAACCATGCACTTAAAAGTGTTTAAGCATATGGTTTTACCTTGCTATGCTTGGGAAAAAAACCATTTTTCTATTATACTTTTGGGTTAAACAAACCCGAATTTTAGAAAGAAAATGAACAGAACTCTAGTTTAATGTGAAGAGAGATAAATTTTTATTAACAGTCATAGTTTATAGTACAAAAACACAACTATACCAAGAAGCTACCTATATTCTCAAAAAACAACTGCAATGATAAATCAGTACACCAACACAGACACTGAAGGTTTCATTCAACAAAGATGTCCCATGTAAGAACTTCCACTTGCACAGTGGAACTCCCACAAAGCAACTCCCACAAAGCACAGATGAAATCCTTTTTTATGGCTTACTTACATGATGCAGAGAGAGAGAGCGAGAGAGAGAGAGAGAGAGAGATCTGGAGGAGAGGGGGTGTGACTTACCTGAGTCTATCCAGCAATACAACCCTGTTGTTCTTTACCCCTTCATGCACTAACTACTGCTTGTGCATAGTTATGTTTGAATATAATTTCCCACAGATATCACAAATTTTATGAGCATGGCAAGGCTTACAAATGTCCTGTAAATAATGCAATCTGGGTTGTTCTGAAAAATGGTAAATAAAGCCAATTTTGAATTAAGAGAGGTCTGTTTAAAATATAATGAAAATCTAACTTCCAGCAGTTTTCAACTATCTTACACATCCACCACACAGCAGTAGCATCCAATCTCATCACCATCTCTCCAGCACTTTGATGATATGGGTCTGCTAATCATGTGTAGTTTTAATAGGTCCAAATGCCATTAATGAATTACCTATAATCATTCCCATAATCATAGGCTGAAGATTTGAATTGTACTTTGTTCCAAGTCTCCTTACAATTTTCCTCCTCAGTTCCATACATTCCAGCAGTGTTTCAAGTTATTAAAAGGATCACTAACCGCCCCCCCTGACTGTAGACTCAAAAGGAAAAAACCCCAATATAGTAGTCACCTTTTGTACATGTAAAGTCTTTTAAATTTTATTAATTATTAAATTTCTATATCACCCTTCATCTGAGGATCAGAGTGGTTTACAATATAAAGACACAACAATACATAACATAGTAACAAACAAAAGCAATACCCCTCCACACAGTTAAAAAAGGTTGTATTGTAGTTGTTTTTAGCCAAAGGCCTTGGGTGAAGAGTGGTTTTGCTTAGTGCCTAAAGAGATGAAATGAAGGTGCCAGGCAAGCCTCCCTGGGGACAGCATAATATCTTAAACCTAGGAAACCTGGAGAATAGTATCTCAAACTGCATGGCTTCTTTTTGTTTTTATTATACATTTTGTGGTTACTATATTGCATTTTTATCTTGTGAACCACCCTGAGATCTAGGGATGACGAGTGGCTAAATACATACATACATACATACATACATACATACCCTTTATTAGTCACATTAGATATGATTGTACTTAGAATCCCTAGTATGCGCTAGAAACCGGAAATACACCAATTCTCCATCTGTTTAGGAGTGTCTATTAACATGTGTGGAACTAGCCAAAATGGGTATGTTGATGAAAGGCAGAGAAGAGAAGGGCTCACAATTTTATTGTTTGCTGTCAAGCAATGGTAGATATATCAACTGGGACATTAGTTTGCTTTTGTTTTTTTGATTACTTTGAAATAAGTAATCAAAGTCTAGGCCTCTGTTCATCAGATTAATGATCCCAGGGCAGGTTATATTTGTTGTCCTAACAAATACTGTAATTTGTAAATTTTAAAGCATAATAATGCTTCACTATGTAACAGTTAAGATTACCAAAGAAATTGGTATCCAACAATAATAGTAAAATTTTCACCTCAAATTTGTCATTTTTTGCAATGACAACATAGTTCCATGGGACAGCTGTTCGTATTGTTCATAAACCCCTCACCCAAATCTATTCTGATATCATAGCAGTTACAAAAAAAGAAATCACCTGGGCAGCTGAACAACACAGACTATCACATATTTATTGTTATGCTACTGAAGTGTTAATTCAGGGAGGTTTTCAATTCCATGAAAAAGGCAAATTCTAGACAAAGCTAAACATTTTGCCATCTATGGACTTCAAAAGCATAAGTATGACTTTTACAGAAATGAGGAGGTTGAGAAATGCCTAAGTTTGGCTTATTGTGTTCTATTAATACTCTTAAGCTGGATGTGTTGCGAGTAGGTGATTCTCATGTCTCAGAACTAGTAGCCTGTTAGTAGCATTCCTCCTAAAATAACAGGTGCATAGGGTTTTTTGGGGGGTATACCTGGATATGGTCTCTACCAATAGGAGTGCCAGCTCCAGCTAGTTGGCCAATTAGAGCTGTTCTTGGATCAGGATGACCTAGTTGCAGTTGTCACCACTCATCGACAGCTCCTGATTGAACTAACGCAACACAATCTACATGGGTGTTTCCTTAAAGATGATCTAGAAGCTGCAGCTGCCACAGAGTGCTACTGTCCAGTTGTTGTACAGGGCAGCAAGAAATGGTAAATGGCACAGAACATGAAAGAATTGTGCTAGCCTACCAGGTCCAATTCAATAAGATAATAGCATTCAAAAATGGGTTAGAACTCAAGTACTTGCAGGAATGCCTTCCCCAGTATCAGCAAACCTGTTTTGAGATCTGCAGGGAAAGCCTAGCTTGCAGTGTACCCTCAGTGAATTTGACCTAGAGGATTGCTACACAAGACAGGGCCTTCTCAATGGTCTTGCCCTGACTGTGGAACCCTCTCCCTACCACACTCAGACTGTTCCCCACAGAGGGCAACCAAATACCCGTTTGTTCCAACAGGCCTTTGGGGTTTAGTAAGAGCGGAATAATTTATACGGTATTTCTCTAATTTAGTGCTGACTTGACTGCTATACTTTGTAGTGTGCTTTTACTTTACTGTACCCTTTGCTTTTACTTTACTCTACCCTTTAGCCACCCTGTACTCTCATGAGAAGGGCAAAATATAAGAAATAAAATCTCCATCAACATGGAGTGCTTACCAGTCTCTATTGTGCTTTGGACTCAGAATCATTTGATTTGCTGAAGTCACATATTCTAACCTCAAGTTTATAAGCCACCACTTCTTTCAGTGTTAGATGGACAAGCATATTCTTATAAAAGATGTCTCCTTTATTCATAATTCATTTAGTGACCCATCCATGTTACAAGGCTGACGATCTTCTGTAGGAGTCTTCCAAGGTACTTTCCAGGAAGGTTTACAACACAACAGATACACATATTGCTTATTCTTTAAGTAGTTATAATAGTTTAAGAATTAGTTTTCTAATAGTACTTTTTTGTTATTAAATATCAAAACATATTGATGCTGGGGAAATGAGATTCATTTCTCCAGTTGTGGGATCACTGTGATTTGGACTGCTGTATTGTGTGATAGTGAAAATGTCAAGATACCTACTTGATAGTTAGCATATTGGGGCCAGAATATAGCCTGCAGAGAGAGCTGGAAAAGATTAGTTTCAATGCTCAGCACAATGCAAGACACAATAGACCCCTATTCCAGCATCGAATTCTCACAACTGACTCCAGTATTCAGGGAGGAAGGTTTAGTAGCCCAAATGGCATGTTATCTATTTGTACCTACATTACCACTGTTTTACTTCACCAGCACAAGTTGCACATTTGCAGTGCGTAAGTTGTCAGCAAGATATTTATATAAACAGTGCCACCAAGTTTAACCACTTAATTAAGGTCTTTAATGAATTAAAAATATCATGATTAATGGACAGATCTTTTAAAATTACCTTCAAAACAGATTGCAACACTATTTTTAGAGGTATTCGCAATTCTTTTACACAGAAGAATGCCTCTTCTAGCATGCTTACTACAACCTATGTGTACATTGTCTATGCTTTGTGTTTGGAAAAGTTTTTAACTATATACAAACTCACTTACAGTGTGCACATCTGTGTGTACACAGAACCAAGGCAATTAGAGTTTCAATGTGGCTGACCCCCAGGCAAGTGAGTACAGCAGGGATGGGGAATATATGAACCTCCAGATATTGTTCCCCGCCAGATGGGAACTGAAGTCCAACAACATCTGGAGGGCCAAAGATGCCCCACTGGTTGCGCAATTTTTTTTATTAAAAAAATGCAGCCCCAAAGTCTTATAATTTGTAAATTTCTTTAACCAGGTTGCAGGTTTAAAAATAAACAACTGCAGAAATATCTATTCTAACTATTAACTTTCTATGTATAATGATTTTTTTTAAAAAAATTGCCCTACTTTTCCTTCACTACCTACTATATACTTCAGAAAAGATCATTGTGAGCCTATTAAATAAAATAGTGTTTAATTATTAAACCTGCTACTTAGAAGGACTTACTTGCAAGTAAACATACTAAGAACTGGATTATATATTGCCAATCTCCCGCCTCCTTTGATATATATTAGGCAAAATCTAATCAGAAGCAAGACAAATTTTATTCCAGCTGCCAAGAACTTTGCGCAGATATGAATCAATAAGCCTTTATCTGTACATGGTTAGGACCAGTATAAGATTAAGTCCACAGCTCCACGTCAACTTATTATAAACTTTATTCTGTTGTAACTATGTGTAAGACTGCAGCCCAATTATCATTGCAATTGCTGAGAGACTTGCAGAAAGAGAAAATATCCAAACCTTAATAAAATGAACCTGGATTCCAACTCACATTGTAAAAGGCTGGAACTATTTCAAGTTAGTTAATCAAAATCCAGAGAATTACATGTGTAGGGAAAGGAAACAAGTCAGCCTCAGGATTTCTGAAAATCTGGGAAGCAAATATGCTGAAGACAGCTTGTTCACTCCAGGGCAAATATGCATTCAAAAGGGACTAAATGTCTGAAAGTAAAGCAGATGTGTGAACAAGACTAGGAATGAAGTTTAGGTGCCCAAGACTGTATTTGTGGGCACCATGGCATGCCCATAAATAATTCCTCATGTTTGCCATATTTTTAAAAATATTTATTTTAAATTTTGCATTCTTCTGTTTGGTTGGATGTGGGCTACTTGTTTCTGTGTAGATGCTGTCTGCTTCCTTGTCTGTATTTTATTTGGGGTGTGTGTGTTTACCTTTTGTTTTGGAAGGGAGAGTTCAGAGGAGATCACCAGCTTTCCTTCTGCGAAATGGGTATTTTGTGGTGCCCGTGGCACTTTCCTGCCTCCAAACGTGCCCTGGAACCTCCCCCCGCCCCCAAAAAAGGCTGGGGAAACCAGCCTGGTCTGGAACCTGCTATATCTTCTTTCTCCACCTACCCATGTGGGTGGGTAAAGCGGGCCTTTTCCCCACTCCCACTTACATACTTACACCTGCTACTTGGGGCGAGGGCGTTTCTCCCGCCTTCCAGGCCTTTGTCCCACCGTCGCTCACCCAGGAGGCATGTATGCCGCCCCCTCCCCCGCTAGCCCCCTTTCCCCCTTCCCTCCGTCCCCCTCACCGGGCCCGTAGAACTTGCTGCCTTTGGTCACGTCGAAGACTTTGCCGTTGACAGCCAGGAGGATGCGCGCCGCGCGCGCGCCGTCGTACTCGCGCAGCTGCTCCAGCGTGAAGTCCCGCCGCTTCATGCGGGGCAAGGAGTCGACCAGGCCCTGCTGCGCCGCGCCCCCCACTCCGCTCCTCTTGCCCCAGCGCCTGTAGAGCCGATAGGCCGCGAGCGCCACGATCGCCAGCAGCGCCAAGCTCAGCAGCATGTCGAGGCCGCCGCTCCCCCCGAGCCAGCTGCCGGCGGCCGTCTCCTCCGGGCTGCTGCTGCCGCTGCCGCCCCCGCCTCCTTGTTCAGTCCTTAGCTTCCCATCCCCATCGTCCGCCATCACTGCCCAGCCAGCGCCTGCCTGAGAGGAACCGCTCCGCCCCGCGACGGGGGAGGGAGGCGGGGAGGCGCAGGCGGGGCGCCGTCTGACTCTGCCTCGCCCGGGCTCCAATTGGTCACTGGTAAGGACACGTCACCCACGCTAGCTCGCGCCCAGCAGAACGAATGAGAAAGAGGCGCACGCGGCTACCCAACGGCAGATTTCCACCTTAGGGGAATCTTCTCCTGGGAGGGGTTGGTTGGAGAGAGAGAGAGAGAATGTGTGTGCGCGCGTGTGGCGTCCGCGCGCGAGCGAGCCTTCGCCCTCATAAATTCTTGGCGCTCACGTGGTGCCGACGGAGGAATGCCTCGCGCGCGTTGCGGGCGCTGGACTAGAATATTCTTTTTGAGGGGGGAGAGAGAGAAGGGGGCTCGTCGACGCCATAAACATGCTTCTGTGCTCCCCCGCCCTTTCCCTTATCGATTGTAAAATCAGGGCGGTGAGGCGCTGCTTATCTCCGAGAGGCTCCCTCAAGGCGTTTTTTCAATTTCTTTTGCCTTCACAATGGCGAAGATGCATGAGCGTCGTCATGAGTTGTCAGTGGTATATTACACCTAAGAACACGGGGCGCTCTGTGCAAATAAAATGAAAAATCAGGTAGGCCCTACCCCACAGACTTGTTAACACTCGCCCTGAGGGAAATGCTGGCTGAAGGAGGCAGAATCTCTGTATCGTCCCAGCTGCTGGAGAGAGGGCTCGTTTTCGCGGGCTTCCTCACAGGCATTGGGGTAGCCGTTGTGAGAACGGGCTCAGGGACTAAAAGGGCGGTTGGACTGACCCAGCAGGCTGTTTTTAATACATAGTGGCTGCATAAACCCTTTCCCTAATGGGCTTCTTTTTAAAATAAGCAACCCCTCCCCCCAAAAATATCCTTCACCGAAATCCACATTTCTTCGCTACGGTATTTTCTTTTAATTGTGCTTCGGGTTTTTTTAATTCAATTTTAATTCCCAGTTTTTATTCTTTAACACTGTATTCTACCGTTTTTGGTTTGCTTTGTGAGTTGCAGTTATATGACTGCTGTATAAATGAACAAACCATGCCAATTTCCTAGTACCCACAGGACATGCTTTGCACACCACATCATGACCATGAGAAAGCAGGATTTCCTATTTTAACACCTCCCCACTCCAAAGCATTGGTCACAAGCTCCAGAGGCCTTCTGTAAGTGCTTGCTGAAAACAGTTTCTCTTGTTGGTCATGGAAAGGGGCATCCTATTAAGCTAATTCTAAGATTCTTGACCAACCTCTATCTAGGACTACCTCACACTTGTTGCCAGCCCTCTATGGATATTACTGGCATACAGTAAGGATAGCCCCCCTGTGTACAAACGTGTGTGCACATGGGTAAACAGATGTATACACCACTCCCCTAAAAAGAAGTGATATAAGAAGGATGTTTATGTCTGTAGCAGGTGGGGTCAGAATTAATATATTGCAGAAATACATCCGATGTTACTGAACTGCATCTCTTTTAATCCCCATCTAGCATGGCCATAGTTCAGGGATTATGGAAATTGTTGGAGGGTACCACAGCTCCGAGCTGTGGAAAACACACCAGGGCTAATATTCTAGAAAAACACTTTCATATGGCAGTGCTCCACACAGAGCCATAATGGTTGAAATGTGCTTACTACAAGGAGTCAAGCCGCAGTCCAAAATAGGTTTACTCAAAAGTAGGTTCTACTGAAACCAATGAAAATTACTTCCAAGTAAATGTTTTGGGATTTAAGCTAAACAATAACAGACTTCCACATCTGACCTTGTCTTTCCAACTTCCTGTTGAGCATATTAATCCATGCTATTTTAAAGCAGACTGTGCTTAAGCAAATATAATGGGTTTTTAAAACTGAAACTACAATAGAAGGAATTCCTTTTTCAATCCACCCAGAACAGAACAGGAGTTTCATTGGACAATGTATTTTATCAGTGAATACCATATTCAGAGTACAGGGAAGAAGGGATGGGTGTGGCTTATTTGGATTTCCTTGGGGTTCTGAATATGTACAATCCATTCCTAGTTTAATGCCATTTGCAATTTATTTGGACAAAAATGATTATATAGATAAATATAAATGCATGGAAATTTCAGAGAGGTGCTGTAAATTCCTTAACGTTTTGAATGAGGTTTTTTCCTGCTCTTAGTAGAGAATATATAGTTGCCATAAGCAGAACACACACAAGTGAGAATAGTACCGGTAATTGGCCAGGTATCAATTACCAATACACAGATTCATCATAAGTATAAATGGTACTGTAATTGTACAGTAATGAAGAAACATCTATTTAGGTTGATATATACAAATGTAGGTGAATTAAGAATCCTTATGTTATCCCTAAGCGGAGAATAAAATTATATACAAGTAGATGATAGCAGTGCTTTTTTTCCTGTGGGGATGCAGGGATACGCATACCCCTAAATATTTTGTGAATCTAAGTTTGGCCTCATTGAGGGGTAGTAATTCAATATGAATAGGAAAATGAGAGTATCCCTAAACTTTTTTTAAAGAAAAAAGGTGCTAGATGATAGTATGGTGCAGGCAGGAAGGCCACCTAGTGATAAATTTTCCTACATCTGTCCCAGAAAGGTAATTTCTGTTGCTAATATAAAGACATGGGAGAGTGGTATAGTCCCATTTCATTCATCTCAAAGTATCAGATAGGTTCCCTTACCAAACAAGTGTAGCTCCACTTTATTCTCATGATGCTGGTGCAAGGAATGGATCCAAACCTGGCTTTGAGGACAGACTGGCCACTTCTTAATTCCTTTCATGCCAAAACCATTTCTCAGTCTATCAATTTTTTGTGATTCTTGACATGGGATTCTGCTGATGTATGACTGATTACATTGATATAGCACTGCCCCTAGCCCTGTGCCAGTACAATCCTGTTGCTTGGCTGCAACAGGTTCTCTTCTCTACAACAGCATCAGTACTATACTGGTGCAAATGGATTTGGGATTGGTGCTGTCCATTTTAACATATGTCATTTAAGGACTGGATAGTTCTGCAATTTTATCATTACATCTCTAACCCATTGCTTTTAATGCATTTACAATATCTGACAGAGGGCACCTCCTTTTTATAACAAAATCCTCAGTTACAGTTAAGAAAAATAATGATAACAATAATGCTGTCATAAATAATACAATTATTTTCAGTTTACCTCAAAATGTAAAATATATACAGTAGCTATACTCTGTTGATAGCAGTCTTTACAAAAATTAACAAATCTGATTTAAAGCAAAATCCCTTTTGTGAGCATCCCATTCCTTACCTTCTCTAATCTGAACTAAATGTGTAAATGGTGTTGTATATTACTACATATTCCACACTGTTCACCCAATCACTTTTATGTGGACCTTGTCCATTTCCCCATTTATTTGCCACCTCAGTTTGAGTTGTAATGATTTTAATACCCACCAATTATTGTTTTTCAGCTGGTGCTCTTTATATATATCTACAAGGCAAGGTAAGAATTTGAATACTTTCAAATTCCTTAAGAAGGGCAGCCTGTCCTTCACCTGTGTATTTGCATGAAAGGCTTTCCTTGAAATTTTTAGGTCTTTTCCAGATAGATTTGTTAAAAAATACTGGTATTGAAATCCAATAGGATTGGGATTATTTATAACTATGAACGTGGAGAAGAGGCCAAAAACCTTCGGGGCAAGGGATTCTGAGATGAGGCCAAGAGTCTGTAATCTGAAATATTGCTTGTAAGCTGCAATATTGTGGTAATGGAGCTGTAAGCATTCCTGGAATAAATTAGATGGATGGGGTCACACTATCGTTGAAGGAGCAAGTACATAGTTTGAGGGTGCTCCTGGATCCAACTATCACTGGAGGCACAGATGTCTTTGATGGCTAGGAATACCAGTTACCAACTTTGGTCGGTAAATTGACTATGGTTATTATTGGATCGGGTTAACGATTGCAGTTTTCCATGCACTGGTAACTTAATGGTTGAATCACTGTAATGTGCTCTGTGTGGGGCTACTCTTGGGGTTGGCTGGGGGGCTTTAACTGGAACAGAACATAAGTTAGGTTGGTTGTGGGGGCAAACTACCACCAGCATACAATGCCCTGCTTGCAGGATTTGCTTATAGACTGCCAGTCTGCTACTTGTACTCTGCAGCTCATGATTCAGGTAGATAGCCGTGTTGGTCTGACGCAGTAGAAATAAATAAAAAATTGAAAAATTGTCCAGTAGCACCTTAGAGACCAACTAAGTTTGTTCTGGGTATAAGCTTTCGTGTGCAAGCACACTTCTTCAGATAACTGAAGATATCTGAAAAAGTGTGCATTCTACAGCTCATAACAAGGTTACTTGAGAGACTGCCTTATCCCTAATATACCTAGTAGAGGAGTAGGGCTTTCAGCGTGGCTGCCCCTGTTCTGTGTAATAGCATTCCTATCGAGATAGGACAGGGACCCACTACCTGCATTTTCAGGAAACGCTTGTAAGACATTTTTGTCCCAACAGGCTTTTGTAGATAGATAAATGGGTCTTTGATATGAGTGTCTTTTGTATGGTTTTAGTTTTGTTTAAAATGTATCAGTTTGCGTGCATGTGTGTTTTTAAACCATTTTTGGTGTTTTTATAATATATAATTTTGAGACAACTGTTTAATAAATTGACACCAATAATGATGACAAATAATAACATTGTATGTTATTATCTTGCTCTGATTTTTAAAAATACAGATATTCAAAAGCACCTGTACCAGAATCAGATTATTGGGGCATATTTGTACCAACACAACTACACAGTCTTTATTTATTAATCACCTTCCACACAGACATGCCTCAAGGCAATGTACAAAATAAAATAAAGGTAAAGGTAAAGGGACCCCTGACCATTAGGTCCAGTCGTGACCGACTCTGGGGTTGCGGCGCTCATCTCACTTTACTGGCCGAGGGAGCCGGCGTACAGCCGGCATGACTAAGCCGCATCTGGCAAACCAGAGCAGCACAAGGAAACGCCGTTTACCTTCCCGCCGGAGCGGTACCTATTTATCTATCTATTTATCTATCTATTTATCTATTTGCACTTTGATGTGCTTTCGAACTACTAGGTGGGCAGGAGCAGGGACCGAGCAACGGGAGCTCACCCCGTCGTGGGGATTCGAACCGCCGACTTTTGATCGGCAAGTCCTAGGCTCTGTGGTTTAACCCACAGTGCCACCCGTGTCCCAGACAAAATAGAAGCAGCCAAAAAGAAGACGGAAACCCCAGTTAAAAACAACACAGAAAATAATAGCAGGTGAATTTTAAAGCAATACAATACAAAGTAGACACCTATGGCAGCATTGGCTTTATGGAATGTGTGGTGTATGTGTCACCTGTGCTGTGTGGCTTCATGCTGCGGGGCTCTGAAAGGCAGCCTGCTGTGATTACTTTTTCCTGCACCAGGCTGGAGTTGGTGAGATGAAAAGAAGGCCCACATTCCTTTGTTATCCAGATAAGGTATGAGAAGACTTGTGGTGGAGCCAGTTTTAAAAAATGAGCTGTAATGAGCCTGAAAAGTCATGAGGAAATATATGGAGGGCGTTGGAAACATTTGTCTTAGCATCAGCACTACATGTGGTTTGTAATGTTTGAAAGGTGTGGACATGATTCCAGCAGCCTCCAGCAAACTTCAAAGTGTGCTATTCAGCTTGTCTCAAATTTACTTGACTATTGTACTTCTAATTTATTCTGGAAATCTAGGCTTCCGGGTCAGCGCCATCGACGAATGGCGGAGTTCCTCCGACCGGAGGAACGGGCTCTGTGGAAATTGGGTCTTCCCGCCGCGGCGAAGGCGGGGACCCGCTAGAAATCCCAGGCGGAGGAGCCTGGGAACGTGGGGTTCGGCAGAGCACCAAGAGCGCCTCCCCTACTTGCAGGAAAAACCCCTCTTTGGGGCTCTGGAGCGAAGTGGGGTGAGCAGCGCGGTGCAGCGAACCGATTGCTACTTTCACGGAGGGAAGCCGCACAGCCATCGCCGGAGAGCGCTGACTTTTTTCTGATGACAATTGGACTCTAAACAAAGTACCCGTGAGTAAAAACGGAAAATTGGATTAAGAAATTTGTGAATTAGGTTCCGAAGCGGGAAGGTTTAAACAGGAAGTCCGCCTTCCGCTTTTTGTAAACAGACTGAAGCAAAAACCTTGCAATCTAATAGCCTGGAAAGTTGTCTTAAAGATTGAAATTTCCTGCATCTACTACCAATAAAACCCCCTTGGAAGCAGGAGAAAAGGGGGGGGGGAATTTGACTGTTTAAGCCTGCAGGAGAGAGAGTAAAGGAATATAAGTTTCCATCGTCCCAAACCTGGGAACGGGGTGTCAGGACAGAAATCGTCGGAGACATCCATTGATTAAAAGTGGAGCACTTTGACAGATAGTCAAAAAAAGAGAAACAAACTAACTTCAACGCTGCTTTCTGCATTTTAAAGAAACAAAGTATTTGAAAATCGAAAGTAATTTTCCTTTGTTGGATACGTTTTTAAAGATGGATACAAATAGAAATTGTGTCCCCTAGAGGGAGCCTGTCAGTTTGCTGTTGCAGTTTATTCGGAGACTTCACAGCTGCGAGATTGAGATCGTGGGACCAGTCGTTTGACCTTGAACAGAAATGTGCTGGGAGGAAGTTTTGGTGTCTGCCCTTGGCAGGACAAATGCATTGCTGGAGCAGTTGCATGAGAAGATGAACTTGATGAATGAAAAGTTGGACTTGATGACTGCTGTAGCCAGTGAATATGATTTAACAGGAAACAAGGATAAAGAAACTATACAGAGACCAATTCAGAAAACTGGTTCGACAGGGCAAGTCCAAGGGCAGATGAAGACGGAGGAGGTTGCGACTGTACCCCAAGCAACACAAATGGTGAGACCCAAAGTCTTGCAGGAGCAAAAGCCGCTGCTTTGGAAGATTGAACTTGGAGTGTGGCTGGAAGCGTCTGGAGTCAAGGAAGCTCTTAATTCTGGTGGGACTATGAAACAGGTTGACAATTATCTTTTGGATAACTACTTTTTGGATTACAATGATGATGACGGGGAGTGGGACTGCGGGGAATGGGCTAGCTTGATGAAGGAAAATGGAGATTATTACCGGCAGGAATTCCCCAGAGACCCACTCCCCAAGGAGAAAGGAAAGAAACTACGAAAGAAACCAACAAAAGACAAAGAAGAGCGTAAGCATAAACAAGAACAAGAAAATTTGCAGAAGGGGCATAGAAGAGACTTAAGGGCCTCGGACATAAGATCACCAGATTAATGGACTGGATGCAATGGTTAGAAAGGACTGACATAACCCGAGACCAGGAGGAAGGGACGTTGGATAAAAACTAGAGAAAAAGAAAAAGTCTATAAAAAGAAAAATTTCTTTCTATTTTTGGAATTAGTGTAACACTAATGAAATATCAGGGATTATGCTGGAATGGAACCAATTGGCTTTAGTAAAAAGGATTTAAGGAGTTATGTAGAAATATGGTTTAAAATTTGAATTTTAAGATTTTTAAGGCAAGATAAGGTTAAAGAAATTAATGTAAATTGAACAATAGAATATAGCAAAAGATGGAAAGGATATGTTGAGTTAATAAATAAGATAGACTGTTAAGATAAATTATTTAAACAAAAATTGAGAAATATGGGAAGAATTTGCTGAAACAACGAATTAAGCTAGAATACAAAAAGGGAGGTGTGAGGAGGTCCAAGAAACAAGCAAATGAAAAGATGCAATATGGGATTTGTATTCTTCTTTCTTGTTTTTTCTTTTTGTACTTTCTTTTTGATATATTTTTCTGTTGTATTTTTCTGTTCTTTTTTTTTATACTTACGTATTTTTGAAACTTTGAATAAATATCATATAAAAAAAAATAATTTATTCTGGAAATCTAGAGCTTTTGATCCCAACATACAGAAACCAGAAATGATCTGGCTGCTGCTATACGAACACACACACATATACATATACACACGTTAAGAAATTTCTTCACATAGAGCTGACTGAACATAACAACAACTTGGTCAGACTGTCCTGTACTTCGTTTAGGAACTCGTTTGTCAACTAATGGAAAATATGCTAATTGTATGGGTGTGGAAAATCTTAATTGCCTTACCTTGCCTGTATAGTTGCCTTCTCTTAATTCCATTTGTAAATTAGGAAGAGGCCCACATGAAGAATGTTTCCCCATGTGAATGAATCAATACGTTCACATTAGAAACATAACCAGTTCGTTCTCAAACTTTAAACTAACCCCTCCCCTTCCCACAAACATATTTATTTTGAAGCTAGATTCAGTAATTTCAACAAAGCCTACTTCTAAATCTTAAAGATGATGTTTTGTCTTTTTCAAGACCAGACTCCTTGCCACCTTGTCCTCTATAATAACAGCTCTTTTCACCCTGTTAGTGAAAATCGGGGCTTAACAGAACAGGTTATCAAAACTGGAGTGGCATAAGGCATGATTTCATGCTTCTGGTAGACACACCCTCCTTATCTGACTGCACAGAACCAAAGGATCTACTGCTGCCACACCCCCTGCTCAGGAAAGGCAGTAGGTGGGTGTGCACTCATCTTATTACACATTCTCCTTGTTGTTCCAGAGAGTAGGCAGGAGGATGAAACAAGGCAGGGAGTTAGAATACATGCACTGACTTTGATCTTTAATTACCAGGCAGTATTTTATTTAAAAAATCCATAGCACACTATGGTAATTTCCAAATTTGTATAAATTTCAAGTAGATCAGCTCCTTGAGATACTCCATGAAGATGGTACACATATTTATATTTTTTTCCGCCGAACCCACTGAACTGCTCTTTTACTGTCGTGTGCAGCTCTGGTTTGCCAGAAGCGGCTTAGTCATGCTGGCCACATGACCCGGAAGCTGTATGTCGGCTCCCTTGGCCAGTAAAGCATGATGAGCGCCGCAACCCCAGAATCATCCGCGACTGGACTTAACGGTCAGGGGTCCCTTGACCTTTACCGATTCTGTCTGAAACACACATACCTGCTTGTAATGGTTGGTGACATGCACAGCGACATAGCAATCCTCGTTGTTGAGCTTTTTTTAGGAGATCAGCCAAAGTTTTTTAAGAGGCCAGAAAAGTTGTTGAACTTCTTGGGGGAATTCTGCCAACATTTGCTTAGCTGTCTTTTTGAGGGACTCATCAGAGCACATCAGAACATATTTGCAACAATCACACAAGACTTACAATAATCAACCTCTGTGTGAGAGTCAGGAGAATATTTTCCAGGTTTGGGGAAGGGTGTGGAATCATATCCAGACAGGCATACAGCCCAAACTTTTGCTTTTAGAAATTCACTGACAAACTCACAGAAGAGCAAGGTAGAAATAACATTGATAACATTTTCCTCCATTTTTATGCATTCAGGATATATCCCCTCCTAGGAGAGGGGCTTGTAGGAACCACATCCACACACCTTTTCTGGAAATATCCTGGAATAGCAAATGGTCCAGATCTACCTGACCTGACTTGCCCAGCCCAGCAGCTGCTGCGGCTTCTCATGAGTGAATGTAGGGAAGTGGTTAATACAGAGTTTGTTTTAGGCTTCCTCAACCTCGGTCCTCCAGATGTTTTTGGCCTATAACTCCCATGATCCCCAGCTAACAGGACCAGTAGTCAGGGATGATGAGAATTGTAGTCTCGAAACATCCTGAGGGCCGAGGTTGAGGAAGCCTGTTTTTTTTCAATAAATAAGCCAGCCACTATTTCTCCACCCAATCAATCAATCAATCAATCAATCAATGCAGAATGATTAAGTAAAAAATAGATATTGGTTAGTGAAAGAGACTCATAGTTGCTTGCTTGCTTGTATCTCTGGCAAGGTAACAAAACAAATACTAAATTAATCAACAACAAAAATAGCTCCTCAGAAAGCACACTGTAACTCCTGTAGTCTACACGGAAACAGCCCTGACCATGCTGAAAACCAGTGTATGTTTCTGGTAGGCTAATACTAGCACATAAGGCTGTTTCTGAAGCAGTTCTGACTCCTCCCATGTCTGCTATAGCAGTTGCTCTGGACTGGTCTCAAAACAACAGATGGGGGAAAAGCTTTCCTAATAGGACTGACTTTCTGGCAGCTCAATCAGTCACATGGTTTTTCTACTTTGAGACATGTGAGAGGGACCTATGTGCCATAGCTATACTTTTGAATTAGGGTTGTCTTGAGTAATTTAGGGAGCATATGGACAGAGCTTCCTGCTGCAGTCATACCACTCGCACTGAAGCAACAACATCATCTCTATTGGGTCGTTCATTTCTTTGATGCATCCCTCTCTTCTGTGGATTATCAGAATTGCACAGATATGTTAAAATGCCACCTTATCGGCATCACTCATGTCTCAAGTTTGCAGAACAAGACTGAAATGCAGCTATAGTACTCCCACCCTCCAAAGTCTAACTCTAAGAAGCTTTTCAGTTTGAGCAGTTTTTAAACTCTAGGATAAGCTTTTCATTTAGAAGAAGTTGTACAAATATGTCTTGTTTAGTTTGATGCTTAAAATTAACATTTTTACTGTGTCTGTATACAGTACTAATGTACCCCTCACTAGAGGGCTATGTGGGCTAGAAGTCCAATAAACAGACAAGAAGAGGCTGTTAACCTTGCAGTGTGCTGCAGTGCAAGATCAATTTTGCCACAGCTCAAGTCAAATTTGCTAACATATATGAACAAAACATGACTTTGAACAAAATCATAACAGTTAAAGTTGTGGAAAAACGGTCCTAGTCACCATTCTCTAAATGCAAATCATCTGTCAAACTATAGCCTCTTTCTCCTGTCCCTACTTTATGATAGTTCATAATATTTTGATGCAAACGTTGGAGAACGTACACCAATCCTGCGTAAACGTCTGATTAGAGGACAGAAGACTGAAATATCCTCCTTCTCTTGTCCTTTTGTTCCCTTGTCCTTTAAAGCACAAACATTTCCATTGCAAATATGTTTCGGCATGTGTGAGGCAAGGCACTTTGGCTTAGGCATTTCTGTTTAACAGTTGCTGTCTGGCAAAAATCTGCTGTTTTGTCAAGCTCCACCCAGTGGTTGTGTAAGCCAAACACCCCCCCCCCCCCCAGTTAACCAGCTCCTCACCGTGGGATGCCTTTTTGTACATTCATGAATGTATTGGAAAGTTGTTCAAATGTAAATTCAGATTGCAAGCTCTGTGGGACAGAGACTTGCTTTTTTCTTTTTCTTTTGTAATTATGTTAAAGCACTAAGTACACTGATGATACTAAAAACAATAAAGAGGAATGTGGGTGCTCAATACATACGGCTATATTGAAATTACATTTGAATAATGCTACTTTAGGTTTTTGTCTAGGGCTTATTTAAGAAACTGCATGTGCTCAAATTTCTACTCCCGCACAACTATTAAAGGTAGAAGAGCCCTTTCCTCTTTTGTACTACTTATTCTTTATCGTTAGTTGCTTGGAGAAAAGTGCCAAACATTTACCAGACTTGGATGACATATTAAGCCATAGTTAAAAATAAACTGTAGTTTGTTTGGAGAGAACCAAATAATAAGCACTGGTTCAAATGTAATGCAAAGCCAGACGAACAATCACAGAAAACAACTTCATGGACCTGGGTCACATACCAAAATAGAATGCTTTATACACTATCATAGGTTGGCACATCTATAGGACTAGAGAAGTAGTGTCTCCCCCCCCCCCCCCGCCCCCATGTCTTGCTGCCTTTTTCTGGCAAAGGAAAAATCCTTGAGATTTTTTGCTTGTAGTTTAGGGAGGATGTTTGCATTTGACAGTATCCCTCTCCCAAACCCCCAAACCCAATTATATGAATGAAGATGCAAATGGGAATATAGAAACGCAAGCATCCAATTTGTGCTGCATATGCACGTGCAGTTGTACTTATATTTTCTGCATGCCATTTTAATGAATTACAGGTCCTGTTTGATGATTGATCTTGACTTACAGATCAACCAGATTGCAACTACAGGCTTGTTTACCTCCAACATAATCCACTCACATTTCAGAAAATCAAGTCTAAATGTAGGCTTGCATGTTTCCCTCCTGTTTACAGCTTCAGTGGTTACTAAAACCTGAGAAAATATATAGCAAAAAATTGCTTTCTATAGCAGAGTTTGCATACTCACTTCTACTGTTTATCTACCTGGACAGGTCTGCACAAGTTGTGATCTGTCAGGCTGAACACTGCCCACCACCAGTCATGCATGGCAGCTTGATCTACTTCACAGTCTTTTCCTCCTGGTACGCATTCTTAGAAAATCATTGCCTCTATTTTATCCCTGTTTTTGCCTTTTGGGGACCCCTGATTAAAATATTGTTATGAGTTTGAGGTGGGGGAAATTAGGCAGTATGCAGAGACATTTCTAGTCCTTGCATCTAGCAGTTGTTAAAATATAAGCACGGCTCACTTCCTGTTGAGGTGATTGTATGCGTAATGGGCCACTAAGGGAAACAAATGATAGGGGCTCTGTGTTAGACGACAAATGGATGGTGGCAAATGGGTGAGGCCCTCCCCCAGTTCGTGGTTAGTTTTAAGACAAAAGGCCAAAGTAGAGAGATCAGTTACATGAGCTAGAAGCTGGAAGAGAAGCGGCAGGCTGGAAAGGCAGAGCGAGAGCCATGTTTGATTTCTGTTTCTGTTTCTATTATTTATTTTATTATTTATAATAAATGCACACCATGCATTTAAAGCAACCCCCCCCCCCGAATCCCAGGAACTATAAATTACCCCCTCATGGAGCCCTTAACAAACTACAGTTCCCAGAATTCTTGGGGGCATGGGCTGGGGGAAATGTACTTTAAATGTATGGTGTGTACGAAGCCATGGTTTCTCCAATCCAAACACTGCTTTTAGGCAAAGCAGCTCCAATGCATGGACAGAGTTGATGTACCAGTGAAAATTTTTCTATTCATTCCATTGAAGAGTGCTGAAATCAGTGGCCAGAAGAATGCAACTAAAGGTTTGCTTTTTCTGTTGATATGGGTGAAGAAGCCCAGATGTACAGGAAAGTCTTATGGGCACCCAAACACCTATGGTTATGAATCAGGGTAATGTAGAAGAAAGGCCTAAGCACCAGGCCCATTGAACTCAGACAGACCCAACAGTTAGTAATCTTTCAAAGACTGGAATGTAAACTATTGCATCATCCTAACAGAGGCTGGTATTTGTATGCTTAGGGGTACCTTAAGGCTTATACAGTGTAGAATTCCTGTACAGTACTTAGATTCAGTGTTTATATTATGACAGATTGATCCAGATTTTTTTCCCCTTAAGGTTAGAAAGTTCTGAGACTGTTTTGCAAACTTTTTGTCATGAAGATATGCATGCAGTCTGTCTACTTATTAGGAAAAGTACAAATCGAGAAAAAAGCATGTGGTAGCTGACTCATAACTTGGCCTGAATATCCATCATTTTTGTTTGGACAGAACATGCTTATTTACTGGTAGCTATTATGCAGTTTCTCAGTTGCATTTTTGGTCACTTGTTAAAGTCAGTCCTGGCTGGAACTGCAGCAGATATTTCTACCATCCTAATTTCTTTATGCCTAGTGGGTGGGTATTTGGCTCTTCCCCATGCTGCAGATAAACAAAAAACTCTATACAGTAGATTAAGAATATATGCAATATAACTGCCTTGTGAATCATGGCACCACAAGGTTTAAACTAGGTTTCCTGGGTTACCCCAATTCCACTATATATGTTCACCTGAAAGTGAAAGCTGGGAGGATCTAAAATGTGTTTTGCTTTATTTTTAAAATCCATTTTAAATTAAGATTATACTACACATTGTCAAGATTTAAGGCTATAGTGAGACTTCGATTGGTGATGTGACCTGGTGGATATTAGGTCAGGATTTATTTCATGTGTGTGCCAACATCTATCTGTTACCAAAGGAAGAAACTTCCAGCTCGCCTAGGAAGTCTCCTCGTATCATTAAACTAGAGTGGGCAAGGTGATAACTTCCAGATCCTCACTAGTATGGATACTTCTTTTAGTTAACTGTTTAGTGGACTTTGTCAATAGCAGCTGAAGGGGTGGGGGAGTTAACAGGATTAAGACCTCAGCATACTCCATGCATATATGTGTGTGTGTGTGTTAGTTACACAAGGGATGATGGACTTCAGACCCACTAGAATATTGATCTCCAGCTGGTGGGTCAGAACCTACTACTGAGTAGTGGATTGCGATGCCAGTACTACTAAAAAAATAAATATATTGTTTAAAAAGTAATGTTCATGGGTGCTAGACTCCTCCAAATTACTGGGTTCCGTAAATGTTAGAATTTAATCAAGACTTAGAGTGTTAAAACTGTGCTAGACCTGTGTGTATTTAAGATGTGTATTAGACACTTCTAATTTTCTGTAATCAGCATGTGTCAAAAGCTGATTCAGCCAAGCTGGTGCTTCTTGTGATGTGTCAAAAGCTAATTAAGCCAGGACTAGCTTCTTGTGTGAAGCTATGACCTGTTAAGACAGTGGTCAGCAAACTTTTTCAGCAGGGGGCCGGTCCACTGTCCCTCAGACCTTGTTGGGGGCCGGAATATATTTTGAAGGGGAAAAAAGAACAAATTCCTGTGCCCCACAAATAACCCAGAGATGCATTTTAAATAAAAGCACACATTCTACTCATGTAAAAACATCAGACAGGCCCCACAAATAACCTAGAGATGCATTTTAAATAAAAAGACACATTCTACTCATGTAAAAACACTTGATTCCCGGACCGTCCGTGGACTGGATTTAGAAGGCAGTTGGGCCGGATCCGGCCCCCGGGCCTTAGTTTGCCTGCCCATGTGTTAGGACAACAATGTGTCAAAGGAACTCACCAGAAACTCCTCAATAGATAAAGTGAGAAGCAATGTGGGCAGGAGTAGGAGGTTAGGAGTGATGTGACCTAGAGAGCAAGGCAAGCTGCAGAGCAATGCCAGAGAGCCATGACTGATTGCTGCTGGAATCTAAGGCTGTAGCTATGGAAGAAGCAAGACCCTGTTGGAGTGTAATGCTGTGAATGCCTCCATCAAAGACTCAGCTTGTATATATGTGTAAATTAACCATATAGCACAAAGACACCACAGTCCCCACTGTGCCTTATTTCCAAAAGGAAACATGGCCCTTGATAAGTGCTCCTGGAACCCCCTGGAATCTCACACCGCTCAGAAATTTGGGTGGTGGTGTGTAACAAAAAGAAATGGATCACCAAGTGCATATTTAGGCAAAAATTCAGTTTCAGGTTGGAAAAAGTTGAAGACTAGTGCTCTTAATTATGTTGGACTACAGCCCCATCATTCCTGTGTCCCACTGGTTATTTTGGTTTGGGCTGATGGGAGTTGGAGTCTTGCAACATCAAGAGAGCCACAGATTCCCCATCTCTGTTTTTTAACTCTTTAACCTTGTGATATGGACTCCCTGAAACCACCCCACCCTTGAAGCAGGGAGGGAAGATGCTCTTGGGTACACTCACAACTAATTTTAACTGACACACAGCCAATCTGGCTTTGACAGAGATTGATTGAAATGTTTGGCAAAATTTTAGCTGGGTTTTTCTATTAAATAAACTTGTGTGCATGTATGTGTGAGAGAGTGCTTACATTTTGCATTCAGGACCATGTCTTGCAGCCAACAAAAAGCAGTGGGGGTGGGAATGAATAAAAGACAAGCAGGGTTGTAAATATGTTTCAGAGTTCTGCCAATGCCACAAACTACTCAAGCTTTATTTCAAACAGACCTTGATATATTTACCACCCTTAATAAAGTTACCTTTTAGTTTTCTATGTATGTATTTACCTTCTTCAAGGTATGAATGAAAGCCAAAATGCAATGTTGTATACAAACAGTGATGTAGATTAAATTAAGGCCACACCAGTGAGATCTACAAGTGTCTTTGAGCAGAACATATGCCATCAAATGCTGTCAATATTATGGGCAGTCTTTAAGCAAGTCGATAAGCAGGTTACATTCCTATAAAATAAGGGCAAGGGAGCAAATTACCCTGAATAAAAAGCATGATACCCTGTTCCGAAATGTGAAGAGATTGTGATCTGGGAAATATTTAGATAAAAAGTTCATTTCTCATTATAAATATAAAATATGAATAGTCTGAGGTCTGACCAAGATTCTTAATACCATAAGCATTACCTTTATAGCAAATCTTTAGTTGTGTCATTCCATGTGATAGGGGAGGATCCAGTTAATGTGGAAATAGGAGCTTCCCAACGGGATTGGGTGAAACACAACACTGATTTGTTCTTCATCAGTAGACAGGTATGCCTGAAAATATGACTAATGAGTTCAATTCTTTACCAGCTTTAGGGACCAGGATGATGGGAAACATGCTTTTATTTCCCCATCAGTCTCTTCAACTCCCGCCCTATAGTGTATATGACTCGCCCATGACTGTTTTTTAAGGTTAAGGGAAGCTGAGGCATGTTGTTTTCACTCCCTGCCCCAGTTTTCAAGTTTCACATCAGGCATTGGTAACACTGCAATCTGGCAGATTTATCCAGTTACTTAAAATAGGGATAATTCTGGGCACTAATAATAAATAACAACAACAACAACAATTTATTATTTATACCCTGCACATCTGGCTGGGTTTCCCCAGCCACTCTGGGCAGCTTCCAACAAAACACTAAAATACAATAACCTATTAAACATTAAAAGCTTTCCTAAACAAGGCTGCCTTTAGATGTCTTCTAAAAGTTTGGTAGTTATTTTTCTCTTTGACATCTGGTGGGAGGGCGTTCCACAGGGCGGGCGCCACTACTGAGAAGGCCCTCTGTCTGGTTCCCCGTAACTTGGCTTCTCGCAGTGAGGGAACTGCCAGAAGGCCCTCGGCGCTGGACCTGAGTGTCTGGACAGAACGATGGAGGTGGAGACGCTCCTTCGGGTATACTGGACCAAGGCCGTTTAGGGCTTTAAAGGTCAGCACCAACACTTTGAATTGTGCTCGGAAACATACTGGGAGCCAGTGTAGGTCTTTCAAGACTGGTGTTATATGGTCTCGGCGGCTGCTCCCAGTCACCAGTCTAGCTGCTGCATTTAGGATTAGTTGTAGTTTCCGGGTCACCATCAAAGGTAGCCCCACATAGAGCGAGAGATAACCAGAGCATGCATCACTCTGGTGAGACATCCGTGGGCAGGTAGGGTCTCAGCCTGCGTACCAGATCGAGCTGATAAACAGCTGCCCTGGACACAGAATTGACCTGTGCCTCCATGGACAGCTGTGAGTCCAGAATGACTCCTAGGCTGCGAACCTAGTCCTTTAGGGGCACAGTTACCCCATTCAGGACCAGGGAGTCCTCCACACCTGCCTGCCTTCTGTCCCCCCAAAACAGTAGTTCTGTCTTGTCAGGATTCAACCTCAATCTGTTAGCCGCCATCCAACCTCCAATCGCCTCCAGACACTCACACAGGACCACAGCACAAGAGGCATTGCTAGCCCTATGCTCAGTGTTTTGGGGACAGTGGTTCTTCAGGGTTTCAGACAGTAGCCTTTCCTCACTGTACTCAGAGATGCCAGGTGTTGAACCTGAATCCTTCTGCATGCCAAAGCATGTGCTCTTCCACTAAGCTATGACCCTTCCATCTGCAAACAGAGGGAGTGACAATAATGTTGGTATCTGTCTGTCTCAAAAGACAATGCAGTGTACCTCTGGGGCAAAGTCAACCCCCTGAAGAATCACAACTGTGGCCACAGAGACCAGTTACTTGTAATTGCTGTCTCCTGTGTTAGAAGAATAATGTTGATACAGTACATACTAATTTTACTATGTTTCTTTAGATGCATCAATGTTTGTAACACATGTTTGTGAAGGCTCTGGACTCAAAACACTTCAGAGTGATCTGACTCAAACACTTCAGTGATCTGAGTTTGTCAGGAATAGTAAGGAATGGTAAAATATATTACACGTGGGAGGGTGCACTATCTCTTTGGAAAGCAAAGTTCCAATTGATTATAACACAGGGAAGTGCATCCTTTACATATTTATTGGTTTACTTTTCAGTTGGATAATAGCTTGGTAGCTTTCTGTTCATCTATTTTCTTTACCCTCCAGCGGCCTAGCTGTTCCATGAAGTTCAGCTAAGGGCAAATTGCTCTGTCATGTGTTTCCCCCATTAAGAATGTATTTGTGCTATTTTCTCTACTTCTGCTTTGTATCTTGTATTTATTGTTGGATGGTGTCCCTTTATTGATTTTGTGAGCCATTTGGAGATTTTTGGTGATAAAAGAAAAGGCCTATATACAGGTGAAACTCAAAAAATTAGAATATTGTGGAAAAGTTCATTTATTTCAGTAATTCAGCTTAAAAGGTGAAACTAATATATAAGATAGACTCATGACATGCAAAGCGAGATATGCCAAGCCTTTATTTGTTATAATTGTGATGATTATGGCATACAACTGATGAAAACCCCAAATCAACAAACTCAGAAAATTACAATATTGTGAAAAGGTGCAGGAGCTATTCAATCCATAACACCTACAATGGGTTCCTGAGCCTTTAAATGATCTCTCAGTCTGGTTTAGTAGGAAGCACAATCATGGTGAAGGCTGCTGACCTGACAGTTGTGCAGAAAGCCATCATTGATACCCTCCGTAAGGAGGGAAAGCCTCAAAAGGTAATTGCAGAAGACGTTGGATGTTCCCAAAGTGCTGTATCGAAGCACATTAATGGAAAGTTATGCGGAAGGGGAAAGTGTGGAAGAAAAAGGTGCACAAGCAGCAGGGATGACCGCAGCCTGGAGAGGATTGTCAGGAAAAGACCATTCAAATGTGTTGGGGACTTTCACAAGGAGTGGACTGAGGCTGGAATTAGTGCATCAAGAGCCACCACACACAGACGGATCCTGGAGATGGGCTTCAAATGTCGTATTCCTTTTGTCAAGCCGCTCCTGAACAAGAAACAACATCAGAAGTGTCTTACCTGGGCTAAAGAAAAAAAGAACTGGTCTGTTGCTCAGTGGTCCCAAGTCCTCTTTTCTGATGAGAGCAACTTTGCATCTTATTTGGAAACCAAGGACCCAGAGTCTGGAGGAAGAATGGGGAGGCACACAGTGCCAGATGCTTGAAGTCCAGTGTGAAGTTTCCACAGTCTGTGTTTGTTTGGGGAGCCATGTCATCAACTGGTGTTGGTCCACTGTGCTTCATTAAGTCCAGGGTCAACGCAGCTGTCTACCAGGAGATTTTGGAGCACTTCATGCTTCCTTTCGCAGACGAGCTTTATGGGGATGCTGACTTCATTTTCCAGCAGGACTTGGCACCTGCCCACACTGCCAAAAGTACCAAAACCTGGTTCAGTGCCCATAGGATTACTGTGCTTGATTGGCCAGCAAACTCGCCTGTCCTGAATCCCATAGAGAATCTATGGGGCATTGCCAAGAGAAAGATGAGAGACATGAGACCGAGCAATCCAGAAGAGCTGAAGGCTGCTATTGAAGCATAACACCTCAGCAGTGCCACAGGCTGATAGCATCCATGCCATGCCGCATTGAGGCAGTAATTGATTCAGAAGGGGCCCAAACCAAGTACTGAGTACATATGCATGCTTCTACTTCTCAGAAGTCCAATATTGCTCTATTTGCAATCCTTGTTTTCCTGAGATTGTTGATTTGGGGTTTTCATCAGCTGTACGCTGATGGAGGAGCCAAGGCAGGCCCTGCATAGCAGCATTGGAAGAAGAAAATAAACATGGAAGGCAAACTGTTTACCTTCCCCAAGCAAAGCTAGCTAGAAATGGTGGGGTGTAGCCAATGTTATTGCTACTCAGAGTTGTCTCATTAAAAATAATTGTCATGATTATCTTAGGCCCATTATTTTCACTGCGCCTACTCTGCCGGAGCAGAGCTCTGGTGAGCTCTGATTAAGAAAAGGCCCTGGCTGCTGGTTGTATTTTTATTTTCAGAGACAATTCACCACCAGCATTCCTTTGTTCCTTTTATGTATATACCTTGTCTGTTGCTTTTGACTTGACTTTACTTCATACCCTTAATTCACTTTGGCTGGTTAGGGCCGTGGCCTTAGGAGACTTCTGAAGACTTGGAAGGCTGCATTTGGCCCCTGGGCCTGAAATTCCTTGTCCCTGCTTTAAATGGTTAAAAGTGATATAGGAATATTTCCACCAAGTGAAAATGAGAATGAAGGTCATATACTAAGAACCAACTAAATTATCTGAGTACCATTCCTTATACAGTCAAGGTGGCAGCACCTGTGCACAAGAAGGCAATATCAGCAAGTTTGGGAGAACCTCAAGGTTGGTAGAAGTACAAAAAACTGGAAGACAAAAAAATTGTAAGGTGTATCTGTGGGCAGCAGCAGAGCAAGGTGATCGGGCGCCTGGGGTGGTGCGTGCGCCCAGGGGTGAGGCCAGCCACCTATGGGGCGGGGCCAGCGAGGGCAGAATGCTCCGCGGGGCCTCCAAGGAGTCTGCCTGCCTCCCACTCAGCCGCCTTACAGCTGGGGGGGAGGGGAGGCAGTGGGCGGACCATTTGGGCAGGGTGGAGACTTCATGCGCCCAAGCCACCGCGTCTCTCCCAGGCACGCTGCAGGCCCCGCGATGAGTGCCACCCGGCATTTTGTCATCCCCCTCAGTGGTGACACCCGGGGCAGACCGCCCCCACTGCCCCACCTTCCTGCGCCCCGTCTGTGGGGTGGGTGAACACCTTGAAAACATCCCAATAAGATATTGAAAATGATGGATATTGTGCTTCCACCAAATCCAAGCTGTCTCTAAAAGAGATGTGTTCTGAGTGCTGAAGATGAAGGAAAGGGAAAGGGTGGCACGGGATGCTGCCTTATTTGAGTCAGACTGTTGTCCAGTCTAGCTTAGAATAGTCTATATCAGGCTTCCTCAACCTAGGCCCTCCAGATTTTTTTGGCCCACACCTCCCATGATCCCTAGCTAGCAGGACCAGTGTTCAGAGATGATGGGAATTGTAGTCTCGAAACATCTGGAGGGCCGAGGTTGAGGAAGCCTGGTCTACATTGACTAGCAGCTCTCCAGGGTATCAGACAGGAGTTTTCCCCAGCCCTTCCTGGAAACTTCAGGGATTGAACCTGTGACTTTCTGCATGCAAAAGCCTGAGTTCTGCCACTGACTTATGTCCCTTCCACATGACAAACAAAGCATCTTTTATATGACAACGTTGAATGCTGCACACAGTTTTCTCCAATTTCATCAGACTAAAGGTGCTGCAACATCATTAAAAACACGCCCACTATGTTTTAATGATGAGAGTGGCAGGAATAATTCTAAAGTAATTGTGATGAAGGATATTTTTGGGTAGCTTCCTTTGAGAATTGTCATTAACAGTCTTTTTTGTGCGTTGTAAGCTTGCCAGCATCTACATGCCATTATTGTGTGTTTTGATGAAATCACAGCCAAAGATATATTTTTTATATTAAAAAAGCACGTTAGTCATTTTGTATTTGCTCCAGTGAATATAAGTATGCAATGCCATGCAGAGAAAAGGGATATTCATTTTATTCCCTACTTATTTCATATTAGACAACACCACATGATGAGAAGAACTACATTTTCCTGCCAAGTGAGAAGTGCTATTTGTGCTTCAGCTGAGTCCTCATTTTTCTTCTTAGAAAAAAACTTGAAATATTTTTGGCAATACATGAAATGCCCAGAAACACATAAGTCTGGTCATAAACCAAAAAAAGAAGAAAAAGATCATTAACCCCCGCCCCACCCAATGTCAGGAAACTATAAAAAGTGATGGAAATTGTAGTTTCAATTTTTAGCATTTTCTGACAGAACAGATTTGGGTAAAAAAAATGTCCATTTTGAAGTCCAAGCCCAATGTGATATTGTAGATATATTTTCTTCAGTAAGATAATATTTAAGCTTTTTAAATAAAATAAAATAAAAAATCTTTAAGCTTTTAAGGGAGATTTGTCTCCTTGAATAACCCAAATAGTTATTCATTAACTGACATGTGATGGTTTTAATTTGCAGTTTTAGAGTTCTTGTTTGTTTAGATAGTTTGGGATCAGTTTCAATATTTATTTTGGCAAACACGTTATTTAATATCTTAATAAACCTCTGAGTGCTTCCCTGGCATAGTAAAAAATGAGAACTCTTTTTCATCTGCAATTCACTATTTCTGTAATTACTATCACTGTAATTTCACCTTTGCTTTTTGTGATTAAGAATGAAATAGGGACCTTTAGAGATTTTACTACAAGGATGTACTTTAAGTTTGCTACAGTCAATAATGTGCAATATTATAATAATCCCTTTCCTAGATTTTTGTCCTGGAATGTGAATGCTAGATAATGCTGGCAAGCCATAAGTGGAAGCTGTTATCCTTTATCAATACAAATGCCTAAGTGTGATGGCTTTAGGGGTTGCTTGTGCGTAAGTTGCCGCCGCTCTGGGCTAGGTTGGCTGGTTAAACCATTTCTCGCTGGACAGCCATCCACTCCGTGGCTGTTCAGTCGCTGGCAGAATCCGTCAGTGGGCGTTTCTTAAACCTTTTCCAACATAAAAGTTGTTTGACGCCCAGTCTCCTCCTACTCTCCCTGCGCGGAAGTCTTCTGCGCAGGGAGGGCGTGGGTAGCGGAGGACCTGTGCTCTCCCCACTGGTGTCCAGTGAAGAGTCCCGGAGCCTGCTCTCTGCTTCCCCCATTGGCCCCCCTCTATCCCTGGTGTTGCGCTGATTTTCTTCCCCAACAGGAGACCTGCCTCTCTCCCTGCTTGGCCCCTCTCCAGCATCTCTGTGGAGCCTCACCTCCTCCTCCTCTAGTTCCGATGGCAGTTCCCTGACACTAAGTAACTGAATAAACAATTGGATTAATAGGAACATGTGGGGGCCTAATCCAGATTTAGTTAGCCACTCTTTCATCCCACAGTAACCAACGGGACTAAAGAGTGATCAGCTTAGTCAATATCCAACCCAGTGAAGATAGAAAAATTTAATTCTTCATGGAAGACAGGAAGAAGAGACACTTAATAAGATCAAAATTTTAGTGTTTATAATTTTGTGTGTGTGCACAAAGAGGTGTGTATATTTTGCGTACACAGTGATAGGTGCACAAAAGGAAAGGAATTGAAAATGACATTGCTGCTATCATAATGCCATCATTGTGCATTATGAATACTTTGTACAGTTCTGGTTACCTCACCTCAAACAGGATATTGTAGAATTGGCAATGTTTCAGAACAGGGCAACCAAAATGATCAAGGGACCGGAGTGACTCACCTATGAGAAAGTGTTGCAATGATTGTAGCCCAAATGTTTTCGACCATACATTACTAGTGTCCAAAAAAAGAAGGGGTGTTGTATTGGTGTGACTACAAATTATCAGAAGCAGAGAGTCACTTCATGCAAAAGCCTTACAGTACAGGACTGCCTTCATAGAGTATGACAGTACAGGAACAATAGTGTGAGAAAGGAAACAAAAATAGCAGTAGATGAACCAAAGATGAGCCTCTTGCAAGCATATCATGTCACATTTCCTTTTCCCCCCTCCATCTAGCTATTGTCTGTCTTTTTATTAAACCATTAACATTCAAAGTACTTATATTTATTAAATCCATTATAGAAAAAAGGAGAAGAATTATTGAATAAAATATATAGGGCAGTGTTTGGAGAAGAAAGGACAGATACCTATTTATTTTCACTTTCATTTTTAGACTACTCAAGTGACTTGTCTATTGTGAAGGCCTCTCCCCCTCCCCCCCCGTTCCTGTTCCATGTTTTACGCATTCCAGTGCTATTTTCAACCTCTTCATTTTACTGAGACTGCTCTGTGTAAAATTCCTAATGAGCTTCTATTTGTTAAGCTGCAAAGACTTTTTTCTGTTCTTTTTCTCCATGAACGTTCTTCAGCTTTTGATCTAGTTAACTATTCTGGTTTCTTAGTGACAAAGTAGAGATAACAGTGGAGTTATGTATGTTGCTTATGTATCTGTTCCATCCATGACTAAATCATAGTATAAGGCAGTGGTCTTCAACCTTTTCTGACCTGGAACCCAATTTTGACCTAAACCTGCATTTGGGGATCCATTTCTTCTTATTTTTTACCATATATTTGTATGGTAACAATGCTACTGTAGAGACCCACCTTAGATCAGGTTGGGACCCAATAGTGGATCAGAACCCACCAGTGAAGACCAGTGGCATAGAGATTTTATACTGTAGAAGAGACTTAGCACAGTGGCAGAGCTCATGTTCTCCATGCATAGTGTCCTGGTTTAAATCCTTGGCATTTCCAGGCAGACCTGAAACAGGAGTGGAGAACCTTTCGTCCTCCAGATCTTGCTGAACTAAAACTCCAATCAGCTCTAGCAGAAATGGCCAATGGCCAGGTATGATAGGAGTCATAGTTCCTCAACATCTGGTGGGGGCAAAGGTTCTCCACTTCTGCTGTTGAGAGCAGCTGCACTTCAAACTTTCATCTTATACTATGATGATTATTATGCTATCTTGCTTTTTTTTAATTTCTTTTTATTGAGTTCTTTACAGCAAAAAAACATAAAAACATTAAGAAACAAAACAAAGGAAAATACAAACGAAAAAAGAAAAGGGGGAAAAAAACGAAGACAACACACATAGCAAATAAACAAACAAATCAACTCTAAAACACTAATTGACTTCCCTCCATCTCGGTTTGAGCTATACAAACACCATACCTCTCTGTAGTTTTATTTGGCCAAATCTGTACGTCGCGGGTTTTATATTTCACCTACTGTGATTTTAATATTTCCTAGATTTGCTTCAATGTATGTTACAAATTTGTTCCAGTCATTAATAAACTTTCTACTTTTTTGATGTCTGATTTTCTGTGTCATCTTTGCTAATTCTATATACTCGAATAATTTAGTTTGCCATTCTCTGACGGTTGGGATGTTAGGAGTTTTCCAGTTTTGCGCTAGCAGTATCCTGGCGGCTACCGTTGCGTACTGGAATAATGTTTGATCTTCTTTTTTAATCTCCTCTCCAATCATTCCCAAGAGAAAAGCTTCGGGTTTTTTGGGAAAGGTGTATTTCAATATTTTTTTTAATTCATCGTAAATAAGTCCCCAAAACCTTTTCACTTCTTCACAGGTCCACCACATGTGGTGAAAGTTACCCTCTTTAGTTTTGCATTTCCAGCATGTTTTGTCTCCTGTCTTGTACATTTTTTCCAATTTCACAGGTGTGATGTACCATCGGTACATCATCTTTTCCATATTTTCTCGGAGTCCAACACATGCTGTAAATTTCATACCCTTGTTCCAGAGTTTCACCCAGCTGTCATACTCTAGATTATATCCAAGATCTATAGCCCATTTAATCATGACCTCCTTTATTTCTTCGTCCTTAATCTCCCAATCTAACAGTTGGTTATACATTTTGGATAAAAGTTTGGAGTTACTTTCTAAAATTTCCACCTGATATCTGGACTTTTTTACATTCATCCCCGTTTTTTTGTGTTCGTTCCATAGGGCATTAATTTGGTGGAATTGTAACCATCCTGTAAATTTATCCTTTAACTCTTCATATGGTCTAATTTTCCATCCTTTTTCTGATCTTACTAGGAGGTCTTCGTAAGTCCATCTTTCTCCTTCCATGTTTAGTTTTTTAATTGTTAGAATGTCAATTGGTGATAACCACCAGGGCGTGTCTTTTTCAATAAGTCTTTTGTTCCTATCCCATACTTCGAGCAACGAACCTCTAATGATGTGATTAGAGAAGCCCTTATGTACCCTCTCTTTATTGTGCCACAAATAGGCATGCCAACCAAATCTGATGTTAAATCCCTCTAAGTCTAACAAATCTGTGTTTTTCAAAATAATCCATTCTTTGATCCAGCAAAGGCACGCGGCTTCGTAGTATAATTTCAAATTCGGGACTGCAAACCCCCCTCCCTCTCTTCGATCTGTGAGTAGCTTAAATTTAATTCTTGCTCTTTTCCCTTGCCAGATGAATCTGGAAAGGGTTTTTTGCCAATCCTTAAAGTTTGCCGTTCCTCTGATCACCGGGATATTCTGGAATAAAAACAACAGTCTCGGAAGTATGCTCATCTTAATTGCGGCAATTCTTCCTGACCAGGAGAGTTTTAACCTACTCCAGATGTCTAGATCTTTTTTAATCTCTCTCCAGATCTTTGTATAGTTATCTTCTACTAAGTTTATATTTTTCGAGGAGACCCATATTCCCAGATATTTCACCTTTTTCGCCACGTTGATTCCTGTTTGTAACTCTAGCTGGTTTCTTAAGTCTTCGGTCATATTCTTTGTCAAAATTTTGGTTTTCATTTTGTTTAGCTTAAAACCGGACAGTTTTCCAAATTCCTCTAATAACTCTAGAACTTTACCGGTACTTTCTACGGGATCTTCTAACGATATTACCAAATCATCGGCGTAAGCCTTTAATTTATACTCTTTTTCTCCAATTCTAATTCCTCTTATTTCTGATGTTCTTATTTTGTTTGCAATTATTTCCAGCACCATAATGAATAAAAGGGGGGACAACGGACACCCCTGTCTTGTACCCTTCGAAATCTCAAAGGAATTAGTTAGATTGTTGTTAATAATCAGTTTAGCCCTTTGACTTGAATAAATCGCCTTTATTCCTTCCATGAACGGTCCTTCTATCCCTACTGTCTCCATTCTTTTTAATAAAAACCGCCAGGATACGTTGTCGAAAGCCTTTTCGGCGTCGATGAAAATCAATGCTGCAGGGGTATCATTCCTGAGTTCCAGATATTCTATAATATTTATTATATGCTTTACGTTATCTTTTAATTGTCTGTTGGGGAGAAATCCAGCTTGATCTTTATGAACCAAATTTACTAGGTGTTTCTTAAGTCTATTCGCCATTATTTCCGCAAAAATTTTGTAATCGTTATTAAGTAATGAAATCGGTCTATAGTTTCTTATGTCCAATTTGTCGGCTTCTAATTTGGGGGGGGGCCACTAGGTGGCGCATCGGAAGATGGCTGACAGTAACATCTCTCCGACCCACACGAGGTAATTTGGAGGCTATGATGGGGGTAATTAGCATCCTTAACCCCCCAGGATTGTGGGGGGGACGGCCCTTGCCTGCTGTGCCCTATACCACCCCTGAATTTGTGGGGGTGGGGGCACTAGGCACAAAGCCCTCCTGTGGGATTCCGGCACTCCTGGACGCTGTCCCTGATCCGTGCCTCTAGTTGCAAGAATCTTCAAAAGAAACAATTTGGACGAGATAAATTGCACATACTTCAAGGAAAAAGGGGGAGTAAAGACTGCTGACAGAAGAGATCTCTGATAACAAGACAAGAATAAAATATGAGAAGATAAGTCAAGATACAGTACGACAAATGACTGAGGGGGGAGGGGAAAAAAAACCTGCCTTTCCTTTTTTTATGTGATTAAACAAGAATCCCCTCCCCTAATGAGTCAGAAAAGGACTTAAGCTGTGGATTTAAGGCTGTGTGGAGATAAACTTTCGAACCAAAGCAAATTTCAAGATGAAGCTGGAAAGCTAAGAGTTTTGGAATGACGCAGTTAAAAATGCCGTCACCATTTTGGGAGGCATTGTTGGAGCTCTTGGATCTGGGAGGAGAAAGAGAGAAATAGAGCTGTTTACATATCATGGATCAACTCCTCGGTGGGACTTAAGAGTGACAAATGCCAAATTTATGATGGAAAGAGCGATGTTATCTACGAAGGAGATATATGGAAACCATCTGGACTTAGATTGCAGGAACGGGAAATTCACACAGGATTATTATATTTGCTTATCGGCTTAAGGAGACTAATAGAAGAGATCGTAAAGGAAAAAGAGAAATTATATGAACAAGATATGATGTGGAAACACCAAGATAAGACTGGATAGAATTATGAACTTCGTCTGGACTGATTGGGACTGATTTGGACATTAACGCAGTAATAAGATGATCTGAATCCCCCTTTGGATCTTGAAGTATGGGTTCCCCCAACAAAATTTAAAAATTTGGCTTTGTAATTTGGAATTTATGTGATGTGATTTAATTTGATGTGATTGGCCAGTTAATAAAAATTATTTTAAAAAAATAATTTAGGTATCAGTGTGATGTGTGCCTCTTTCCAGGAATCGGGTATCTTCCCTCCTTGTAAAATATTATTCATTACATCACAAAGCACCGGAGCTAGGTGTTCCACTAGTACTTTGTAGTACTTCGATGACAGTCCATCTGGTCCTGGTGCTTTCCCTGGTTTCATCTTCTTAATTGCCTCCTTGATCTCATCTGTTGTTATCAGTTTGTTTAATTGGGCTTTTTCTTCATCCATTAAATATTCCCCTCTATTTCCTTCCAGGTATTTTCCTATTTCTGCTATATCCTCGTCTTCCTTTTTGTACAGCTTTTCATAGAATTGGAGAAACTTTTCCTTTATTTCATTTGGGTCTTCTATTATTTGGCCTTCTGTTTTTATTTTGTTGATCACATTTTGTTTTTTCCTTTTTCTTAATTGCCACGCCAATAGTTTCCCTGTTTTATTTGCTGATTCGAAGTATTTTTGCTTCATAGATTTAATTCTCCATTCTACTTCCTGGCTTAATAAAGTTGAATATTGTGTTTGTAACATTTTAGAAATTTGTTTAATCCTTTCATCACCGGGATTTGTTATTAATTTTTTCTCTCAGTCTCTTAATTGAGTAATAATTTCTTCTTTCTTTAGTTCTCTTAATTTCCTTCTATAGTTGTTTTGTTGGATTAGCAAGCCCCTTAAGACCGCCTTGCTGGCATCTCAGACTATATCGATTTGTGTTTCTTTGTTAAGGTTTAAATCAAAGTAATCTTTCAGGGTACTTTTAGCCTTCTCAATCACCTCATCATTTTCAAATAAATATTCATTCATTCGCCACCTATGCGGCCCTGATGTTTCACATTTTATTTCCAAGATTATTGGGCTATGATCCCATAGGGTTCTGGGTTGTATCTCACATTTCGTTGTTCTTTTCGATAATTCTCTTGAGACCCATATCTGATCAATTCTACTCCAGGTCTGGTGTGGTTCTGAGAAGTATGTGAACTGTTTCGTTATTGGGTTTTTATTCCTCCAGATATCAATTAAATCTAGATTTTCCTCGAGGTTGCTAAATGATCTTGGTAATTTCCCTTGGTTCAATTTCCTCTTTTTTCCACTTCTATCTTATTCTGGTATTGGTACTCCATTCAAATCTCTGAGCAGAATTAATTTGTGATTTTCTAATTCTAATAGTACTTGTTCCAATTTTTTGAAAAACTCTGCTTTGTTTGTATTTGGGGCATAAACAGTTACCACATTAAATTATTTCCCTTGGTGATTAATTTGTACTCCCAGAATTCTTCCGTCATCATCTTTGCAGATTAATACAGGTTCCCATTTCTCCTTCATAAATCACCAGCCCTCTTTTCTTATTTACATCTGAATTAATAAATTCAACCCCCAACCTTTTATTTATCAAAATATGTTTGTGTTTTTTGGCCACATGTGTCTCTTGACAACAGATCACATCATAATTCTTGTTCTTCAAAACCTTCCCAATTTTATTCCTTTTAAGTTTTTCATTCAAACCATTCGCATTCCAGGACAAAAGTTTCAACGACATTATTATGCTTAACTTTTATTTGTTATATTCGGGTTTTCGGGCTTATATTCTAGAGCTTCTATTCCCTGTAGATTCCTCCTCTGCTGCTTCTTCTCCTCCCACAGCACCTTCTTCCTCTTCTACTTCTTCTTCCTCTTCCTTCTTGTCCCCTTCCCTTCCCCTCTCTTTCCTTCTTCTTCTCTCGTCTTTGTTTCCCTCTCTATCTCTTAACCTATCTTCAATCTTACCAAGCTCTTTCTCATACCTTCTCAAAAATTTCTCCACCTCTTGGGTATCCGTCAACTTAAATCTTTTGTCTTTATAAAAGAAAGCAATCCCTTCAGGGAACTCCCATCTGTACTGTATGGCGTTTCTCTTCAGAGCTCCTACTATTTGTCTATATCCTTCCCTTTTGAAAACGAGCTACCAAAAAAAATTAATAATTGAAGGCAGACCAATTATCATTTTTAAAGAAATACCAATCAGATTTTTGTCTGATTGGTATTTCTTTAAAAATGATAATTGGTCTGCCTTCAATTATTAATTTTTTTTGGTAGCTCGTTTTCAAAATTAAATTTTTCATCTCTATTGAGTTAAAAATTACTAGGCAGTCCCCAGGAGGTTTTTTTAACTTAGTTTGTTGAGATCTCATTGTTATTCTGAAAACATTTTCTACGGTGTATGGCACCTCTTCTTCTTTTATTTCCAACCATTTAGCTAACTCCTTGATCATTTTTTCTTTTATGTTCTCGTTCGCTTCTTCTCCTACTCCCCTAAATTTTAAGTGAGGCTGTTTCTGTCGCATTTCTGCCATGGCTAGGTTGTTCCACATTTGATCCTGCATTTTATTCACCTCTCTCATTTCTTCCTTGATTTTTTCCGTCTCCCTCTTCCGTTCTCTCATCTCTTTTTGGATTTTTTTATTAGTTTCTTCAATTATTTTTGACTTGGTTGACAAATCCTGAATCTTAATTAAAAGTTCTCCTACTGCACCTTGTATCTTTTTATCTATCATCTCCTGCACTTCTCCTAATTTATTTTCCATGTGCAATTCATTTTGTTTAAATTCCTCCTTAATTTTTAGCCATAAAATATCTAGATCTTTAATTTCTTCTTGTCGGGATGACTTCCTTTCCCCAGGCGTCCCTCCCACCTTTTTCCCATTTTTCCCGGACATTATGCCCTTATTTTCGGTCTTTATCTGTTTGACAACCAAGTCTTTCCCTTAAAGGGCTTACAATCTCTTTCTTAGTTTTCCAAAAAAATCCCTTTTTATTAAGTTCAAAAAGTCCCTTCTGCCAAAATTATTAAATCGTGCTTTCCAGTCACTTCCCAAAAGAAGAAAGGAAAAGGGAAAAAAAACCTATAATCTTTCAAAATGTCTAAATCTGTTGCCTGAAGAGTATAACCTCTTAACTTGGTCCGTTGCCCTTTCAATTATTCATCATTCCTTTATAAGAAAGGAGACTAGTGGTATCATTAACTAGACCCTTTAACTCCTTCCAATCCCTCAGTCCCAAAATTAGAATCGCCCCCTTTCTTCTGATTAGTTACTTTAGATGTCCCACTATGCTCAATCAAATGGACCTATCACACACAAATATAAATATTATCCCAAAGACAATAAGAGTATTAATATGATTATAGATGCTTTCCCTCCTATTTTAAATAAATGACTAGTCTGGGTCAGACCAACAATCTTTTAGGCACCAGGTCTAGACAACTCTAGTCTCTTCAGCCACTTGTCGGCCCAATCCAACATAGGTAGTGTATGGAATATAAACAAAATAACACGGTCCCATCCAAATAATGTCCAAATAATGTCCAAAAAAAGAAAATGAAGAGGAGAGAGCCTCGACTTATTTTAAAGCTTCTTGTTGGTTTGAATTATTCTCCAAAAGGTAAAAGGAGAAAAGGCGACAAAAAAAGAAGAAAAAAAGGAGAAAAAAAATGTCAAAAGGTATCCAAAAGGTGAGTGGTAAGTATATGTCCAATATAGGTATGATTAAGTTTGTATATTATCTTTCCATTCAATTCCAGCTAGTTAGAAACACATCCGTGTAGGAAAAGGAAAAAGGGAAAAGGAAGGTCTGATGTTCAACAATTACTCCCAAGTTTTTATTCCAGCAAAGTAGGCGTAGAAATAAAAGTAGACTACAATTCTCTCACAAAAAATAGATGTTGAATCAGGGTTCCAAAAAGCCTCCTCTGTTCCTTTATATATTATCTTGTTCTCAAATTCTGAGAAAATTGGGTGTAGTACTTAATAAGCCAAGAAAGGAAAAACTAATCCGGAACAAAGAGAAGCGAGGGGAAAAAGGATACGTGGTGTTACAGTTTTCCTTTAAAAGTCTTTGTCCTCCCCTCTTTACTTAAGCCCACGATGTTTCAAGTTCCAAATTCCAAATATTTCAAAATCCAAAGCACCCGAATTAAGTCCCTTCTGCCTTTTGAAATTCGTCCTCCTAGTACCGCCTGCCGTGAGTTCTCCCCAAACCGCTGAGTTTGGATTATTTTTAGTTTTTAGTTACTGCGTTCCAAAGAGAAGAACGAGGAAACAAAGTAAGCGGGGGGATAAAGGCAGGTTTCAATCTGGCATCTTCTTTGTTACTTTGTTATTTTGCGTTTAACAATGTATTTGCCTTTGCACAATTGCCGTGGACTTTCGTTCTGTACTCACTCAGTCAGGCGCGCAGATATTTCCTTTCTTTATTCCTGCGACTTAGTGTCCTGCGCCATTTTCTGCCCTCAGCCGGATGGATTCCCAGTAAGAATCTTAAAACATCCAGGATTCTCCTAGTTTAATCACCAATTTTTTGCATTGTAGTAGGTCAAGACACACTAGGTAATCCATTCTTATATTTGTGGAGATTGGTCGCCTTTCTCAGCAGAAGCTTGAGGCATCACAACACGGAGTCGGTGCTCTCCCATTTTGCGCTCGCGGTCTTGTCTTCCCCGAGTCTCTTTCCGGGGGGGAAAACGGCGAACCGCTCCCATGCTGCTGGGCAGCCAGTCCCCCAAGGGTCTCCCCCTTGGGATTTTTGGGGGGCGCAATGCCTTTGCAACTCCCCCAAGCCTCCGTGTTGCTCAGAAAACCCTAGCAAGGGCTTTCTGCGCTTCCTCGCTGTCCGCGACCCAAACAGGAAGTCTATTATGCTATCTTGCTTACCAGGTCTTCTTGTAGCTTAAGTGTACTGCTGCCTGCTCTTCTGCCAACTTAATTAAACTACATAGAAATAAAAATTATGTTATGCTTCTATCAAATACCATTGATTTCCATAGGACTAAAGAGTGACCAACTGAGTCTGGCTTCAACCCAGTGACTTCACAGAAATGCAATGCCCATTGATGGACTTCAGGCTAAATAAAGCCCCTGTTACTCAAAACATTAACAAACATTAACATTAACAAACAATTGAATTTCAGTCATATTTCCTGCTCAACTATGAACAAGTTCTACAATTATGTTTATGATAATTACATTCCAGACATTATGACGCTATGCTGTTAAAATACAAATCTTAATACAGTTCCATTTTTTAAAATGTTTTTGCAATAAGCATCCTGGAAGCTATAATCATATTAATTACTAAGTTAACACTCTATAGTTCTTTTCACTTCCTCTTAGTCTCACCTGCATGTGCAAATAGTTCCTCCTCCTTCCGTATCTCCTTGCTCTTTGTGTCATGCTTTTGTAAGCCTGTGAATAGAGGCCTGTGCATATTACTTATGTACAGCCCCTAGTAGCAACTGCTGTCTTTGCTACTACCTTTTGGGGTGGAGGATGTTTTTGTTTTTTGTAGGTAGAATACCTGCTGCTCAGTCACAGCTGTGGTAAAATCCTGGATCTCTCCATTAATTTCTATGGGCAACCAGTCTTTGCATTTTATTTGTTTACATTTATATGTCTCCTTTCTTCCATAAAAATCAAGGTGGTATACATTGGGATCTCCCAACTAAGTACTGGACTGGTTTAGCTTTAGTTAGATCACTGAGTTATGTGCCTTCAGTATGTAATTACATAATCAGTATGTAAACTTATGTAACCCTTCACAAAACTGAATTCATCGCTATGTGTACACTAAAGAAGCACTGCAGTCTAGCATCACAGCCTCCCTTAATTTCAAAAAGTTGCCTGTGTTTTCAAAGTTACATTTTGAAAGTTATGTGTGCTAATCCCATCATAATAAAAGGACTTGTGCTTTCAAAACCACAAGCAGAACTTTGAAAAAGTAAGGTAAAGGGTCTGATATAGTCATCAAAATAATCCATAGTACCTCACGCTCCATGAAATATGGCTATTTGAAAATTACCTGCATCAGGGACATTCTTGACACTAAAGGGGTTGCCTATGAGCTAATATTTGAAAATGAAATGTTAACAGACTGAAAAGACCAGGTTTCAAAATAAAAGAGTGTTTCCAAGTTATAACAAGCCTTGACAATTCTTTGGAATTTTCCTTATAGAAGAATAGTTTTATTACCTGGGATTGGAGAAAGGGGAATTGCATTCCTTAATTGATAACCTTATCTTAGTAGAGCAGAGGGAAGGGTTTCAGAGAAGGAGAAGGAGAAATTATTAGAACTTGGAGGGGGGGGGGATAGACTTTGTTATGCATTGTCCCTCTTAAAGGGTACAGTGACAGTTTGGATCTGGAGGAAAACAGGCTGTCCCACATGGGGTGGGTGGGGTGGGTGGGGCACAGCACATCTTCCTGTGCTCTCTCTTTGTCCGAGGATGTGTGTCTCCATCTTCCCCAGAAACAGAAGGTGAGCCCCCATCCCCTCAGCATCATGGAAACTAGTAACTGGATAATTAGATAAGGGACTTTTAAGAAAACACAGCTAACATTCCCAAGGAGGTGTAGGAAACTGCAGTGCAGACTTTGCCAGCCTGCACAAATACTTTGATTGCCTCAACCCTCTGCTGTGTCGTTTCTCAAAAACAAAAGTGAGGGGGTGGGACGTCAGCCAGCAGCGCCCAGTGGGTGCTATCTATGATACTGTCTTTCCTGACATCTGCTTAAAGAGACCTGACTTTGCTTGACTCAGCTTGCCTGAAAGGAACACAGTTTTACTGCTTCTACTTGCTATGTGAGCCCCAAGGCCCAGCAGAGCAGGATAATGTTATCCCAAAATCAGGTGTTTTTAATGGAGTACTCTCAGGGCCTACTCACAAAGTTATAGTATGTATAGTCACAAGAGGGACATAGCTGGAAAATAGCTGGTTCATGGTGGCTCTCAATTTGTGGCATGCAGGTTTGGTACGCCCATTACCATGAACATCATCCAGCTTTTGCAAGACAGCTGTAGACAGAACCTCATCTAGAAGGTCACCACATCTTGACCAAAAAGGTGAGGCAGGCTCAGGTCTGGGTAAATGTGATCACAATGGATTTGCATTAAGTTATTAAGTCCAGTGTTTCCTACTGAATGAAAAAAGTACAAAAAAATCCTATTGCTTGTAGCTATGTAGTTGAGTGACCAGAACTGAACTATGCTAAAATTTCATTCACATCTCTTTTTTGTAATTTAGTAGCTATACAGTGGTACCTCGGGTTACATACGCTTCAGGTTACATACGCTTCAGGTTACAGACTCCGCTAACCCAGAAATAGTATCTCGGGTAAAGAACTTTGCTTCAAGATGAGAACAGAAATCATGCTCCAGCGGCGTGGCGGCAGCTGGAGGCCCCATTATCTAAAGTGGTGCTTCAGGTTAAGAACAGTTTCAGGTTAAGAACGGACCTCCGGAACGAATTAAGTACTTAACCCGAGGTACCACTGTATTTTGCTTCTGATTTTCTGTTCACATCTCCTTACGTTAAGTTTGTCTTGTTTTCATTTGTTTGCCAGTCTGGCCTGCTTTTTTGAGGATCCAAAACTTAAGATATGTTTCGGAATATTTTATAGCTTCTAAGATAGGATGACTCTACAGGAGCAGGTATTATCTATGATTAGGAATCTTATATATAGCAAGAGATGTTTTTCTGAAAGTGGCCAAAAGGTGGCAGGAAAGGAAATTCTATACACTGCAAGAATTTCCAGGCACATAATCTACCGTACTCTACAGCTGCTTTTCTTTTTTTTGATTATTATTATATTTTATTCATTTTCCATACATTCAATCCACATTACAATTTCTGTTAATACAGCTGCTTTTCACTATCTAAATGATAGGAAACAAAACAGCTCAAAATCTCCACTGAGCCAATTTTAATGTTACTTAAGATCACTTGAATCTTAGAATCCAGCAGTTAGAATCCACAGCAGTGTTGCTTTATATGCATGCCATTTAATGCAAATGTTACTCTCCAAACAGACAGCTCAGTAGCTCATAGAAGAACACTTATCCTGTCCTGTGCTTGTGTATGCTAGTTCCCAAACAGCCTTGCACTCTCCTTAACATACCTTTGCCAATCCAAATAAGAGATGCCACGGTCCTAAGGAATGGGGGCAGAGGGACTCTTTAATAACATTAGGTCGCAGCCAATTAAGTAATATTTAGGATACACCCATTGAAATCAATGGACAAGATAATGTTTGGTTTATAAGGGGTGGGTTGAACTTCTAGGCATCATCCCAAGCGTTATACGGTTTTGTATATATAAAAAACAGTTTCTATGAATTAATTTTCTATGAATTTTCTATAAATGAAAGCTGAACATGCATTTCTTCAGGGTGGCACACTTTTGAAGGCCCTACAACATTGTGGATATGGTCCTGCATGTGCCCTTGACCTGTGATAATACCTCTTGCTTGCCTGGATGGAGAGGTGTATGTGTAGAAACCCTGGCTTTTGTAAGCTGGAATGAAGCCTACTGTACAAATGTTAAGAGTAGTAATCCATCTTACATCCATTTTTTAATTTTTTTTTGTCTCTCACCTCACCCACCAATGTCATGTGGCCCTTGCGCTGGAACTGATTCCCCATCTATACAGTTCATTTACAGTGTTTAAGAAATGAATAGGGAAAGTGGAAAATAAAAAGCAGCAATGCCCTTTTTAAGAGAATAAAATAAATAAAGTTGGAGGGGGAAAGGGGGTGATACAGATAGGCTGCATCAGTTTGAGTTCCTTTCCTTGCATCCGACTGCACTGCTTACAGTAGTTCTCCAAACAAAAAAAGTAGCTTGTCAGCTTTTCTGCATGTTTAAAACAAATTAGACATGCATCCCAAAAGGTGTACTGTGATATTAAAGTCCATTTTATATGCTCTGTGTAGTTTTCCCCTGTGGGCACTTGTAGCCATATGTATACTTGGGAAGGAACAGCCAGTGTTGATTCCTTTGTAAGTTATAGGAAGCTGACATGGCTGAAATCACTTCAAGAGCTGGGGAAAGACTGGAGGATATATCATAAGATCAGCCACAAGCTGTGCTTATGAGTAAACAATATTAATCCCTTTAGATCGGTTTATTAAAACCATTTCCTGAAGACACACAGAACATAGTGTTTAATGAAAGTGCCATTCCCATTGAGTTATGAGTGCCTGCCTCCATGGTTCAGAATAATTAGCTGTTTCTTTATTTGATTTCCCTGAATTTGAATAAGGGGAGGAGAGGCATGCAGAATGGGCCCATTGAAACTAGCTAGAAGATAAGCTGGGCCAGAAATGACAGAAAATGAATAGGATATGCCTCGAGATAAAAAGGAGTTCCTAAAGTTCTTCTGCTTACTCCCTATTTCAAATAAAAGAGGTCAATGCAACATATGGTTGTGCTCCTACATCAAGTGTGGGGAACCTCTGACCTGTAGGTCAGATGTGGCCTGCTAAGTCTTCCCATTTAGTCTGTGAAGCCATTTACTGAGACCACAACTGCTTGCTCCACACTTGACCTTTTATGTGATGTCGGGGGGGGGATGCTCTTGCAGAAAGCAGGATTGAACTCCCCATGTATTAGTTGATGAACAAGGAATTCCATCCTGCTTTGTGCTGTATCTCCCCTGATTCCATAGGCCAACTTTGACAGGTGAGTGGGACCTACCTGTCAATAACCTGACATCAGGATTGCATCAGATGATTGATAGGTGGAGGTCCTGCCCACCTGTCAAAGTCGGTCTTCTGGGGTTGGGGAGATAAAGATCTGTCCCATTAGGCCAAAAATAGACCAAAAACTGCTTGCTCCCCACCATTGTCCTATATACATAAGTTTTTTGCTCGGGGTGGGCAACAGCATATAAAAACAAATGTGAATGATCCAGTCAAAATTAAGAAGTTCCATCATATATTTTAAGCATATGCTAGATGGCCAAACTAGATGTGACATTAATTGCCTGAATGTCGTGGGATCAGGACTATGAGGGGAGGGGGAATTTACCGGTAGTCCTCCCCGCCCTGTGCTGTGATACTGAGGGGAAAAACCCAGAGCTGCTTCTTGCATTGGGAGGAAAGTCTCCATTGAACCATTAACTTCAGATGGATTTAGCCTGCTGTATGATATTTGAAGTTTTAGTCTTATTGTGTTGGGTATTCTATACATTGCTTAGATATAACTTTGATTAAGCGACATACAAATTGTATGTATGTATAAATCCATCTATCCACTGCTGGTTTGGAAGCTGTTGTAAACGCATTAGCCACAGTCCATATATATTCTCTATCTATTCTGTTGTTTCTTAGGAAATACGGCTTTGATCTGCAGAATGACCTAGCTGTGTTTTAAGCTGGTAATGTGTACACAGCCTAGGTTTTTGGTTACTGTTTACTGCAAGGCTATATTTCTAGAGTAGACCTAAAACTAGGCTCCTATAAGCTTATCACCCTTAAGATGCTGCTCCTGACACACACACCCTTCAGCTTCTGGCACACAATGCCCTTGTTGGGTCCCTGTTAAATTAGTTAAAGAAATTAAAGAAATGGATGACACTTACCTTAGATGCAGATGGTGATTGGTCACTGAGTCACTTGGCATGCTAAGTTCCAAAGTTGCTTGGCATTCAGTACTCTTAATAACTTGAATATGGTGTTATTGATGGCCAAGTGGACAGTACTCCTGAATCATTCTAGAGAGGCCAGATCTGAGACTCATCACCAGCTGCAGAGACTGGTCCCATACCTCTCTTTCTCTTCATACTGCCTACAAAATTCCCCCTTTTATATTTCTCCTTCAAGCAATGCATCCAGTTGATTAGTAGTCCAATTTACCCCTGCCTGAGTCTCCTGGGCCATATGCTATGACGGACTCCTAACAACATACAATTCTAACTGTAGTTCTTTATATCCTTTATGGAAAAGATTACTGATTTGCTCTTCAAGTTGCTCATTGATTTCTCCAAGGGCTTTGTTTTGCCAATACACACAGTAGGATATTGGTACAATTTTGCAGGTTTTTATTATTATTATTTACAGCTGCAGGTACTCAGAAATGAGTCAATTCATGAATAAAGATGTTGAAGTTACAATTAATCTACACAATCTTTTACGGAAGAAGGTGAAATAAGTGATGTTTTCTAAAATGCTTTTATTCCCATCAGATCATCTTTCTTGTATAAAATAAAGTTCACAAATCTCTGTTCTGCATTGCTTTGTGAACAAAAAACTAAAAAGCCCCATTTACACTGCAGAAGCAGCTGAAGACACAAGGTATAACTTGCCAGAATTTATCTGGATACTTTTAGGGGCCCTAGAATAGAAACCACCAAGGTGAGCCAACAGGGCAGATATACTTGCTGCCACAGCTTCCTTATTGTTATTATTACTCCTAATTTGTGATCTCCCTTCTTAATTTGTATAGATTAACATTATGGATCACATTTGTCCATATTTTCTGTTGTCATCGCTTATTTTGCATATGAAACAAAATCTCAACTGAGAATTGTAAATGTCAGCTGCTTGTGAAAAACTGCTGTTCCTCAGCACCTCCCTAATGGACTGCTCACTCTCTCATTTTAAGGACTGCGGAAATAGACAGTGAGCTCTTGTGCCAGAGTAACTAGTAGTCAGAAATTGCTGCATATCAAGATCTCTGACCTGGAACTCTTTCTCCCTTTCTAGTCCGGGCATTGCAAAATATGTCAGTTTTATCTCTGGACTGGACAATTAAACACTTTCTCCACTCTAGAGGGAGCAAAACTAAATGGGATGTGCTCATGTTGGAAGATGCTGACACAGCAGTTACAAGAAGACCCTGAAAGTGCTTAGCAATGGATCCACTTTTCTCTTCTCCTGAAACCATATCTTAAAGGAGCTACATAAAATAAGCAGAAGGTTGCCTACATACCCTACTATAATTAAGCCTAAGTATTTGTAGTTGTCTGAAATTAATGTATAGCCTCCCCCTATTTATCCCTGCCTCCAGTTTTCTTTCCTTTGTCTCCTCTATGGGTTTAAATGAGTAGGAGAGGATATATTAATTGCAATCTATACCTCCAGGCACCCATGTGTGTGGGTTGAACAGAGTTTTAAAAGCCCATCCTTGGCAGCAAAATTAAGCATAGGAATTATGCTGTAAAGCCTTTTTTGGAGCAAGTCCAGCTATGAAGTAAGCAGACTCCCCTTTCTTACCCAGCTTAATAAAGAATCAGGCAACAACCTGGGAACTAAGTTTAAAAATAAGATTTACTTAATTTATAATCATGTGTTGGTTCATAGCAATGACAGCAGCAAAATCTATGCAGGCAAAATACTTAAATTTACAGTATAACCAGCTTCAGGCAGGTGCCTGAAGCTGGAGCAAGCAGAGGCATGTCTGCATCCAGCACAGGTCAAAGGAAGAGAGAGGGGAACAGGAAGAACTATATAAAGTTATAAATGCAAACAAAAAGGCAACCGGTTCAGTAACATAAGATAGCAGCCCCGCCCCAGGGTGGCTTAGCCCTTCGAGGTTCTGGGCAAGTATACCAGCTGCCCCCCACCTCCATGCACAGGGCTGTGTTCTGTTGCAAGTGCATTTGTCTTCCGCGCAGCATCCTCCCATAGACAAGCTTCAGCCTCTGGCAACTGCTCAGTTTCTTCACAGGTGGAAGGTTCTAGGGGTTGCACCATCCTTGCGATGTAGAACAGTCACAGAGCTGGAACACCTCTGTTAGGTCTTGATGAGCATCAGATCTCTGGCTCTGCAACTGCACCCATTTCCTCATCGCCCTCAGGACAGATATCTGATCATCATACTCCGTGTTGGTATCTGCCTATCAGCAATACAGCTCTGTGGACTCATGCTAACTACCAAGAATATGTATTTGTTAGGTTTGGCTGCTAACCACTTCACACAAACTAGTTCCCAATTAGGCAGCTGTATTTTAAGTGACACTTGTGCCACCACTGATTGCATGTGTAATTAGAGAAACCAGTTTGGGTTAAGTAGGTGATACTGTACTTATTTGTCCCTATTTCTTCACCACTCCTGGCTATTACTATCAAGAAGCGTAGGCTGCATCTGTTTACCTTCAGTCTGAAGAGAGTCTAAGACTCTCTGGTCCTAGCCATTCCATTTAAGCATGTTGGTGTAAAGCAACCTCAGGCCCAGACAGCAAATGTAGCCCTCCATGCCTCTCTGTCTGACCCTTGGGATTCTCCCCACGTCACACCTTTCCCAGGCCACACTCAGCACCAACCCTTTTCTAAAACCACCTCAAGTGCTTTTGCTTGGCTGGAAAGTGTCTGTAAACTCTGGCAATGCCTCTTGTGTGCCTGGATGGAGAGATTTATGGGTTTACGGTTGTGGATGCAAAAAACTTCGAACTGATAAATGTACAAAGATTAAGAGTTCCATCCAGTTGCTCTGGCCACTTATACCTCTGTCCCCACCTACTTTTACTTCTGATCATGCCTACCACTGGCAAGTCCAAAATATTCCCGGTGAGGGAACCCTTGAACTGAAAAAGGTCCCCACACATCACGTGAAGAGTGTGATGTCACTGTGAAGATACAGTAATTTCAAACGTAAGAAACTGCCTGTGCAGATGGACTGCCAAAAAGACAGTTTTGCTAGATAATGTCCCAAAGTCCAAAATACAGTGAATCAATTTATGCATGCTTTCAAGCAGAATGTCTTTCTCTCTGTTTAATTTTATGCCAGCTGCTCTTTAAAAGAGAAATGCCCAGTAGATACCCCCCGCCTCCATGCTTTGCCCTTTGTACCAAGTGCCAAGGATGAAAGAGTTCTGTTTTGTTCAGACTTAACTACTGAGCCATGGCAGCAGAGAAAGGCTATTTCATAAGTATTTCAACTTACTTTCAGGTCTCAAAAGTCACTGTTTTTCTGTGGTGGCCTTGAGACACATTGTCCACTAGTTATATATTTGCTGGCCTACCCTGCCATTTCATTGTTTCCCCAGACATGCTTACCATAATACCAAAGATGAAGACAGTCAACAATTTACCACAGAGATGTGGAACGTGGTCTGCTAGACATTGTACAACTCTAGTTTCCATCAGCCCCAGCCAGCATCACCAGTCTTGATGATTGTGTAGTCCTGCAATGCCTGGCTAGCCATAGGTTCCCTGCCTTTGATTTTTCCAATTTGTAAGCTACCACAGTGCACATATACCCAGATATACAGTTGACCAAACTGCTCTCCCACCCTGATCTTAGTTTGTGCTGGGGGAAGTTGATAAATATAATTATTAATTAGATAAGGGGTAACTTTTTGACTGATTTCTGCTTAGGTATTTTTTATAAAATCTCTCATCCTTCCAGGTCATTTAGCTTGTAAGTAACACATGACTTGGACAGTGTAATCCTACATGAATCACACCAGGAGGAGAGATGCCGCCACAGTATGAGTTCATCAGTCATCATTTCCAATACCCCCTAAGCCATCGTATTTCAAATACAGTATAGGATTGCATCCTGTAAGTAGTATCAGAAAATTAGACAGATTCATTAAGAATAAGGCTATCAATAGCTACTAGCCATGCTGACAATTTTCTTCCTTCACTTTCAGAGGCAATATGCCTCTGGATACCAGTAGCTGGCATTGCTCATCTCCTGCTTTTGGTTTTCCTATGAGCATCTGGTTAACAACTGTCAGAACAGGATGATGGACTAGATCAGGCACCCCCAAACTCGGCCCTCCAGATGTTTTGGGACAACAATTCCCATCATCCCTGACCACTGGTCCTGTTAGGGATGATGGGAGTTGTAGTCCCAAAACACCTGGAGGGCCAAGTTTGGGGATGCCTGGACTAGATGGACCTTTGGTCCAATTCAGCAAAACTCTTCTTATATTCTTAATGGCGCTGGAAAATTCAGTACCTCTATCCCCATAGCCTACTATAGCATTTTTAACCCTTTTCCAAATGTCCTTGGTTCCTATACAATGGATGTTCCCTACTGTATGTCCTTAAGCCCTTGTGGTCATTCTGGTCTCTGTCCTTATGGGCACAGTTCAACCATGCCAATGGTACCCTTCCCTCTGCCCTCCAACTGAGGAATCTCCTGATGACTATTTCAAAACAAGCAAACAGATAAATGGACTCTTCTGTACCTTTGCAAATGTTATTTTTGGCCTTTCAAGCAACTAGCAAGAAAAGAGGTCACCTTTTTTATTTCATACTAGAGGGATGGGTAGGTTTAAGAAAATAATGGTTATTATTATAAACCAACATGCTAGATGTTTCATCTGTTGCTGTATCATTATACTCCTCCTGTCAGCTGGGTAAGAGTTTCCAGAACCTTGTGTGCTAGATTTCTGCCACGATACTTAAGTTATTTCTACACCACACACGCAAAGCATATTTAAATCATACCCCCCCAAGAATCTTGGGAACTGTAGTTTACCCCCCACACTGCTGCAATTCCCAGCATCCACAGCAAACTACAGTTCCCAGGATTCTTTGGTTTTTTTAAATAAAATATTTATTAGGGTTTTACAAAAAGCAGAAATTTACAGAATAAAAAGAAAATGAGAAAAAAGAAAAATACAAAAAATACAGAAATACATAGAAAAAAAAGAAAATACAAAATACAAAAAAGAAAAAAAAATAAGTAGAAAAAGTTAAAAACAAATCCATTTTTTTCATATCTTTAAACTCGTTTGCTTGTTTCCTTGACCTCCTCACACCTCCCTTTTTCGTATTCCCGTTCACATAGTCAGTTCAGCAAATCCTTACCCTCTTTCATTTATCTTAACTCTATATCTTAACATATTATGACTATATATTTTCATCCATTATCAATCCATTTTTACATATTCTTATTGGCCTTGTTGCTAATGCCACTTAATTTCAATCCATCATCATTTTAACATTCATTAATTTTACAATATTTCTGCAAGTAGTCTTTAAATTTCATCCAATCTTCTTCCACCGACTCTTCTCCCTGGTCTCGGATTCTGCCAGTCATTTCCGCCAGTTCCATATAGTCCATCACCTTCATCTGCCACTCTTCCAGGGTGGGTAAATCTTGTGTCTTCCAATACTTTGCAATAAGTGTTCTTGCTGCTGTTGTAGCATACATAAAGAAAGTTCTATCCTTCTTTGGCACCAATTGGCCGACTATGCCCAGGAGAAAGGCCTCTGGTTTCTTCAGGAAGGTATATTTAAATACCTTTTTCATTTCATTATAGATCATCTCCCAGAAAGCCTTGATCTTTGGGCATGTCCATCAAAGGTGAAAGAATGTACCTTCGTTTTCTTTACATTTCCAACATTTATTATCGGGCAAATGATAGATTTTTGCAAGCTTGACTGGGGTCATGTACCACCTGTATATCATTTTCATAATATTCTCTCTTAGGGCATTGCATGCCGTAAATTTCATACCTGTGGTCCACAACTGTTCCCAGTCAGCGAACATAATGTTGTGTCCAACATCTTGTGCCCATTTAATCATAGCAGATTAAACCGTTTCATCCTGGGTGTTCCATTTCAGTATCAAGTTATACATTCTTGAAAGTATCTTAGTTTTGGGGTCTAACAGTTCTGTTTCCAATTTTGATTTTTCCACCTGGAAGCCAATTTTTTTGTCCAAATTATAAGCCTCCCTTATTTGATAATAGTGAAGCCAGTCTCGCACTTTATCTTTTAATTTCTCAAAACTCTGCAATTTCAATTTGTCTCCTTCTTGCTCCAAAATTTCCCAATATTTCGGACATTTGGCCTCCATATTGAGCTTTTTCTGAGCCTTTGCTTCCATCGGTGACAACCACCTTGGGGTTTTATTTTCAAGTAAGTCTTTATATCTTATCCAGACATTAAACAATGCTTTCCTGACAATATGGTTTTTAAATGCTTTGTGTACTTTAACCTTGTCATACCACAAATATGCATGCCACCCAAAAACATTGTTAAAACCTTCCAAGTCCAAAATGTCTGTGTTCTCAAGAAGCAGCCATTCTTTCAACCAGCAGAATGCTGCTGATTCATAATAAAGTTTAAGGTCTGGCAGGGCAAATCCACCTCTTTCCTTTGCATCAGTTAATATTTTAAATTTTATTCTGGGCTTCCTGCCCTGCCAGACAAATCTAGAAATGTCTCTCTGCCACTTCTTGAAACAATCCATTTTGTCCAAAATTTGCAATGATTGAAACAAAAATAACATTCTTGGCAATACATTCATCTTTATAACAGCAATTTGACCCAACAAGGAAAGCTTCAAATTTGACCATATTTCTAAGTCCTTTTTCACTTCTAACCAACATTTCTCATAATTGTCTTTAAATAGGTTTAAGTTCTTAGCCGTCATATTAACCCCCAGGTATTTTACTTTCTTAAGCAATGTTAAACCTGTCTCCTTCTGAAACCTCTCTTTCTCAAACGGTGTTAAGTTTTTCTCAAGAACTTTAGTTTTTAACTTGTTTAACTTAAATCCTGCCACATGACCAAATTCTTGAATCAATTCTAATACTCTTTTAGTACTAGATTCTGGCTCCTGTAACGTCAATACTAAGTCATCTGCAAAAGCTTTCAATTTGTATTGTTTGGCTCCGACCTGTATACCTTTAATCAGACGGTCCCTTCTAATCATATTTAGCAAAACCTCCAGGACCGAAATAAAAAGCAATGGGGAAATTGGGCAGCCTTGTCGTGTACCTTTCTCTATCTTAAATTCCTCTGTCACCACATTGTTAACTATTAGTTTAGCCTTTTGTTCTGAGTAAATTGCACTTATACCATTTTCAAACCCTTGACCAACCCCCATCCCCTGAAGATTTTTCTTCATGAAACTCCAATAAATATTATCAAAGGCTTTCTCCGCATCTACAAAAATTAAAACTGCTTTGGTATTAATGTTCACTTGCAACTTCTCCAAAATGTTAATTATATTCCTCGTGTTGTCAGACAAGTGTCTACCTGGGAGAAAGCCAGCTTGGTCTTTGTGTATCTCTTCCACTAATACTTGTTTTAATCTTTTAGCCAAAATATCAGCAAATATTTTGTAATCCACGTTGAGCAGGGATATGGGGCGGTAGTTCTTAAGTTGTGTCTTTTCAGACTCAGTTTTCGTTATAAGCGTAATATAAGCTTCCTTCCACGACTCTGGCGCTTTTTTCCCCTCCAAAATTTCATTACAGACCTCCTTTAGTGGTTGAATTATCCAATCCTTCAAGGATCTATAATATTTTGAGGTTAAGCCATCCGGCCCTGGAGATTTGCCCAACTGCATATTCTGGATGGCACCTTCCACCTCCTGTTCTGTTATTTTATAGTTCAGCATTAACTTATTTTCTTGAGAGATTTTTTGTAGTCCATTTGTTTTTAAAAATTGGTCTATATCAAACTCTTTCTGTGGCCCTTGTGTATATAACTGTTTAAAGTACCTCTGGAAGCATTTTCTAATTTCCACTGGATTCTGAATGTTCTTTCCTTCCACTTCCAAATTAGTGATAGTGTTAAGCTTTTGTCTTTTTTTTCATTTGCCAAGCTAACAATTTTCCACATTTATTAGCCGATTCAAATGTCCTTTGTCTCATTTGTTTAATTTTCCATTCAATTTCCTGGTTCATCATCTTCATGTATTGCACTTGATATAACTTTATGTCTCTCAGAATCTCTTGTGACTTTGGTTTCGCTCTCAATTTCTTCTCACCCTCTTTTATTTTTTCCAAAATTTTATCTTTTTTCTCATTTTAAACTCTCTTCTTTATTGCATTCTGTTGAATCAGAAACCCCCCTCATAACTGCTTTGCTTGCGTCCCAGATTACTCTTTTTTCAATGGTGGTGTTCAAATTTATCTCAAAATAGTCTCTCAAGATTTTTTGGGCCTTCTTGGTAACCTCTTGATCTCTAAACAAGGTGTCATTCATCCTCCATCTGAAGGAACCGGTTGGTGTTAATTTCATCTCCATTTTCACAGCATTATGGTCGGAGCAAGTTTTAGGGCAAATTTCCAGTTTTCGGGTCTTAGGTGCCAGTCCTCTAGTTATCCAGATTTGGTCAATTCTTGTCCATGTCATTTTGGCTTCAGAGAAGAAAGTTCCCTCTCTACCCAAGGGATTCTTTGTTCTCCAAATGTCAATCAAGTCCATATTGTCAGTCATCTCAAAAAAGGTTTGGTAGTCTGCCATCTTTAGTAACTACCTGTCTCTGCGACTTGTCCATGTTTGTAGATACTACTCCATTCATATCTCCCATCATGATAATGTTGTAATCCATATAGTCTAACAATGTCTCATGCAACTTCTTAAAGAATTCAGATTTCTCCTCGTTTGGTGCATATACTCCTACTATCAAAAATTTTTCTCCTTGTGTTTGAATTTCAATTGCCACAAATCTTCCTTGGTCATCTTTAAAAACAAATTTTGGTGATAGGCTCTCTTTCGCATAAATTACTACTCCTCTCTTTTTAACCTTGTCTGATGAAATAAACTCTTGGCCCAATCTTTTATTAATCAATACTTTCCTATGTAGCCTTATCACATGTGTTTCCTGTAAACAAATCAAGTCCAATTGTTCCTTTTTCAGTAAATGAAAGACTTTTTTTCCTTTTCTCCGGGGAGTTAAATCCATGAATATTCCAACTTAATAGTTGCAGAGACATGGTGTGTTTATTTTGCTTTTCCTCCAACTGCTCCCAATAATTGTTCTTGTTCTGACAGTGGTATCACTTTCTCTAGCTTGTCCAATCCCAAAGGTAGTGGTACTATGTCTTGTGTTCCTGGTTTTAAAGCTCTTGGCTCTTCTTCAGCTTCTTTTTGCAGGTCTTCTCCGTGTTCTCTCAGAATTTTTTCTTTATCTTCCACTGATCTTATTTTAAACCTTTTCCCTTTAAAGGTAAAAGATAGGCCTTGGGGGAATTCCCACCTAAAAATGGTTCTGTTTCCTCTTAACAGGGCCACCAGATCTCCGTAGTTGGACCTAAGGTCCAAAAGGTGTTTTGGGATGTCCTTAAATATCTCCACTCTTGATTCGTTTATTTCCAAGGTCTTCTGGAAGTGCAGACTCAATATTCTGTCTCTCTCCTCTTTTGATTGGAGGGTAATCAAACAGTCCCTCACCCTGTTCTTTCTCCCCCCTCTTCCAAGTCTAAAAGCGCTTACTATCTTGAAATCTAACTTGTCTGAGTCTAAGTTCCAAAAGTCTGCAAATTCCTGCGTAAGAAAGTCACTCAAACTATCTTTCTCAAGTTCAGGTACAGGCCTGATCCTTAGATTTGTCTGTTTTTCTTTTAATTCGATCATAGACAGCAATGACTTGTGGTCCTCAAGCTGCCTACATATTGGTGGTATCTTTTCCTCTACAGCCAATACTTTTTCCTTGGCTTCTTCAGCTGTCTTTCGGTTCGAAGTAGATTCCTGCAGCAGTTCCTCAATAGATTCTGTATTTGAGTTCACCTTCTGCCCCAAGTTATTGATGCTTAAAGTGTTTTGATCAATTTTAGTTGTTGCTTCAGCAACTTGTTTACTTAGTTTTCCCAAAGATTCAAAGATTTTTCCTAATGCTGAAGCTAATCCCTCTTCAGATGCCATTCCTTTAAGCCCAACTCGAGCAGGATCTTCCCCTGGTGGGGCAGGAGGGCCGGATGCTGATGCTCTACGCTGCTGCAGTCTAATTTTACCCGATCTTGTTGTTTTTTCCTGAGTCAAATCTGCCATCTAAGGATCAAGGTCAGTCCCACGGTTACTTGTTTTTTAGTGGAAAATTCCCCTGGCCAGTTTAGAGTGGAAAATTCCCTGGCCAATTGTAACAATTTCGAAGTTCCTCTAGGGGAACACAGTAATAGTCCAAACTTGTAACAATAAAGTAACTTTTCCAACTTTCAGAAATCCCCCCTTTAACGAAAAAAGCAACAGTTTCGGGTCCGGAGAAACCCTTCAGAGTCAAAGTATCTCTCTTACAGAGTTAGCTGTCAAAAAGTTGTATTATCCTTAAACAGCGCGATTCACAATACGGCACTTCTATTGTCCCTTGGCAGTCCATTCCCAGGCATTAAGTGGTGGTCTTAGTTCTCTTTCTCTCTTTTTTTGCAGGCAAAAAGTACTTCCCCTTCTCCCTCCCCTCTCCTGCACCTCAGGGAGGGAGTTCTCTTTTTATTGATGTTAGAATTTGAGTCTTTTTCAACGCGATTTTCAGGGTCTTAGCTTAGACAGTCTTTGCTTTGATCTGTTTACAGAAAACGGAAGGCGGACTTCCTGTTTACGCCTTCCCGCTTCAGTGCCAAATTAATCCTTTTTCCCCTTAAATTCCCCAATCTTCAAACTTGACCTACTCACGGGTAGTTGTTTCGTAGCCGAATTGTCACAGGAAAAAGGTCAGCGCTCTCCGGCAACAGCTGTGCGGCTTCACTCCACGGAAGAAGCAATTGACTCTCAGCACCGCGCCAGACTCCCCGTTTCGCTCCGGAGCCCTTTACAGGGTTCCCTCGCAGATTGGGGGGGGCGCTAAGGGTGCCCGCCGAGTCCCACGGTCACAGGCTTCACCCGCCTGTGATTTTTGAAGGGGTCCCTGCTTCGCCGTAGTGGCAAGACCCGATTTCCGCGGAGCTACTCCCTCAGAATTAGAGGGAATCCGCCATTGCCGATGGCGCCGCCTCCGGAAGCTCAGTTCCCAGGATTCTTTGGAGGAAGCCATGTGCTTTAAATGTATGGTTTGGATTTAACCTTAATGCTGTCTATGGAGTTGCTTTATTTTCTATGTTGACCTGTCCCTCTGTTTCCCTGCATCTAAGTGAAGTGCACTTAAAGCTAAGGACTAAACAAGTGCATTTTCTCAGAAATGGTGTAGAATTTTGTTTCGTTCCCCCCCTTTTTTTAAACTGACCCTATTTCATACCCCTGGGCTACATAAGGCAAACATCTATTTGGGAACTTAGATAAATATACATTTTATCATCCCAAACTGCCTGCATGGAGTAACTAGTATTGGTAGGAAATAGGGTCAAGTGCAACTCTTAAATATGGGTCTTCTGGTTTTCAGCTTCTAAGAGGGTAGTCAGAGTGCTATTTATACCTCTAACCAGTTTTAAGTAGCTAAGCAAGGTATGCATGGAACTACATCAGCTTTAATCCTGACTGTCAGATCTTCAGGACCCCTGATTCAGCTAGTCTTAGCTGAAGGGATTGGGTGGCAGCAGATAGTTTGTATGTGTGCCAGCCTGAAAGCTGGTCTGCCTCCTTTCAGGCCAAACAAGATGTTAAATGCAATTAATGGACACATTTTTTGTTATGTAAACAGAGGCTAATGGAAGTTCCTTTTTAAATGCAAATTGACTCTTCAGAGAGGTGACTCCCCCCCAACCATGGCAGAGAGAGATAGTTAAAATTCTCTGCATGGTCCAGAGACTGCTCAGACTTCCCTGTGACTTCTGTTTACAAAACAGAAATTTGCATGTTAATTGTCCATAATTTTTGGGTTTTCTTTGTTGTGTGTTGTTAGTCACCCCAGATCATTTCTGTGGGTGGCAACCAGGTGAGTCACCAAGAGTTCTCTGTGCAACCATGGCTGATACTTTGTCAGATGATAAAATGAAGTTAATCTCAACTTTATACAAAATGACATAGGAAAGGGAGAATTAGCTTATGCTGCAATGCTAGTATCAGATATCAAGGTGTAGAGAATGAGAAATTAACTTTTGGAGGCAGGGTGGGATCCTGAAATTGGTGCTCTGATGTCATCAACCTTCTTCCTTAAGTATCGATGACAAAGGCTCTTCCTACTTCTTATCATTAAGCAGCTCAACATATCTATAATTTCACGCAGGCTTTACACCTGGCAGATTGATTAACCCAGACAAAGCTGTGGATAATTGGATTTTAAAAATCCAAGTATCACTTGTGCTAAACTTGTCTTTGAACTGTATCTATAATGATATATTACACATTATAAAAGTCAGTCTGCATAGGATAATGGGGTCCTTGTGTCTGTATCAATTAAACATTTTAGTAGATTAATATTGTCTCTTCCAAATTAGCAGAACATATATGTCCTCTGCATGGCAAAGCTACTGATGTATCTAGGCAGCAAAATATATTTTCATAGCCTAGGACCTTGTAAGAATTCCCAGGGGAATTCAAGGGACTGGACTTGAGAGGAGGCACCCAGCTCTCCTCACCTTCATGATCCTTTTGGTCTTGGAGCAAACTCCCCTTAACACCAAAAGGGTCCTTGGGTTTGTGAGTTGGGAATATCTAATGATAAAGCAGACATACCGCAAATCCAATTTCTTTATAATCCCTTAATCAGAAGTCCCCCTCTTGGGAAGAGGAAGAAAATTGGCTTCAATTGATGTGTGCCACTGAACATGCATTCCCCTATGCTTTGGAGTCCTAGGCTGTTGCTACCAGGAATATATTTTGATGCATCCTCAAGTGAAAGTCAGGGGCCAGTTCTGACCCCCACCCAAATTCTGGCCCACTCTGCCATCAGTAGATATGCTGTCTCATTCTGCCCTCCTCTCTGTTAGACATGGTAGTTGTTTGCGAGTGAAACACACACACACACACACACACACACACACACACACACATGTCCCATCAATCTGACTGGGTTATCCTAGCTACTCTGGGAGGCTTCCAACAAATTACAACACAATGCGACATCAAACATTAAAAACTTCCCTGAAAAGGGCTGCCTTCAGATTTCTTATAAAAGTCAAATAGTTGTTTATTTCCTTGACATCTGAACGGAGGGCGTTCCACAGGGTGGGCATGACTACTGAGATGGTGAAAACTTGGTGAAATGGTTAAAATGCTTTGGCGTTAGTGACAGATATCTTACACATGCACACACAGAAAGGAAAGGAAATGGGCTTGAAACTGACTCTCACACCTGTACTTATCATAGCTTATCACTTGCTGAGCTGGGAGTGAGTATTGGCCTGATAAGTATGGAAACAAGGGGGTAGGGGGAGAGAGAAAAAAGAGAATACAAGGACAAGAAAATCAGACATTGGATTTTTAAAAAAATTATTATTATTATTAATAGTAACAACTCAAGCAACAATAACTCAAACAACTCACATACAACACTTGAAGGTTCCATGTTAGGGAAGTAGAAGGAAGGAAAGGAACACAAATAAGCATTGTACTATGAATGATACTTAATTTTTCACTTCCAAAAAGGAAAACGGAACCCATTCGAGTATGCAAACGGGTTACTGAGCCTATCGTTTATAGTGCCCTGTCTTTATTAGATCAGTCATGCAAGACCAGCAGGGGGAGTCCTTTTTCATGCTGAAGGAATCTACTTCAGGGAAAGAAGCTGGCAGCAGTTTCTGTTTTATGCTAGCTTTCAAATAAAAATTAAGGCCTAAACACAGTCTCAAATCCACTTTTGAAAGTGGGTAGCACTGACATAGTTCATACATTTTGCCAGGAGTGGTGCTATCTGCACATACCGGAGGAGTGAGCTCACGCACACATTTCTATCCACTGTGCAGACAGCATCTAGTACAGGCTTCCTCAATCTCGGCCCTCCAGATGTTTTGAGACTACAATTCCCATCATCCCTGACCACTGGCCCTGCTAGCTAGGGATCATGGGAGTTGTAGGCCAAAAACATCTGGAGGGCTGAGGTTGAGGAAGCCTGATCTAGTGTGAACTGGGCTCTGCATGACATTGGCAAATCACTGAAAGGCCTAGTTTAAAGGAAGACTCGTACACTGCAAACTATGATTTTTTTTAGAATCATAGGGCAATTTGTGCTGAGCAACCATTCCACACTTATTATAATTACCGTATATACTCGAGTATAAGCTGACCCAAATATAAGCCGAGGCACCTAATTTTACCACAAAAAACTGCGAAAACTTATTGAATCGAGTATAAGCCTGTTCACCACACCACAAACCTCCTGGTGGGCCGGAGTGCGTGTGTGTGTGTTCACACGCATGTGCACATGGCAGAGGGGGTTTCTCTCTCCCCCCAGCCCCTCCCACCCCCCTGCCTACCTAGGGTGCTGCCGAGAGGCAGAGGCTGGTGGCGGCAGCGGCGGAGGAAGAACAAGCAGCCCTAAAGGGCTGCTTTCAGGCTGCTTGTTCCTCCTCTGCTGCCGCCGACAGCGGCAAAGGAGGAGGAGGAAGGAGCAGCCTGAAAGGGCTGCTTTCGGGCTGCTCATTCCTCCTCCTCCTCTGACAACAGCCTCTGCCGCTGGAAATGTGCTTGGGTGGGACCCTGACTCGAGTATAAGCTGAGGGGGGCTTTTTCAGCATAAAAAATGTGCTGAAAAAGTTGGCTTATACACGAGTATATACAGTACTTATTACAATAATTTACATCCCACCTTTCCACACTCAGCTTATTTCTCCCACCATGTGGGAAGTGACCTATACCCATAGGTTCCAGGTGTTATAAGAATTCTAAGGTCACAGGGCACACGCATATAATAGGTGAAACTTTATTTTGGGAACTTGAACCAGTCTCAGAGTGGAGAAGCTTCCGACAAAGCTGAAGTCCCAAGGGGAAATAGAACAAAGCACATAATGGGCCCATTCCCTCTCTTGAGATAAAGCTGAAATTTACATATAATTCTGCATTAACAAGTCAATTATTTAGCTTCAGGCCTTGTGCTTATAAATGTGAGTATTACCTCTTTACAGTGATAACTTCTGTGCAGTTAGTTCACTGGAGAATATTCCAAAGAGAAGGCACAATAATTCAATCACCATGCAAATTCTTAACTTGTAAGACACTTTTGTTATTTGTTGCTTCCATTGGAAGGATCCAAATATGGTCACCCAGGCCTCTTTGCCTGGCCATACCTCCTCTCCAGCCACACCCCAACTCATTGGGCTGCACCCCTCACTGTGTTTTAGTTTTGTGCCTGGCTGGAGTATGTCCTTGAACTCTGATAATGCCTGTTACTTGTCTGGATGGAGGCTAGAGAGGGGTTTGTAAGTATGTTTGGAAATTTAATCTACTGTACACTGGTAAAATTTACATTCATTGCTCTGCACACTTTTGCCTCTAGTCCTGTCTACCACTGGCATGTGACTCCAGGAAGATTGCTCAGAAGAAAATGTGGCCCTCAGGTTGTAAAATGGTTGCCCAGCATAGGTCCACAGCAATACCATATTGAAAACTATAGTAAAACCGTGCTATGAAAAATCTCTCTTTCTCTGTTTGTCATTGAAACTTGTCTTGCATGATAAAATAGATCAAGTGCATTCATTCTGATATAATCCTAGTTTTTAATGTAGACACGTTTCTTAAACCAGGGAAAAATCCCTTTGATTTTACGGGTGGTGTTTCCCCTCCCCCCTTCAAAATGCTTGCCTTGGTTAATAAAAATAAGTATTCTATTGGTATGCACTGAATATATTCAAAGGAAGCATTTCTGAGACTCTTTTAGAATAATTGAATTGGCTGTTTCATATGCTGTGGAAAGTCTAGGTCATTTAAGAGATAATTTCCAAATGTCCACCTTTTGACTTTGGAGTATGAATCAATCCTAGATTATAAAAGCACTAAGCATTCACAGTGAAAGAGACCCGAAAGCTTGCTCTTCTGGACTGGATGTGGAAAAGACAATCAGGAAATAAATCCATTAAGGGAGACTGGGGTACCCGTAGACTGGGGTGGTTACTCACCAAGGAGAATACAGGTTGCTTGGCATGAAGCTTCCTATTGTTACATTATTTATTTTCACTTATTAAGGGTATGATTCTAACCCCCTGAGAAGTGCTGCTTGAGGGCATTATGATTAGGTGGGGTGGGGTTGGGCTGTACAGTGGAGGTCCCTACTATGTCCACTGAAAGTGCAGGTGGGTGACTAGTGGGAGACTCCAAAAGGGGCATTGCGGTGGTTATGGATGCACTGGATCTGGGCTAGATTATTTCCCTTATTCAGGCTCCTCTGCTGCACCAGCCAGGAGTTGGTGTAACAAAAAAAAGTAAAAGCCAACTACTGTACTCCAGCTTGTTTGACAGGAGCTGGCAGGTCTGAAGGTGCAGTCGAGGGCTTGCTGCTCTACCCCTCTCTGGCTGTGGATGTAGAGACCAATACAGGAGAGACACATTTTATTGCAGGTGGGGCATATGAAGGCATCTGGTTTTGCTGCTACAGGTACACCATGGCGTTTTTTCTCTCTGTTCTCCCAGCTGTCTTCCTCCTCTAATCACTGCTGTGGATACACGGCCTGTCTATCTGTCTCCAAGCATTGTGATCGTCTACAAAGGATTTCCATATGGCGGGGTTACTGTTGCCTGCCTTCATGTCACATTTGCAGACATCTTTGTAACACAGTCCAACCCCCTGCAATGCAGGAATCTCAATTGAATCATACATGACACATGGTCATCCAACCTCTGCTTAAAAACCTCCAAGGAGAGTCCACCGCCTCAAGGCTAATCAAGGCTTCTAATGGAATAGCCATGCTAGCTGCCTGGGTGAAAGGCAAGAGCAGAGAGTTTGCAGTGATTTGAGCTACAGGCAAAGCGGCAAACTGGGAGCCAAAAGAGACAGAGCAATGTCTGATTTCTGTTTGAATTCAAGGCTGCAGCTTTGGAAGAAGCAAGGCCCTTTTCGCATGTTAATGTTGTGAACCCCTCCATCTCAGGCTCAGGTTGTATATAGGTATATATAAACCATGTAGTGTAAAGACATGACAGTCTCTGCTGTACCTCATTTCAGAGGGTAACCACCTGGAATTCCTGGAATCTCACACTGCTTGGATATTGGGGTGGCATGCAACAATATATTGAGCTTTGCAGTAATATTAAGAGCTCTTTAAAAAGTTTCATATGCTGTTGATCTAATAATATGGTCATGTAACTCATAAAGATTAGAAAAGGGGGGGACATGAGAAAAACCACAGATGCAAGGCTATAAGCTCACACCTGGAAAACTCCCATACACCAGTTCTGCACATTTAAAGTTCTCATAGGGATACAAATGGCTCAAGTTACATATCACTGGGTTGTGAAGAATAAATTGAGTTTGGCGATGAGACATCAGCTTTTATCATGGGACAAGATCACCTTAGAATGTCCAAGAGAAATATTTGGAGGACCCCCCTGCACATACATGGAAGTCATGTTGGAAACATTTAAGGACTGATCTGCAGTTTGAAGGAGAAAGAGAAAAAATAGCCTGAACAGTGGGAAAGGAAGCCTACTACATGGAAGAAGTTGTTAAAACATTGATGCAGGATCTTCTCTATGGTAATGAGCATTGCCTAGTTTTACATCATCTCCATTTGTATGATCAGAAACATTTACACCCTCACCTCCTTGGGATGATTCATCCCAAAATTGGATGCTTCCCAGCTCTTCTTGGCTTTCCCACAGGGGTCGATGTAAAAGCTGCTCTGCAGGCTTTTTGACATTGAGCCAACAGTCTGGTTCCATTTTTGTTCAAATGGAGCCTTTCCCTTCCATACAGGCCTGGCTTGTCCCTAACCATTTTCTAGTGCCTAATAAATTCAAAACTCTTCTTTTGGCACCACCATTCATCCATTCCTTTGAGTCCCTTTGGCCCTGCTTGTCTAGTGTGGAACAGGGAGAATTTCTGAGAAAGCAACCTTGGAATGTGTAGAAATTGACTTCCTACTTAGGAACTGACATTTTTCTTTCTGGGCCACACAATTACATGTGGCCACATGTTATTGGTGTGGATGTGCTCAGTGACTCCTTTACTCTTTTCCAGCACTGATAGCCTGCCCAAACAAGAATGACATCTGCAAACTGCACCCCAGGTAGACAAATAACCACCTAGTCTACATGCCCAACAAAAACCCATCTCTCCATGTTTTTAATTACCCGATAAGTAGGAGTCCCCTGCTTCCCAACCTTTGAGGAGTATCATATCACTGAAGATTTAGTCTATAAACCTCCCTGCCTCCTTCGACTTCTCCAGATAAACTGCCTTGGTCTCACTAGAACCAGTGTTCCCCAAGTCAGATCTAATTTCACCAAGCATACACTCATAACTTATGTCCAGCTTTCTGATAGTTATGCAGTACACTGGATAGCCCCCACCTCACCCCACCCCAACTGTGTGGCTTTTGAGCCCCATAGCTGGTTCTTGTTTGTTGGATTTGTTTACTTTAAAAGGTAGGATTTGCAAAATCAAAAGGGGACAGGTTGGCTGACCAGGCCTCTTCTCCCTGTTGCTAAACTTGCATTGGTGCTTATTTGCTGGTCTGTTTTAACTGTTTAGCTCAATGCTTTGCCACTTGGGCTGCGATGCTTCATCAATTGAGGCTCTCCCCATACAGTGGTACCTTGGTTTTTGAATGTCTCTGTTGATGAACATTTTGGTTTTCAAACGCTGTAAACCCGGAAGTAAATGCTTTGGTTTTCCAACATGCCTTAGAAGTAGAGCAGGCCACATGGCTTCCACTGAGTGCAAGATCCTGAGGCCTAGCTGTTGGCTATTGAGTTTTCGGTTTCTGAACATTTCAGAACTTGAATCATCTTCCGGAACGGATTACGTTTGAAAACCGAGGTACCACTATACTTGTAAATCTGGGCTTCCTTGAAAGTTTTTTTCTTTTATTCTGTTAGCTGGCCTCCCTCAACTTCTGCTGCAGCCAGTTAGATTAAGAAGGCCTTGATTAAAAATAAGGGTGTGTGAATCAGCTGTTGGGTTGTGCCAGATTCTGGTGCCCTTTGGGTGCCATGTGAAGACCTTTTTTTCAAGGACTTTTAACTATTGTTGATCTTTTCAGTTAGATTCTTTATGTTTATATGGTGTTTTATGGAACTCCCATGCCATGCCTGTTTTTAGTCATCACTAACTTTAGCTGGTTTTGAGTCCAGAGGCCTTACAAAAGAAATAAAAGCACACATACACCATCAATTGATGAAAGCACTATGCACAACACACACAGTAGGAATTAACTCTCATTTGTGCTCTCCGCTAGTTCCGTGAATGGATGCTAGTTGATCCCCCCCCCCCAGCAAGAAACAAGGATATTATTAATAAAGGTTTCCCAAGAAAAACACTTTCCAGACATTTGAGAGCAAAAGCAGCTTCAAGTTCAAAGAGCCCCCAGAGAAGATTTGGCCAGCCACCAAGAAAGAGTGGATTCTTCACTGCCAGCACCTGAAAGGAAATACAAGCATTTTCTACAAAGTCTCATGCTAAAAGAGCAAATGGCAATGAGAAGCTCTGAGCCAAGTTTTTTAATTATAATGTGAGGGAGACAAATGGATGACCTAGGAGTCATAATATATTGTGCACCTGGATGTAGGATATACATTTATAGGGAATAGAATAAATCTTTTCATATGGCTGGTATTTATTCCTGCAAGCACTTTGACAAAGATGAACAATGTCTGCAAAAATTACATTTAATGGTAGATAAAGCACAACATTTTGTTGACTGTAACCAGCTAATGCAGGGATGAAGTGCATTCAAGAGTACATTAGCATACCTTGTTACAAGGACTAATTAAACATATTGCCAAGTAGGGTATTTGGCCATACAGGGGGTAAAAAGCAGTATGACTTTTATTCTGCCCTGGCCAATCTGCTATGATTTTCTTTTTTTAGCACTGCAAAGAGATCAGCTGATTCTATGAGAAAAGGTAGATTTTCCTAATACAATATTATACAACTAAATGCTCATTGACCTTAGTGTATATTTGATGATGTAGCATGGTATTGGAGCACTGTGCACATAAATACAGAATAACCTGTTTCCAGGTATAGGCTGCTTTTGATGGGTTGGAGTGGTTGGTTGCACTCCACCTTGGGTCTTAGTATTAATTCCTCATCCTTGCACTAGAGAGTGGAACATATAAGGTGGCAGATAGAGATGGACAAAAAGACCAGAAGAATTATCAGGAGAAAGGTATTGTCAGCACAATCGGATATACAGTATGTCTATTCAAAAGTTAGTCCCACTGAGATCAGTGTGGCTGACTTCCAGGTAAGTAGGTATGGGATTATAGCTTGATTCTTCTTTCCAGCCTCCTAGGGAATATGGGAAGCTGCCTTTATACTATTGCTCCGTGTAGCTCAGTACTGTTTATAGACTGTCAGCAGTCTCTCCAGGATTTAAGGCAATATTCTTTCCCTGGCCTACCTTGAGATGCCAGGGATTGAACCCGGTACCTTCTGCATGTAAGGCAGATGCTTTACCACTCAAAGGAAGGAAGGAAGGAAGGAGAGAGAGAGAGAGAGAGAGAGAGACTGAGGATGGACCAAAAGGAGGAAAGAAAATAGGACCATAAGGAAAGAAGATAAGAGTATGAAGTCCTAGCATCTAGCTCCTGATTTTCAACCTGGCAAACTGTCTCTAATCTATTTCACCTTTGCCAGATTACAGAGTCAGAAAATGCAAATTGTGCATTCATAATATATAATGACACAAATTTGTAGGTAAGAACGGTTTTGTATGCATTGAGCAAGCTAATGGGAAAGAGGCATGAACGAAGAAGCCCATACGTTTACTATGAGCGCATTTACTCACAGTTCTAAAATACAGTGGTAAAGGTAAAGGTACCCCTGACCATTAGGTCCAGTCGCGGACAACTCTGGGGTTGCGGCGCTCACCTCGCTCTATAGGCCGAGGGAGCCAGCTTTTGTCCGCAGACAGCTTCCGGGTCATGTGGCCAGTATGACTAAGCTGCTTCTGGAGAACCAGAGCAGTGCACGGAAACGCTGTTTACCTTCCTGCTGGAACAGTACCTATTTATCTACTTGCACTGGATGTGCTTTTGAACTGCTAGGTGGGCAGGAGCTGGGACCAAACAACAGGAGCTCACCCCATCGCAGGGATTTGAACCACCGACCTGCTGATCGACAAACCCTAGGCTCTGTGGCTTAGACCACAGCACCACCTGCATCCCATAAAATACAGTGGTACCTTGGGTTAAGAACTTAATTCGTTCTGTAGGTCCGTTCTTAACCTGAAACTGTTCTTAACCTGAAGCACCACTTTAGCTAATGGGGCCTCCTGTGCTGCTGCGCCGCCGGAGCACGATTTCTGTTCTCATCCTGAAGCAAAGTTCTTAACCCGAGGTAATATTTCTGGGTTAGCGGAGTCTGTAACCTGAAGCATATGTAACCTGAAGCGTATGTAACCCGAGGTACCACTGTATTGGTAATTCCACTTGTTTAGTCGTTTAGTCGTGTCCGACTCTTTGTGACCCCATGGACCATAGCACGCCAGGCACTTCTGTCTTCCACTGCCTACCGCAATTTGGTCAAACTCATGCTGGTAGCTTCAAGAACACTATCCAACCATCTCGTCCTCTGTCGTCCCCTTCTCCTTGTGCCCTCCATCTTTCCCAACATCAGGGTCTTTTCCAGGGAGTCTTCTCTTCTCATGAGGTGGCCAAAGTATTGAAGCCTCAGCTTCACGATCTGTCCTTCAGTGAGCACTCAGCGCTGATTTCCTTAAGAATGGAGAGGTTTGTTCTTCTTGCAGTCCATGGGACTCTCAAGAGTCTCCTCCAGCACCATAATTCAAAAGCATCAATTCTTCGGCGATCAGCCTTCTTTATAGTCCAGCTTTCACTTCCATACATCACTAAATTCCACTTACTAAATGTCTATTTTATGGGGATGCTCTGGCCCCTGCAGCATCTTCCCATCTCCACCCAATGCATGCTACTCCACATACAGAATTGCTGACATTCTCCCATTGGCATCCCTCACCTATGTCGACATCCATGTATGTGGGAGGCTGGGGGCACACACTGCTGCATGTTCTTTTTTCTGTTATTATTCTCACTGAATCTTTGGAATGGAGGGTATGAACTTAACCATCTAAATAAATGCTTGTAGTGCCTAATTGCTGTGGGCATCATATTAGCAAGAACTCAAGCCTGCTGACGGGTTATTTTTGTCTGCGTTGCTTCCTTGGTGCTTATTTGATTAGCTGGCAGTTTTTCTGAAGTGACCTCTTTAATATTTAAGATTTATAACCAAGTGTATTTTCATTATATATCAGTGTTACCACACAAATTCGCTGCATTTCTGTCTCTGGAAGAGCAAAGTGCTTCTCAAAATAGACCCTTGGCCATCAGCATTAGCGTGGAACATGCGTTCTTGATTAACCAACATGAAGAAGAGTCAAATTTGGAGGTTAAAGGAAAAGGGTTTCACAAAAACAGATTGCTGTAAATGGTAGGTTTATTTGACTAGCTAGTGGCTTCAAAATGTATAAGAAAACTGATAGCCCCCTTTTTAATTACCTCATCCTGAAAACTGCTCTCAGCAAACAAATAGTTTGCAATTGGTTTGAACACATCTGGAAACAAGAAAATAATAGGATACCACTGAGGATAAAATAACTATGCTTGTGCTGAACATCTTCCCAATTCAATTTTCAGGTTGAAAGCAGTCCCTGGAGGGGAAAGGATTTCCCCCTCTTAAAAGTAAATTGTTCAAATGTTCACCTTCCCCCAGTTCTGTTTGCTTGAACTGCTGCTGATTCTGTGTCTTTTTTCTCATGGCTCTTCTGAAGTCACATGCTTTGTCCCAGCCAACTGTGGATCATGTTGTGAACATGATGATTTCACATCTAGGGATGGAAGGATCTGTTAATTTCAGCTCTCTGTTTCTTATTTCTCTATTCTTAAATTCTGCCCTCCACATTTTGCAGCAATTTACAATTAAATAATAATTCTCACAAAAATTCACCAGCATATTTAGTGTGAATTTATCCACATAAACATATTTTTATATACTATTTTGATCAATGTGTGCACATTTCTGCAAACAATTTCCCCACATATAATGCATTTTTGTTTGTTATTTTCACTAATATATTCATTTTTTATGCACATTTTCTTAATATATGCATTTTTGTAAACATTCCTTTGTTGGCTAACTGAAAAGTAAAATTTGGATAAGTGTGAATTTCAAAGAATAGTTGTGTTTCACTTCACATATTGTTCAGAAAGTGCTAATTTGACAGATCCGGCTTTAAATGAGACCTGAATCAAATTTCTCCCCCATCCGTAGTCACAACACACATAGCCAGTCATATCTGGCTGCTACATGGTGATGATTTTGACAGCAAACAATGCTAGTTTGAGTGAATGCAGTGTTTCCTAGCAAAAATTATACAGGTGATCCTCGCTGTTCTGAAATCATTCATTATACAGAATGAATCACAAGGCATATAACAATTGGATTTGGCTACCTGATAATGTCACTAAGGGCAAATGAAGCCAATTCAGAGTGAGGTCTGTGCTGCCTCAATTAGCAACACTTTTGAGACTTCTTGAAGCAGAAATTGTTCATGAGAAACAGGCTCACTCAGCTTAGCCCTAAAGGTAATGTCTGCTGTGTTGTTATAGTTTATTTATTTTCTTACTGATTGATTACATTTATATCCCATTGTTCCTCCAACAAGCCCGAGATGATGTTTCTGATTGTCACACACATACCACTTTATCCTCACAACACCCCTATGTCAAATGCAGCAAGGGCTGAAAATGGGAACCTTTGGCTACCCCGCAGGGTGAGCTGCTGAATTGCATGTTGCAACTTCTGCCTAGGCAGCTTAGTATCTTCAGGTCCTGGACCTGGACTCACTCCACCCAACCAGGCTGGTGATTGGATCTTCCTGGACAGGCAGGACTATAATAAAGCTTTCTATTGCAGTTAGTTAAGCCTTACTTGAACAGTAAGGTCTTCCTGAGTTCTTACATTCTTTGATTTTGGCTTCCTCCTTGTTCATGGCTTGTCATATTTTGTAATTAGTCTTTGGTCAACCACTGGCTTTGTCCCATGATTCACCTTGGACTGCTTCCTATTGATCAGTTCTCACCAGTGTTGGCCTAAGGTATTTTGCTGCATGAGGCAAAGGACAAGATGGCTTCTCCTTCCCATTCCATTCACCAAAGCCAACTGTTGAACCTTACTTGAATGCTGGCATTTAGACAGCATTTTCCACTGCACCTGAGGCAGCAGGCTACTTTAGGGGGTCTAGGACAGGCCATGTGGTGTGTATGTGTGTAAACTCCCCTGTGATCCTTGGAGGAAGGGCAGTATAGAAATTTTGTGCACAACAACAACAATAACGTGTATATGGGTTAAGTGTGTATGTGCTCTCCAGCACAGGGGAATGACCAGGTATGGACAGCTGTGGGGGCTACTATCAGTGTCTCACAGTAACTGCTGTCCAAGACAGCCACCTTACACTGCCTAATGTAAGGGGTGGCCCTGGTCCCAACACCCTTAGGCTGAGAAATACCCAGTGAGATACCCAAGGACACCCAGTGAGCGTCACTAGGTTGAAATGTGAACCTAGGTCTCCCCATAATTTGCACTCAAGCATCAGAATACATTGTGCAATGGTTATATGTTCCAAGGTGATGGTGAAGCCTAAAGGCCTATATCTCATGATGGGCAAACAAAATAGGCAGTTCTGCAAAGTTCTTTCGAAGTCCCCTGGCTTCACTTCTAAAACCAGGAAAAGGTCCAAAATGGTACAGCTTTATTGAAAATACCCCAGTGTTTTTCTAACAAAGCTCTCGTCCATGGAAATGACTTAAAATTACAAATCCACATGCCTAGGTAATTTAATTTAGTTGTTAATCTTTAAACATTTTTTTGAAGAAAATACTTGCACGGTATGCCTTGGAATCCTCTTTAAGTCTTTTGTTTACATTGTTTTGGACTTCCCTTCCTTTGTCATGTTTATCCTCTTGTGTAGCCCTTCTAACTTGACTCTCTGTCTTGCCTCCGCAGTGCCCAGAAAGTTTGCTTGCTGCAAGCCTGCCTAAGGCACATGAGGTGATTTAAATGGCAGGCTGGGGCCACTCCAACACTTCAAATGTGCCATTTGTTGCTTCTTGGCCTTTAAAATGATTGAATACCATGGAATGCAGTAGGGATGCCATAGGCTGTGTTGAGGACCCCAGAGAGTCTGATACAGCCCCGGAGCCTTGCCTTGGCCTCTAAATTCCCATGTTAGTTTTAGGAGTCATCACTTCCTACTATTCTGATGTCCTTTTCATCATGTGAAATGTAGGTGGCCTCCTTGTTTATTGGCCTGCTTTCTGCCTGGTTTTGTAGTTTGCTGAACATCCATTGGCCCCTCCTCCCCTACTACTTATCATTTAGGCAAATCGGTCACTACCTCACCAATCTCAATATGACCTCTGACAACCCTCACCTACATGACTTCTTAAAACTAGTCCAAGGGGTGGTACAGCGTATCAGTTTTCTCCTCCTAAATCTCATCCTTGGCCTTGTAGAATTCAGCAAGGAGGATGGTGACAAAATTAGTTTGCCCTGCCTGCCAGTGTCTCTTATACCACCTGCCTTCTGCTCTACCAGTTCCAATGGGCACCAGCCACCATTGGTTGTAATAGACAAAAGGTTTCCAATTACCGGTATGTTCAGAGGCAATAAGCCAGCAACCCTTTCCCAAGCAGTCACTTACCACAATGTGCTTAGACTCACTTGGTAGGCTAGTAATCTGTATTGTTTTTTCAAGTGTTAGAATCTTTTCACTGGATTTATGTCCGGATGCAAAGGTATGATAAAGTTTTCATCACCACTTTGCAGGTTAATATAGACAATATTGTAAATTGTGTGCTTTAGCTATGTGGTTAGGTGCACATTGTTGCAAAGACGATTGCTTTTCAGCTGCAACAGACCAAGATGGCTAATCCCTCTGAAGCTTATATGCAACGGTGAATTGTTGCCTGTATTTGTGTGTCCCTGTTGCAGACAGAATGCTGGACTAGATGGACCCTAGTCTGATTCAGCAAAGTGACTTGTGATGTTCTTAAATAGAACAAAACTGTAGTTGAGCCAGCTGGCCTTGGGCAAATGAATCTTTCCCCACTACTTATCTCCAAATTTCTCTGCCTTAGAGAAGGAAAGGCATGGCAGTGAAAGTTCAGTTAAAAAGAAGAAGTGGCAGCCCTAGACTTTATTTTGGGGAAGGCTAATGCTCCTTTCTCATGCCTTGTATGCTATAGTGTAAAGTTAGTTCTCCACAAGGTTTGATAAACTTCTTGTCATCTTGCTGTATACCAGCTGAGCACCTGACATCAGAAGTATATATGAGCTTAATTGGAGCAAAGCCCATGATGATCAAGGAGTTCAGTGTAAGCATTTGGGGTTTATCTAGTTTGCTCGTTAAAATAAAATGCTTGTTCTCTAACACAATTCAGGATACCACAATAAATCATACTTCTAAGTTAAGCTCTAGCCCTGGGGCTCTTGGTGCTCTATCAAATTTAAGCCTATGGTGTTCTGTGTTTGTCCCCTTCATGTCCAAGCTCTTTCAGACACCCATGTCTTCCTTTGCAAACAGCAAACTGCTTTATATGTGGAGGAGCCATACATAATGAACATCTGCATAAAGCCCCCCTTCACAAGGACACTGAATATCCAGCCACCAGGGAATGTGACCAGTAGATGTGTTGTGTCTTGACTAGCAGGTGCAATCCTGCTCCTCAGTTCTGTGTTCAGTGCATTCATAAAGGAGTGTGGTCTGAACATCCCCCATTGAGCAATGAACACATATCCTAAAATTCTCACAGGGAGAGATAACAAAATAAACATATTTTCTAAGCAATGAGGCGATTTAATAAATGTTTTTATTCTTGGCATTGCAAGGAATTATAATGATGGTTTATATCATCTCTGGTGTTTTGTTCTGGCAATATTTTTCTTCTCTGCATATGTTTTTCATTAGTTATTTTTTTAACAGTAAGTTAAAGCCTAGCATAGTTTTTGTTAGAGTCTATGTGTTGCAATTATGTTGTCAGAATAATAATAAAAATAGCATGCAAACCATATTTCAGATGTACTTTTTAATGCTCTCCTTGTCTATGTAACTGTGTATCCAGAGAGTTGGCTTCGATAGCCTTATAAAAGCTTTCTGGATTAGAACTTCTCCTCCAACTGGACAGAAAGTGCTTATAAACTAAGGTTACCAGATTTTTTTCAAAGATTCCGGGGACACTTTTTTTTTAAAGGGGGGGTTATTAAAAAATAATAATCAAGAAATAATATCTTCTGTGGTCTCCTCTGTTGCGTGGCCTTCCTCTGACCTTCCTCTCTTGGAGCACTATCTGCCGTGAAGTAGGCTCAGCTCAGGCCTGGGCTTGGCCAGGTGTCCTTGCCCTCCCGGTGCTCTCCTACCTCTCCTCCTTAGCAGCGGCTGCGGCAGCAGCGCATCAAGGTCGGGGCTCCCCTCTTTTTTCTCCTTCCTCTTTCTGTCTCTTCCTTCTCCTTCTCTCCTCCTTCTCCCTGCGTCAGCTCCAGGGTTTTCCTGGCCCCGGAGCACTGTTGGGGAATTGGCCGGGTTGATTTGGGTTGTGGGATGTGTGTGTCAGCGGTTCCCCCAGTTGACGCGCCGGGCGTCTCCAGTTCCCCCTCAGCAGCGGCAGCAGCAGTCTCAGCAGCCTGGAGCCAGCCTGGTAGTGCAGTTGTCTCTGGCTGATTTCAGGAGCTGCTCGCTGCCGTGGCACCCGCCATTTTTCCTCACTGAAAGTCCCCATATAATGTGTCTTGTGTCGTTGAACCAATCACGCAACATTCATTCCCTACTAATAAATCTACAACGCTTAAAATATAAACCTGGGGATGTTAAATGAAATCCAGGGGCATTCCGGGGACAGATTTTTGTCCGGGGACAAATTTGTAAATCTGGGGACTGTCCCCGGGAAATGGGGACGTCTGGTAACCATGTTATAAGCTTTCCCTGACCCAACTCTCTTGTCTTCAGTTCCATTCTTCCTTTTTGCCTTTGTTCTTGCTTCATGCTACAGCTTGAATGTTGACCATGGACTGGCTATCTAGCCATTGTAACTTTCATGAAATTCTACTCAATATTGATCCAGAGTAGATTCCAACGTATAGTTAGCAGAGTAAAAACTTAAACACGTTGCAGGATTCCCCAAAAATAGATCAGAGGTGATTAATATTTCATCCAGCAGAGCTTTATTGCTAATGAAGGCAAATGAGCATAATGGTCACAAATCCAATACATTCAGGATTGGCACTGTCCATAAGAAATCCAGTTGCAGCAGACTTAACTTAAACTTAAAATAACTTATAATATGTTTAAACCTTAACACTAAGCATACTATGTACAAAACACCACACCAGAAGGAAAAGAGATAGAAAGAGAAAGTGAAACCCAGGCTCCTTCTGGCCTTTTAAAGTCAGCATGACCTTGACAGAAAAGATAACAAAACCAGTTTAAGCCAGCTGTACTCAGCTTCTCTGAAGGAATAACCCAAACATCATGAACCTTCTGCTTGTTTCTTTCACACAGAGAAGCTTCCAGAACCCTCTTTAATTAAGTAGAACAGGAAAGATCTCTACACATCAGATCAATACTTTCTGTACTAAGAAATGCAAACTGACAATAACTGCACACAGTAATGGACCTCCAAAACTTTACTGGGATTCCAGACTTGTTGTATACCTGTTTTGTAAGGAGGATGGCTACAATATGTGCTTCCATTCACAGGGAAAGTGAAGCAATTGGTACACTCATGGCAAGGTGGTGTTGCAAATTTGCTTGGAAGAGTGGTATGGGGATGTTCTAATCATTTTCTCATGCCGTTTTTCAGATATAGGTAACCTCATCAAGTGCTGTTTGCTGTGCCAGGGGAAAATACAGGCAAATCTATTTTTCAAAACACAGAGCAAATAGTAACCTCTCTCTGTGTGTGTGTGTGTACTGAGAGAGAGAAAGATTGGGTAACGGGGAAGAAGAGGAATGGTTAGATGTTCACACACTCTTGATGTTTTCCAAAGGAAATTAACAGACTCACTGCACTGCATTAAGTATTCAAAAATTGAAATCACTGGCTTCTTGACACAATATGCAGTCTGGTCCTCAATCACTAATTCCATCCAGGGAAATGAGTAAGCCCTTCTGTCATATATTAGGCACATAGGAAGCTGCTTTATACCGAGCTGGGTCATACCTCAGTACTGTCAGCACTGTCTGATAGCAGCTTTCCAAGTTTTCATGCAGAGGACATTTCCAGCCCTAACAGGAGATGCTTTGGACTGAATCTGCGACCTGCATGCAGAGTAGATGCTCTATGCATGAGTGACGATCATTCCCTGTTTGACCATTTCCTCTTAATCAAGAATAGAAAATACTCAGTGTTCACCTTGCATTTTTACTAACTCTAGCCCTCCCAGTTAGTTTCATATGGAGGGCCAATTTGTTGATTCAGAAGCACTATTAACACCCCAATATGTGCACAGTACAGTATGCAGGTCACATTATATTTCCAAACTAAATCTCCAAGGCTGCATACTGAATTCATTGGGGCTTCTAAGTAAACATGGTTAGGATTGCACTGTAAATACCCATTCTCCCCTCCCACCTTTTAAACAGCAGAATCATTTAATATTATTATTTTGACAGCATTGTTTCAACCAATCAGTAGTGTACAGTTTCTTCCCCAAATGTGTGGAAATATATGGAACTGACCTGAGTTCTTCAGAGAATTTTTTGAATCTACATTGGCAGTGAGTACACTTCTATAGTAGCTTGGCTTTTGAATTAACATATATGTGGATGCACCCCAAGCTAGCTGATTCTTCTACGTCTTAATGTTTTGTTCTGCGACATGCACAGTTCTTTTAATGACAGGATCTTGGCTTTGGTTTTGAGTTTTGTTCTAAAATTAGTATTCTACTTCACTGCCCTCTCAAAATGGTTAGCCCTCCTGTATTTTCTCCTGCACATCATTTGTCGTGCTGTGCTCTCTCTGGTTTGGCATTCCTTTTCTGTGACCATGTTATACATAGCTGCTGTTTTCTAATATGACCTTCACAGAAAGCTTGCCCTCCTTCTAATTTGAAGAGAATGTATAATAGCTTTGGATAGTATTTTCAAAAATAAAAATAAATAATTGCTTTATATACAGAAAATGTAAGTTATGTACAGTAATTCTAAACATCAATATACAATAAAAGATTATTAACATTCGGTCCTGCAATTCACATAAATCAACAGTATGCATTGCTGGGATCAAGCCCGTGGGAAGGCTTGCTGTGTAAAGCCAGAACACTCTTTAGAAAACTGGAAAAAACACTGGATTTTTAAATATTTAATCACTGAACTGTGTGGGACAAATGAGGCTTCCAGTCTTCCTCTTAGGCTTTCTCCTCCTCTCTCTCACTGGCTGCTGATACAGAAGATATGAGGACCACAGGGGTTGATTGGTAGCCAAAAGAAGTGCTTGTCTGGTTCAGATCCAGAGGTGGGTTGCCTGGGCACATGTGCTGCTGCTGCTACTGGCGGTGGTTCCTTTGTGAAGAACATGGTGATTGGGTCAACTGTTGTTATTGTCTCTTGAGCTTATCAAAAATTTCCTTGAATGGTCTCAGAGTGTCTGTAATTCCATGGATGATCTTGAAGCAGCGTTCCATGGTTGGGTCAAATTATGCAATTAGATCATTTGCCTTCTTTATTACTTGGAAGAGTTGATAAAATTTCTGCAGGTTCCAGCTTGCTGGCTCATGCTTGCCATCCTCATGCTCACATTCTGAACTTGATCTGATTAGTTCCTCCAGCTCTTTGACAGTCAGTACCTGTGGACCCTCATTTAGCGATTCCACTTCTTCCTGGATGAGGCCAGCAAAGCCATCACCATCCACCTAGACATTTGCACAATGTCCTCCACCTCAGTGGCAATGCTTGGAAATCCCTTGAAATTGTGCACACATTCCTTCCACAAGTTCTGCCAGCATGCACTCACTGTTTCAGCCTTGATTGCATCCACTGCCTGTTAGATGTAGGTGGTGCAATGGGCAGTGTTGAAAGACTTCCATGCTGTAAAGCCTTTTGGCTAAGATCAAGTAAAGTGTAGTGTATACCAGCAGCGAAACCATACAGCTTCTTCAGCAAAGGCTTTATATGCTGGTGGTAGGCTGCTCCAGTTAGAAGCCTTGCTCTTGCATTCTGCACCAAATGCAGCATCTGGATCTAATGTGGGAACAACACCTGGTCATTGTTGGAAACATGCAAAACCTACCTTATGCAGATAATATAAGTAAGTCCTAACAATGTATTTAGTGTGATTTACACTCTGGGCAAGCATGACATCGCTATGGACAAGCATGACATTACCTTTAATGTAAAGTAGTTTGAATGCTCCCCCGCTTTAAAAAACAAAAAAAAAGGCAGTCAAACTACTTTGACTTTACATCAGTGGTGAAACTTTTCTCCACTACATTCATTTTGGGGACCATCTTTTCGGGTGTGTGGGGAGGCTGGGCAAGAGGCAAAAGTGGGTGGATCCAAATGTATTTCGTTCTTAGATATTTTCTTATACAGTGGAACCTCTACTCACGACCACAATCCGTTCTGGAGGGCCATCCTTATGGCGAAACAGGTTGCTGGGAGAGGTGCCGTTGTGTGCAGGCGTGGGTGGCGATTTCCCGCTTCTGCGCGTGCGTGAACGGAGATCGCCACTCCTGCGCATGCGCGAACAGTGGCAAACTCGGAAGTAACTGGTGGGTTTGCCACATGGTCGCAACTTGGAACATCCGCGAGTGGAGGCGGTTGTAAGTACTGTAGAAGTTCTACTGTAAATACTTTTTCTCCTTTGGGAGTAGGTTGAGTTGAGTTTTTATATTTTATATTTTGCTTTTCCATTGTTTTAGTTTTATATGCTGCTTTTCCCTGGTGGAAATTCTGGCACCAAGATTTGACTGCCTCTGAGCATCTGCTGAATTCTTTATGCTGCTATTTCATGGTTAAATCTTGGTGCCAGAATTTTGGCAATCAAAGCAGTGGCAACTTGACACAGCTCACAAGTGCTCAGGAGTAAAGATTACCACAAAGTACATTGCACTTTTTTCAGAAAAAGAGGCCTCAATTTGATTCTGTCAAGGGTCTGGGCAGTGTCTTCTAGTGACAGTAGTTTTGTCATTTGCACAATGCTCTCTTTCCATCATAATTCCAATAAGTTAATGCTTTAAATAAATAGAAGCTACTGAAGTTTTGCACACTGTTTTCTACTGAGCTTTTCTTTAACTGGTTGAATATCAGTCCCTTTGTATGCGCCATGCAGCAATGTGCCACATATTGTGTTTTAACTATACATTGTGTATCAGAATAAATGACACACAAAATGACAAACAACATTTCCTGTAATAATGCTAGCTGGTGACATTGCCAGCATCAGCAACAGGAAGAACAGCACTTCATTGAGAAGGAAGATGAGGATTTATAAGGTTTGTGCTGCCCTTTCAGTTATACTGAGCATCAGGTGTAAAGGGTGCCCCACATGGTATTGTGAAATGAAAAGTTCTCTGTTGTGCTACCAGTAGCATTACCGTCTATCATCCATTATATTCTGCCGCTTATGACATTCTGGAGCGAGGGAGTTTCAATTTGTGTGACCCCTTAAATTAATGGATATCTGGCCAGGCCAGAGTATTTTAAAATACAACTTAATTTGGCTTGTCACTGCAGCTTGAAAACATGAACCCTCCCCTTGATAGCTCAGCATCCACTCTAAAAGTTAGTTCTGCTTTCGTGGTTATGGCATCAAAGCATTACCATCTCACTTTGTGCTGATAGGGATCAGTTTGCCTGTTAAATTGTCCTGGGAAATAGTTTGTGTTCCCTTTTACACAAATCTATGAGGTTACAGATTGAAAATGGAACATAATGAGTGTAACCTGAAAAGCAATTTCATGGGCTGTAGTACTTTGATGGTAATAAATTCTGGGGTTTCAGTGTGATAAAGACACAGTTTTCTGTGCCTAGCTTTACCATTAGAAAAAAAGAGGCTGAGCTATTTGTGGCAGAACATGTCTTGCCACATGGCAGCTGTTGGTAGTTATAGTAGTGATAGTTTAGCTGCAGCAGGTGATTATCTTTCCAGTGCTGCCTCAGTATAGGTGCTTCTGAGGTTGGGAAGAGAAGAGGTAAAGGAAGGACAAGAAGACCTGATGCTCTAAGGGAGATCCAAGCCGCGGGCAACATGTCCCAATGGCAGTGGAGAATATTGGTGATGGAGCAGATCATCAGCCTTTGGTGGGCAGAGCTCAGTAAGTGCTGAATCTCATGAGAACTGTTGGCTAATTTGGATGTGTCTGCAAAGGCACTTTTATAGGGTAGCATCATTCACACATTCTGGACTTAGAATTCTTTAAGTGCATGACTTTTGCATCTGGTTTGTGAATCTTGGCGTTTTAATGAAAATCAAAATAGATCCCACAAGCCTGAGTTCTATCCCACCCTTGGTGTATATGGCATGAAAGTTTTCAAGATGCAGCTCTTGGGAGGGATTATGTGGCAAAGTGACTCTCTGGCAAGACACTCCTTGAAAAAGGAGTCTAGAATTAGGCCCTTTGTCTCTGAAGTAGACTAATCTCCCGTGTGAATTGCTCAAACAAATCCATATATAAAAACAAAGAACTGAGAAATAAAAAAGGTAATTTCTTTCCTCTTATCATGTAAATCTGAAGCACATTCACAGGAATAAATGTTAGCAGCAAAGTATTTAAATTAACACCAGTAATTACCACTATTTTTTTCTAATTGTTTATAACCTCTTATTTTCTTCAGAGAGAAATTAAACTCTAGCTGAATATTTGCTTTAGTGAGTACTCTGCAGCCTGGGAAGGAGAACAGAAAACATACTTCTTTGCTCATTATGTCAATTGTTAGGTGATATGCTAATGCATACCCATTCCATCTACTGTTTCAATCAAACAATAAATATCTCACTTATTAGCTAAAACAACACTATGGCTTTTGACAGAAAGTAAGCCTTGTTTTGGTGCATTAACGTTAATATTTGAATATTAGCTAATGCTTCACGTAAAAAGGCTTTGCTGCACAGAGCCTGTGTGAAATCAGGCCATGTTCTTACCAGTAAACTTCAATAGGCTTTTTACACATTACAGTCTCAGTAGGATCACAGCTTTCAGGTTAATAAAATAGGCAAAAGGTTACTATATTTAGACCCCGATCATAAAAAGCTGAAATATGTAAGGGTGGTGGTACCAAGAGTGCTTGTGCTGTGGTTGTTACAGTGCCCTCCTGAGCATGGCAAAAGTGATTAGAGCTACAGAAACATCTGGGTGTTGAACTACTACTTTGATCAGCCCCCTGCAAACTCCCATTGGAGCCATTCATTGTGTCCAGTGATCAGGGATGGTGGAGCTGCAAGTCCAACATATGGAGGACCACAGGTTAGCTATTCATGAACTACACTCATTGCCTCCAGACATTTTGGATCACAGCTCTCATCATCCCTGACCATTGGTCAAGCTGTCTCAAACTGATGGGCATCATAGTCTGAAACATCTGGAGGGAAGGCTGGTTTAATGTGTAGCTTGCAACCATAACTCTCGTTTCTCTTAAATTAATTGCAGTCATCGGGATCTGTGTGTGATTGTTATCAGAACTGCAGTGCAATGAGAGGGTTTATCTCTCCTTTCCTGCCACAACTCCCTCAAATCACACACACGGACACAGCTATGAGGTATGGGTGGGTGGGGGAGTTGAAAACAGTTATTTCCCCACCGTTTGGTTACTGAGAGTGACTTTGATTAATTGTTGTCTGTTTTTAACTTTTTATGGTTTCTACTGACTCAGGGCCTTCACAGCCATCACCGCCCCAAGCCCAATTCCTTGGAGCATTCAAGGATCTCCTGCTCCATATCTGCCCAAAGCTGAGCAGGAAGCCATGAGAGGCACAAACTGTTTGCCTCCAGGCCAGTCCCTTTAAGAAGCCACAGGGGTAGTTTGGACTAAAGCGTTATATAAACTCACAGACAACCTCTAGCTTTTGTTGGAGTAAGCTGCCAGCTTGGAACTCTCTAATGTGCTGCAACCCTGGACTGCCTTGCTGAGCCACATGCTTCTGTTTGAGGTCATGACATGACACTTCACCTCTTGTTTGACCCTCAATATGGCATCGTTATTTATCGCTTCCACTCACAGTCCTGTGTGGTTAGGTCGCTGATATTGATATTGTGCCCATTGGGAGCGGAAACTGTGAGATAATGAACACACAAAGCTAGCCAGTGAATACATGGAAGAGCTGAGATTAAATCCAGGTCCAGCTCTGTATCTATTGGGTCACCCTGGCTCTCTTCTAATTATCTCCTAATTACATTGCTAATTTGCTTCCTTATCTTTACACCACATTCTTATTAGCTATCTATTCTTTATGACCACAAATGATTCATATCCACAGCTAAATTCCTTCTCAGTTGTCCTAAGGAACATAAATAATCTACTGCTACACCTCTCCTTAGAAAATGGGTTAGAATGAACTTGGACTAATGGATAAAATCATGTCTCTCGTGAAGCCATAACAAAGTTCTAATTTACTTCAACGGGGTCAGCATGTTATTGGCTACATTCCGCAGAGAATACACTCAGTTTGTTACTGAGAGAACACAATAAAAGTATTTTGAATAAGACAGCCCAGTACTTTTGCTCTGGAATGTTTCAACTCATAAAAGGCCTGATTTCAAGATAATAAATATCTAGTCAGTACCTAGAAGAGGCAAGCCTTGCTCACAGGTTGAACTATGGACTGGTTCATACATTACTTTAATAGCAAGGAGTAAGTATCAACAGCTATTAGTGATGAGAGCTAAAAAGAACCTTAGTGTTATGAGGTGCAATGGATGCAGAACTGGTGGTGGCCCTCACTACCATGTCCTGCTAGGGAACTTTTATTCAGAGCTATCTGCCTGGCCATTTTGGTAGAAACTTTGCTGGCATGGCTAGACCATCATCTGTTCTAGAAAGGCAGGTCATAGAGCCAAAACTCTGAAGGTGGACAAAAATAAGGCTCTTTCCTGCATAAGAGTCTGATGTCTGCTCCATCTCATATAAAATGCACAGCTGGTTTGTGTGTGCTTGCTTGCTTGCTTGCTTGCTTGCTTGCTTGCTTGCTTGCTTACTTACTTACTTACTTACTTAATAAACTGATAGGTGCACCCTTTGTCAAAATGATTCCTGGACAGGTTACACATAAAAATATATGAATCATCTTTAGTAAGGCCCTTCCTTTAAGTAAAACTCTGGAACCAGCAAGTTGGTTAAACAGGCTATAGAGATGGAAAAGCTATCAACTGCATCTGAAGATCGTATAGCTTATAATAAATCTATTGCCCTATTTTTGTGAGGGAATATTTACAAACATTTTGTATGATAATATATTCTATATGTACTTATTCTGATACTTAACTTGGCTTTGTGGTGTATGTGTTAGTATGAGTGTATGTATGCATAAGGCTTGGATGGTTAAAGAACAGAAAACCGTACATTCATAAACAATAACATCAATAAATGCATAGTATAAAACATGCGCTAAGGTTACCAAAAATCTAGATATGTGGCAGGTGATAAATAACAGCTGCCACAGTGTCTCAGCCTCCGCTAAAAGCCTGGATGAAGAGTTGCTGCCCAGTTAGCAAGCTGATGATTGAGTATCCAAGGAAAGTGGCCTGCTTCCCTGCGAACTCCTACATGTGAATGGGCTGACTTTCTTTGTACATGTGTTTTATATGGTATAGCACACATGTGACATTTATATGTGCAAATGCTTTATCTGTCATGTCTATTTTGGCTTGTTTATTCTTAATTATTACAGTGGTACCTTGGGTTAAGAACTTAATTCGTTCTGGAGGTCAGTTCTTAACCTGAAACTGTTCTTAACCTGGGGTACCACTTTAGCTAATGGGGCCTCCCACTGCCGCTGCACTGCTGCCGCTAGATTTCTGTTCTCATCCTGAAGTAAAGTTCTTAACCCAAGGTACTATTTCTGGGTTAGCGGAGTCTGTAACTTGAAGCTTCTGTAACCCAAGGTACTACTGTATATTGCGTGTGCTCAAATCTCCCTTGTTCCTGGTTTCTTGCAATTACAGTAACATCTGAACAAAGTAGTAGTACAATTTAAGGCCCTAGTAGGAATTCGTGGATCTTACCATACAATTAAAAAGTGAACTTGCTCTAAGAAAATTAACAAGAGAGCATTGGGTTCTACACATCCCTACATTAAAAATGGTATTTATTAATGAGTGAGATATATTATTTTAGAAATGTTCTGTACACCATTGATTATCCTGGGAATCAACAAATTGACTAATTTCAGCCTCTGATTTCTTTACATTTTCATAGCGTGAATCAGAAGGTGAAGACAGTCAATCGTCCATGGCAAGATCACATCTCTGTCATCTGGGAATAACAAATCATGTAAACCATAGTGGGTTTTTAGTTTTGCTATGCAGGAGTGAGTAAAGTGCAAGAGTTATATGCAAACACAAGTGACCTGTGAGTGACCCAGAATATTGACCCTGCAACAACTTGAAATCACTTGTCTGTGTAGGTAGAAGTTGTTGTCCCACCACAACACAAACCTTTGCAGCCTCTGTTACAGGTTCAACAGATTTTATTTAAGATAGTTGAGGGAAATGGCCTTAAAGAAAGAAGTCACAACAGATGTATAGAGACTGGGGGTTTTGTGACTTTATTTTATTTTTCAAGCTTGTCAAAAGTGGCCCTCCTCTAGTGTGTAAATAAGCCTATAGGTCAAATACAAACTCTACAACAAGTACTATTTGCCATACACCAATGATAAGATCAGAAGGGACGCGGGTGGCGCTGTGGGTAAAACCTCAGTGCCTAGGACTTGCCGATCGTCAGGTCGGCGGTTCGAATCCCCGCGGCGGGGTGCGCTCCCGTTGCTCGGTCCCAGCACCTGCCACCCTAGCAGTTCGAAAGCACCCCCGGGTGCAAGTAGATAAATAGGGACCGCTTACTAGCGGGAAAGTAAACGCCGTTTCCGTGTGCTGCGCTGGCTCGCCAGATGCAGCTTGTCACGCTGGCCACATGACCCGGAAGTGTCTTCGGACAGCGCTGGCCCCCGGCCTCTTAAGCGAGATGGGCGTGCAACCCTAGAGTCGGACACGACTGGCCCGTACGGGCAGGGGTACCTTTACCTTTACCTTTAATGATAAGATCACAGGACTGCCTCCATAGGTATATGGCTGCTGTTGAAAAATGCCATGTACCTGGTTTTGGACTCTGATGACCTGGATAATGGGGAAGACTAGGGTAGGAACCATGTCTGCAGAAAGCCTTTCCAGAGGCTCTCATGGGAGAGTTGCCCCAGGAACCACCTGATGTAGCCTTTCCCTGCATCTGATTCCAAGGATGACTGCTGCTTAAAATTCTGCATAATGTAAAAGGGCACCGGCTTTTACGAACTGACAGCTGGAGCAACAGGCCATCTCCTCAGCCTTGCTTGGGCTAAAATAGGGCACGTGCAAAAGATTCTCTTATAGAGTTGGAGACAGTCCCTTGGTTGCTGGTCTGTTAAAAACCCCAGTTGGCTGCAATATCCTATAGTCTATTTTGGTGTGTGCAAGGGTGTGTACAGATGTACATATGGACTTTGTGTTTTACTACTGACATTTTGAGGTTGTCTTCTCAGATGATGTGGGCAGTCGCTTTGGACAGAGAGGCTTGGGAGCACTAGTGTGTGTGCAGATGTGAGGATTAGGTTTCAGTTCTTTTAGCATTGCAAATCTGGTATACAACCTTCCTAAATCCTATTGAAGCCGATGGCATTTAAGCAGCCTTGAGGTGTGCCTGATTGCAGCCTAAACGTTTCAAAAAGAAACTGCAGAAGCCAAGTAGGGTTGATGAGAAAATGGGATTGCTATAGATGTCACTCAGCATTCCAGTGAAGAAAACAACATTTTCTGTAGAATAAACCCATTAAGAGGCTTATGTTTTGTTTGCAGAAGTTCACTTTGGATGCTTTCAAAATCTCTGCTTCATGGGGACATATGTAATATAAATCATATGGCTTGCTCTTCTGTTTCTTAAGACATTATATTTATAAATTCTTTCATCTAGAGTTGTCATTTATCCTGTTTCCTGTCAGATAAACAATCATTTATTTGTCAGATTTCAGTTATAATATTACATATGTACACTTACATAGTTTTTTTGTTCCAGTGAGAATTTTCATGGAGAAACAGGTAAATAATGTGATATGGGACACATCCCACTGTCACGGAGAAACAATGACTGATAAAAAAGAAAACTCAGTGCAAGGTGTGTGAGAGACCTCACAGTGGATCATTTTTATCCTTTCTAGCGATCAAAAAAGTGTCACAACTGAAAATGTTTTTGCAGTGGAGAATAAAAAAGCACTTGGTGATGCTGAACAGTCAAGTTCTGCTTGTTTTGCACTAATATTGACACAAAAGATGATATAGTAAGAAGGAAGGACTTTCCCCATTATTTTCAAAAATGTTCATCATAATCCACAGGAGGCTGGGGTGTAGGTTGTCCCCAGTTTGAATGCTAGGTTGTGTACAAAGCATGTCTAAAAATAATCTATTTCCCAGTGTTGGAATAGGGTAAGTGAAGTGAGTGGCAATTGCTCTATCGTACATGACAGATTACAAGCAAGTTATCCCACACTGCTTTGTATGCAGGGCTTTTCACGTAGGCTTCGTTTGGGCTGGCTACAAAAAGAAAATAGAAAATAGAAATGCAGCCCATTTAGCAAAGTGTACATGACTGTTTTGTTTATGTGTGCACTGGAGAGCTTGTATGTATTAATGACAGACAAATGTACATGGTCCCTTTGCTGGCAGTCAAAGAAAACTCTCCCCAATGAAGCAAGCAGCTGAAGTAAAGGGCTGTAGCTGACACCCACTTGAGAGTTACTGATGTGACAGTTCTGTGGCTGCTAATGACAGGATTACTGTGGCTGTGTTGTTATCCAGAAGGGTCCCCCCCCCACAGAATGTACGAAAAACAGGGTGAAGCAGAGAGCTGCTGGTTCAGACTGTTGGCTTTCCTTCTGAAATTGCTTGGCGTTGCTTGCAAAGGAGCCCTTTTGTGTACTCTGAAGTTTGTCAATGTCACTCTGGTTGCAGGCGGCTCCTTCTTCCCTGGATAAAGAACAGTGCTTGGTGTGAAAACTTTAGACTTGCATCACCTGGAGTGTTTTGTTTGGACAGATCTTCACACTGCCGGCAGCTGGGAATTAGCATTTTAACCATCTAAACAGAGAGGACAAATACTCAGGCTGGAATATTCTTTGGATACAAAAAAGGAGAGGCTCCCCTAAGCTTTCTCATGCCCCTCGAAGGCAAGATATATTTGATTCCAGATTCCAATGGCTTTTGTAGTGTCCTTGTTTTCTAGCAGGTTTCCTATTCCTTTAATGGCAGCTTGAGAAAATCAAACTTCCATCAGGTGAAGTTTGTCCCAGTGTGCTGATATAGTGATAAGATTTTTTTTTTTTTACCTGATGAATTAGTCTTAGATGAACAGAAAATAAGAAGAGCCCAGATGGGTCAAGCTAACATTTAGTTCAGCATCCTGTTGCAGTGGCTAATCAGATGCCTATAGAAATCCTGTAAGCAGGACTTCAGCACTCTACTGTGGGTGGGTGGAGGGGGGTATTTTGTTTGTTTGTTACTATCTTATTTTTGTTTTTATATTGTATTTTTTATAATATATTTATTAAGGTTTTAGGAATTTATATAAAATAGAAAAAACAGAACAAAAAACAAGAACAATAAAAATACATACAAACCAAACAGAACACATACAACAACAAGTATAATTTCAATCCCTTGTATTCATAAAACTTACTTTCCCGACCTCCTCATACCTCCCCTTTCTGTATTCCATTCTCTAATTAAGTCAATTCAGCAAATCCTTCCCCTAATTTCTGTATATTTTTTAACCTTTCTTTTCTTAATCACATAATCATTACAGCTTTTAACCACTTAATTTCTGAATCAACATCATTCTAGCCTTCAATAATTTTACAATGTTTCCTAAGATAGTCCTTAAATTTCTTCCAATCTTCTTCCGCCATCTCTTTTCCCTGGTCTCGAATTCTGTCAGTCATTTCTGCCAGTCCCATATAGTCTATCGCTTTCATCTGCCATTCTTCCACGGTGGGTAGATCTTGTGTCTTCCAATACTTTGCGATGAGTATTCTTGCTGCTGTTGTAGCATACAAAAAAAAGGTTCTGTCCTTCTTTGGCACCAATTGGCCGACCATACCCAGGAGAAAGGCCTCTGGTTTCTTCAGGAAGGTATATTTAAATACCTTTTTCATTTCATTATAAATCATTTCCCAGAAAGCCTGTTTTTATATTGTAAACTGCCCTGTGATCTTTGGGTGGATGGCAGTATAGAAATTTAATAAATAAAAATAATACCCACTTGTGATTTCCAACAGCTGATATGCATAGGCATAGTGAGGTATAACAGAACATCATAGCTAGTAGCCTCTGGTAGCCTTATCCCCATAAATCTTTTAAAAAATACATCCACGTTGGTTGTCATCTTCTTGGAGCAAATTCCCTAATTTAGCTATGCTCTGTGTAGAGAAGTAATTCCCTTTATCCTGAATCTTCAAACTTTCTGTTTCATGAGATGAGTTTTAGAATTATGAGAATGGGAAAAATAATGAAGAAGAAGAAGGGCAGTAACTATTGGTGGGTTTTCTCCCTCTCCAAAATCTAAAATCTTCCTTGTGAGAGCAATAGCTAGTACAAACATTTTCCTTCTCTTGAAACAGAGTTGTTTACATAATACTGTGATATTACTTCTTCAACTCTGTATCCAAAGAATTACCTACAATATCCTATAAGTTTTGTACAGTTATCAGGAGATGTTAACAAATATTCCTGTGAAAGTACAGAAAAATCAATATTACGGTATACCCAAGGTCTCAGAGGCTTCTGTTTTAACACCTCAGATGTTCCTCTCTGAATTGTTCATTGGTGGTGGTGTCACATAAAAGCCCCATGTGGATTTATCGCCGACCATAAGACGCACCTAGTTTTTAGAGGAGGAAAACAAGAAAAAAAATATTCTGAATCAAATGCTGTACTAAACTATTTAATAAACAACCGGTATATCAGAATCATATTTCAACCATGTAAAGTGAACAGTCATCATTCATACACTGCCAAATTAATGATGTCTTCTGGATGGGAACAATATATGGCAGGGAGGTAAAACACGTGTAAAACAGCAGAACTGGCAGGTCTGAGTGTTAATGTAATTCAGCAATGTTGGTTTTCGTCCAAAATAACACAGACAATCATCCACCATATTCACAGCAGAGCTGCTTCTACTCCTGTTACTGTGGAGACCTGTTTATGCCTATAGGCAGATCATAGAATCATAGAACTGTAGAGTTGGAAGGGACTCTAGGCGGGCTTAAACCACCAGCCTTCTGATTAACAACAAGACGCACTAATCCACTACACCACCCAAGGACTAATGAAAGCAAGGAGGAGCAAAGGCCATGCTAGGGTATGGCACATAGCAGTTGAGACAATTTATTGAGTCCACATACACACCATACTTAACTGAAGAGGCATGGTGATATCATTATGGCCAGAACTAGTAGGCTCCATTTCTCCTCTGTTGTTACTATTGTCTTTCAGATTCAGAATGAATTCCGATTCCAATACGGGCATGCAGGCTTTTCAACATGTGAAATGTTGCAACAGCAATCATTCCAGATTCCAAAGTGAGAGCTGTGCAGAGCATGTAAGCGGCTCTGCTTGCTTTACAAAAATTTTCCAAGCTGGCAAGGACAATTAGAGGTCCCGTCCCCCTCAATACAAACAAAACAAAAAAAAAACAACTTGGCTGGGACACAGGTTAGCCATTGCAGTGTATCCTTTCTGTGAGTAAGGTCCATTGGACTTGGTGAAACTGACTTTTGAGAAGGCATACATTGATGGCTCTGTAATCCAGACTGCAATCTCCATCTTTGGGCTTAATGCAGCCATCAAAGCTACAAGAACAAGAGTATTTTATTTTTTAAAAACACTTTATTTATTTTCCCTCCTTCTTCCCCCCTATTTACATACCATTTCATTCAGAGAGTTCTGAAGAACTCAAAAGTGTGCACATGACTTTGAAACATTTAGGCTGGTCCTAATAAAGATGATCCCCAACTGTGGATTATGAAAATCTCAGTTTCTCTTAACTGTAACATTATGTAAACCAATTTTCTTCAAAAAGTATCTCAGGCAATATTTGAAGGGGGTAAACTGATTTCTTCTTAAAAAACAAAACAAAACTATTTTGCAAGTGTCTCATAAAGATGCAGCAGCCATTATCATGTTATACAGCTATCTTCAATGTTGAGTGTCTGGTTTTGACATTGCTTATATTTAATCACTTCAATAAAGGAATACTAGGACATAGGTAAAGGTAAAGGGACCCCCCTGACCATTAGGTCCAGTCGTGGCTGACTCTAGGGTCGTGGCGCTCATCTCGCTTTATTGGCCGAGGGAGCCGGCGTACAGCTTCCGGGTCCTGCGGCCAGCATGACTAAGCCGCTTCTGGTGAACCAGAGCAGTGCATGGAAACGCCTTTTACCTTCCCGCCAGAGCGGTACCTATTTATCTACTTACACTTTTTGGGGCGCTTTTGAACTGCTAGGTTGGCAAAAGCAGGGACCGAGCAACGGGAGCTCACCCCATTGCAGGGATTCGAACCACCGACCTTCTGATCGGCAAGTCCTAGACTCTGTGGTTTAACCCACAGCGCCACCCGCGTCCCTTACTAGGACATACACCTTGACTAAATAACTGTAAGGATACATTTCATATAATAAAGTAATTGCTGAAGATCCAGTAATGATAAAATAGCATTGGAAAAACATGAAAAATCGCACTATAAATCACCGTGCATCTGAATTGCCCCACAGACCTGGAATGCAAATAAAATGCACTACTGTATTATACAATTACTGGATGATAGCTGGTTTTCTGTTGTTGACAACACACAATTCTGAGTGATTCCTTTAGTTCTTGGGTTCTTTGGGTCAGTAAGCAATTGTTGACTGAATATTTAGCAATTGGGTAGAGCACATGCTTACTGGGAAGCAAGTCCTATTGTGCTCAATGTGGTGTGCTCCTCCATAGGTGTATGTAGGATGGTAGCCACTGCCATTTTAACAGGCTTCCTCAAGCTTGGAAATGATGTATAGCTGGTTTATTGTAGCAAATGCACATATTTTCATGGAAATACCAAAAACCTCATTCACATTTGCAATGGTATGCAACGACAATACAAGCGACACTTTCCCATGCTTGAGGAGATAGATGTGAAATGGCCCTAAGGGATGAGTTTCACCAGTAGGTCTGGTTTTGAAATTATTCCTGGGTAGATATAAGAACCCACCCACCCCACCATTTGATCTCATATCGAGGATTTTTCAAGAGGACTTCTGTGAGCTGCACAGGGCCAGATCTCTGGTGTCACAAAAAGGCTTCAAAAGGTTAGCTATCTAATTTGTTATTATTGTTACTGTATTTGACAGTCATGGATAGGAAAGAGGTGCTTGTGGGACTCCTTGGTCACTATGCAATTTGACTGATGGAGAGAGGGAACCATTTTCAGCTTTGCAAAATGTCTTGGGTAAGCCCTGGAGAAGAATGTGATGCTCCTATTCAGAGAATTACCATTTTGTAGCTTTTTTCTTTTTCATGTACACACCTTAATGGAAATTGCCCAAAATTTCCATAGATGCAAATGTTGTGGGGGAAATCAAACAGTGTCTTGTCTGCCAGACTGGATGCCATGGATAGAATGGATTTCCCCCTCCCCTGCAGGATGCCTATGCCACCAAAATCTTCTCTCTCCAGAGCAGATTTGGGGGAGGAGTGCAGGAGGGGAGGAAGGGGTAGTCCTGTCACACTAATTTTTATATTGGTAGAAGCCCAGCTAGAGATGTTTCTCTTCCCCAAACACCATTTTCTTTTGTGGCATGTATCTGGGTTTCAGTCAGAGTAAACCCACTGAAGTTAATTGACATGACTAACTTAGGTTCTTTAATTTAAATGGGTCTACTCTGAAAATGACTTAGTCGAACACAACCCCACGTGATTTTATATATTTTTCCAGTTTAGGTTATGTAAACCACTCACTCTTTTTAAAAAAATCATACAGTAATAAATCAAATCAACCAGCAATACTAGCCACTGCATTCTTTGGGTGAATTCCCCTATCAAAAATATAATTACATGGAAATCCTACTGAGACTTTAATGGGACATGTATATGCATAAATTTAGAACTGGGTTCGGAGCTGCAGTCATATACCCAGGGCCAGCCCAAGCCTTTTTGCTGCCCAAGGCAAAGGACAAGATGGCTTCTTGCCCATTCCATATAAAAAAGTTGATTACCGTATTTTTCTGTGTATAAGAAGATAGTGTTTCCTTAAAAATAATATTCAAAAATAGCAGGTCTTCTTATACATGGATAGCGGTGCGGGGGGATTGGTGGCAGCAGCCAGCAGGAGATTGGCAGTGGCGATAGGGCGTGTGATTGATTGCTGCGGAAATGCCTGCTGACGATTGGCTGCGGCAATTGGGCGGGCTGTTTATGGCCGTGGTGAGGCATGCGTGCAATCGTCTGTGATTGCGATGAGTGTGCTTTTGGAGGTGAGAATGCAGACGATTGGTGGCTGTGGCAATGCGTGCGATTTGCATTGTTGAGCAGGCTGTAGACTGATTGGCGGTGCCCCCCCCCAAAAAAAGCTCAATAACTCTGCAGTCTTCCCCCAAAAGAAGCTCAACAACTCTGGGCAACCCCCCCTTTTTGTTGTGGTCCAAAAAAAATACATGGGGGCGTGTTATACATGGAAAAGTACAGTATATTGGCAGGTGTATCTTACTTCATCACTTGCAATGGGACAGTGTCCTCTGCTGCACCTGAAGGCCAGGTTTGTTTTGGAAGGGAAAAGGGAGAGCATGGCGCATATATATCGTAGTTCTGTCATTTGCTGCTCTCTGCCCGCCTGCACCTGCCGCCTGAAGTGGTTGTATCACTCAGCCTAATGGTAGGTTTGTGCTCAGTATTGCTTATCTTTGAGGGGACATGGTTAGGATTGCACTGCTAGCCTCTCCTATTGGTTGCTCATTAGGAATCTGTCCTTAAGCATCCATTTTAGATATTTTTTATTCATGCTGGAAAGAAGTGACATATTGAAAATAAGTATTCTTTATTCAGTGTTTGTTCTGTAAATGTAACTGCTTTGTTGATAATGATAGAGACATATGCTGGCTGCTAATGTTATACCATATGCGGGGAAACAAAATGCCTTTTATGCAAATGGACGTTTCATTCTCGTTATGAGCTAAATGTTACATAGGACTATGATGCGCTGAGAAGTGTAAAAATCTGTGTCTATTTAGATTTACCTAAATATGAGTGAAATGAATGGGGTGGGGAATTAAATTTCCAACAATGTTTCTAACAAAGAGCAAGCCCCATTTCTTGAGTAAGTCCCATTTCTCCTTAACCGAGGCTGCTGGAGTGAGTTAAAAACCACTTGAAGTGAATATGCGGCCAGCATCTTTGGTGCTAAAATAAGCAGGTGCTAAGAGGAAATGGCTCTGCAATAATCACCATATCGAAAGCAAGCGTATTTACACTTAACAGTAGAGAGAGGCTGAAAAAGAGCGAGTAGTGCCTTTTTTTTTTTAACTGCTTTTCATGCAAGCATTGATAGGAAAGTACATCTGCTTAAAATCTTTTCTAGTGCTGCCCAGACGGATTTGCTCTCTGCCCAATCAGTTTATCAGATTTTGGCTCAGCTACTGGGGAGAGCTGCAGTTTATATTCTGATTATGCAGGGGCAGAACAGACATGTCTCAAATGGGTATCACCTCACTCTATAAAAACAAGTTCACTCCATGTTACGGATTGCAAGGAGAACTTTGTTTCTTGACACTTCCTACTCTGGTTAATGAATGATGAAAAGTCTTTCACTTCTATTTTGTTTTTGTTTTGTTTTAACTTTTTTTTTCAAAGGCAGAGAGAATTGGCGGTGAAAAGCTATATACATTTGAGGCTTAGCATTAGAAGGAAATCACAGAGACACAAGTAATGAAAAAGACAGCGTAAAGTTCCTAATATAACCTTTGTGCCTTATATTAAAGAAGAACTGCATTGAACTGGGAGGAAAGAGACCCAGTGCCTAGACTTGCCACATAACAGAGTCTGACCAGAAGGTGTCTTGGGCCCCCTTGGGATGTCCTTTTTATTGAATGTTCATGATGATTTGTGCTCATGATTCTATCAGAACTGTCGCGTGTGATCATGCTTTCAATACACATTCAAAAGGTTTGGGGCTCTGCTTCATTTCCAATGAGTGCATATCCCATAATAGTTCATATGTTGGTTACTTTGGGACTGGATTACCGCTCTATTTCGGACTTCCCTTACACTTGATCCAGAAGCTGCAGTTAGTGCAGAATGTTGCAGCATGATTTTTGACAGGAGTATGGCCTTGTTAGCATATAACACCTGGTCTCAGAGATCAGCACTGGTTGCCAATTTGCTACAGGTTTGCCAATTTGCCAGGTTAGAGGCACTACTATTAGAATTGTTACTAGCCACTGCAGCCTAGTGGTGCACAAGATTCCAGGGGTCTTGGCACTTAATCATAGTTTGTGTTTCCTTCGGGAACAAGGCACAATGGAGGCTGTAGTGTCAATATGAAATATGGTTTATTTGCACATATTTACACCTGAGTCCATGCTTGAGGGAGTTCCCAGCATTCATAACTCAAGAGGGCCTTGCTTTTTACAGGAATGCAGCATTGCGTTCTAAGGCATCCCAAGTATCATCCCTATACCTCTCTTTCAAATTGTCTCTGAAAGCCTGCCAAAAGTTCTCTGCCTGCCCCCTTTCCATAACCTCATTTTTGAAACACCACAATTTTTCCTTCACCCTACATCAACCTTGAAATCCCATAGCTTCTTATACAACAAATGTTTTGGTTTATTTTTGTAACATTTTTACTGCACTGCAGCTCCTCCAGACAGCAGCCATGTAATTGCATTGGGGAAGCATCACAGAACAAACCAAAGCAGAATAAATCCTCCACCAATGCACTGTTATTGTGTTAAAACCATGTATTGGAATTATACCATCAGTCCTGGAAGTGTTCCAAGCTAAACCCCTAGCACAGTTATTATATGGGGCTCAGATTTGGACAGGCACTCACCTTGGATCTACGGAAGCTGTGCAATCAAAGTTCTTAAGGCAGATTTTCTCTGTACCACCCTGTGTCCCAAACACATCATTGTGCCTAGAGGCTAATCTTCTCTTGGTAGAATTTCGGATCTGGCGTCGGACACTTAACTATTGGCTTCGCCTAAACTCAAATCCCCCTGATCTAATATCCCTAGTGCTGCAAGATTGTCACAAGAGTTCCTGGAGTAAAATTGTCTATCAAAGACTTCACTCTTGTGGTTTATCACCACAACAGCTACTCACTTTGGGTTTTAGTAAAGCAAACAGTCTAATTTTTCAGCGCCTAAATGATATCGAGCGTCAGAACAACTTGGCCACAATAAGGAAATTTTGCCAATGGTATGACTATTTTCCCTCGGCTGTACAGGAGAGACGATTCCAACAGATTTCACACGAAAAACGCTTATGTCCCTGTGGAGATGGCAGTATCGAATTGGTGGCCCATGCCTTGCACTCTTTATAAAGAGCTTGCACTCTTTATAAAGACTTAAGGAATGAGGTTATCACCCCTCTTTTATTGTCCATTCCAGGTCACCCAACCACTGCCACAGTGTCTTTCCTCTTGGTAGATCAAGATGAGCAGGGGCCATCAAAAGGTTGCAAGATTTTTAGCTGGGGCAATTAGCTGGGGCAATTAGAATAAGATCCACTGTTTGACTATTGATTCGAAACCCTAAAATGTATCTTATATAATTGACTTTTTATTTCTATTCTTTGTATATCGTATTGTTGTTTTGTTGCTATGGCTGATGGCTGATGCAAATAAAGAATCCATTCATTCATTCATTCATTCATTCATTCATGAATTGGAATATACATGCCATAAAACACCAGTCTGGAAGGACACTTTGTATTCCTGTCGCAAATCTTTATTGGCTATGTGGTCTAGCAATACTTGACTTTGGGTACTTCCAGGTGGGTGTTTATTGCGGGACTAGTATTTTTCATTCATTTTTTAAAAAGCATCCAGACTACATCATTGGCATCAAAATTCTAGTCCATAGCCCCCTGATCTTTAATATGGATTTACTACTTTAGGGAGAAATATGATAATTTATTTTTTTTAAATGTGTGTTGCCAGTGACCTGTTTACATTATTAAGTCCCTGTCTGGATGCCCCCTATTCATCAGTGGTGAAGGTTTTTCTGTGCATACATGATTTTAATTATTTCTGTATGGTTATGAACATCCTTTGTTTCTGGTGCTGGAAGTGTGTGTGTGTGCGCGCGTGCACCTTGCTGGGCTCTTGTCATTAACATGTTCCTTCAGATATCTTAACATGTGGGATGCAACTCACCCACCTAGAAATATATTTTGCCCATTTTGGGCCCCCCTTTTTTCTGATGCCACCACTGACAATAAAGGGACCTTGTTAGACTTCTGCCTGAAAACCAGGTGAAATACGAAACAAACAAAAAAAATGTAACAACACTTAACAATGCAATCCTTTGCATGCCTACTCAGAAGTGCCATCAAGTTCAGTGAGATTACTCTTAATCCTAGACATAGGTCTTGGGGAATAAGCCCTACTCAACACAGAGGGACTTACTTCCAAGTAAACATGCATAGGATTAAACTAATATTGTGATGGTGTGCTGCCTCTAGCCTAACAAATGGTTCCATACCTCAGCTCTCCTCCAGAGCAACTAACCTGCATTCAGAAATTGCCACAAGCTATTCCTAAGTCAATGTGGGATCCAGATATTCCAGATATTGTGGGACTATGTCACTATCCTACTGCCTGCTGGGGATGATGAGAGTTGTAGTCCATCATTTTGGAGGGCTTCCCTTGATCTACACTGACTTGCAGCTCTCTAGTCTTTCCTAGCACTGTTTGGGTGCTAGGAATACCAGGGATTGAACCTGGATTTTTTTACAAAGCATATGCTTGGCCATTCTATGGGTCACCTAAACTTGTTGAATAATGTGCAGTTTGAAGCTCACTCGAAGTATTTTATAACTCGCTTACTGTCTTTCAGCACTCTTGTAAGTATTGGCATTTACTTCAGGCAAGTAAAAACATATACGGTAGGTCAGGAATGGGATCTATGAAATCAGCCCATTTTCATCCTGGAAATCTTCTTTGCAAAGCTCATCTCCAGAGAATATCCAGAGAAAGGAATTATTATAAACGCTTTGCCATTCATTGGAGGAATGTTAAAACTGTCCTTTGTGATTGTGTTTATAATGAAGCAAATGCACAGTGGCAGTTTATCAGTTATTCATTAAGAAAGTGTACTGGTGAAGGAGAATAAGGAACTTTCATGTGTGCCTGATGTCTAGCACTGGCAAGTACTACCATAGCATGCAGTTAAGCTAAAATTATTTTGGCAACAGAGTAAAATATCAGTCCAAGCAGTGATTGTTTAGTGGATAGAATATTTATATCTGAGCAGTACAGTTATCCAGGATCCTTTGGCTGGCATTGTGCAGATTGCCATTTTGTTCAGCTACTTAAGAAGATAAAAAGAGCCCTGCTTGAGCAAATCAGAGGTTTATCCGTCTCTCAATTTGTTCTCACAGTGACCAACCAGATGCTTGGGAAGCCCGCAATTGAAGGAAATAGCACTCTCCTGATCTTCAGCAATATCTAGAGGCATATTCCTTCTGATATTTGAGGTAGCTTGTAGCCATAGTTACTAGCAGCCACTGATGAATTTTATAGGTAAAGTATCTATTTTCCTCAAATGATATGTGGTGTATAGGTTACATACTTTCCATACATTTACAACACAATTTCAAGCCCACGACTTCCCCCAAGAATCCTTGGAACTGCCATTTTTTAAAGGTTCTGGGAATTGTAGCTCTTTGAGGGGTAAACTATGTGTCCCAAGATACTTTTGGGAAAGCCATTTGTTTTAAATGTATTTGAAATGTGCTTTAAATATATTGTGGGTGTACAGTCATATCACTCTAATCTTGGTGGTCTTTGAAAGCTATTCAAACCAAATTTCCGTGTTTGTTCGTTTTTAAATCAATACATACAGCTCAGCCGATAGCATTTAGTTTTTTTAAAAAGTTGCCATATGTATGTTTTTCATACCTCTTTAATTTTCCAACCTCATTTCCATCCCTTCAACAGAGACTTCAGCAGTTAAATCAAAATCTTCCTCCCAATATATAAGTACATTTATTTAAAAGAACCCTTTAACACATTCAGCTATCATTCACCAAGCAAAAATGTAAGAACATAAAAAGAGCCTGTTGGATCAGGCCAATGGCCCATCTAGTCCAGCATCCTATTGTCACAGTGGCCATCCAGATGCCTGTGGGAGCGGGCAAGCAGGACCTGAGTGCAACCGTGTTGTCCCTTCCTGTAGTAAATCAATGAACCACGAAAGCCCAGATGGGGAAAAAGGAAAGTTGGAGAAGGACAAGGAAAATTGTTATTTCAAAAAACCTTTAGAGGTTGCGTGTGTGGGGACATGGTTGTTGTGACTGTGGTGACATCTTCGCAGATGAAGGGGTGAACATTTTTAAAAAGAGAGTACTAATCTTAAAAAAGAGGGGGCACTAAGGTAACAACCAACTAAAAATAGGAAAAAACGAGTAAATGAGTAATAGTCATCTCCAGTGTGGCAAGAGCATGCCCTTTTTTAGACATGTGCCTTGCATTCATTCAGCCTTGGACAACACCTTGAGGATTTGAGAGAAAGTGTTTATTAGCCTTGGAGAAAATGGTGATAAAGGTAGCTCTGTACTGACAGTATTAGAAAACAAAAATGTGTTGTGTATGTACAAGCTAATGCCAGTGTGGAAAAATTATGTATTAAAAAATACTGGAATATAATATTAAGCCAAGATGCTTGAAGCTCATGTGTGGGCCTAAAAGATGTAAAATCCAAATGATTTAGATCCAGCGATGCTAAGCTAAGTTGATGTTACAGTCTGGATGGGTAGCAGCTGCTAACCTTTATTTCACATCTGCCTCTTTAAGAAATATATGATGTGATATCATTGTATTCAGCTTTCCTCTATCCTGCTCCAGTTTATTGGCTGCTGTGTGCAAGCTAAAGCCAAAATTGTGTAAAGTCAGAGCACATTGGGTTCAATGGCAGGTGGGATTTCTGAAGCCTTTTCCCCCAGACGCCCACCCAATTTCTGCTCCCATTTTATTTTTATTTTTTCCCCTCAAAGCATGTAAAGCTGAATGTGCACAAGTTAAATGTGTGTAAGCTGTGAGTTACTTGTATTTGCATAAGCGGTGCAAGATCTTTCCACCTACAATGCTGGGCACAACCCTATATCAATATTTATAAATATTTATCAGGTAAAATGGCTTCTTTTCAGGAATATTTTAACATTCAACACTAGCAACAAGAAGAGCTGGTTTTAAAATGTTTTCCTCAGTCTAGATCTTGCAGTTTCAAACCACAGTTCCTGAATTGCATGGAAACAAGTGTGAATTCAGTATTTCAAGATTTTCATGCCACAGTTCACATTTTGAAATATACTGTCAATATAACCATACATATACAGCTGGAATGCACATACATTTTGTATTCAAAATGTGGTATACAAACTGGTATACCACAGTTAGAATACCCAAAATGTTTTGTGTATTCCAGCTGACTGTTTACATTATAACAATATTTGGGTAAGAACTGAGCTGGTTGAGCGGAAAAAGTAAAAGGACCACCAGAGGGCAGTACATATGAACTCTTGCTCCTTGACCACTGGAAGCCCAGTGAGGCCTGTTTGCCCTATGCAGTGAATGTACTGAAAGTGTACTGTACACTGGGTTTGTTTTAAATTGCCGCAAGACATAATTTTCAAAGAGGAACAGTTTGCTGTCACTTTTTCTGCTCAAAGGAAGGGGGAAATACAACAGCATGAAAGTGCAGGACAATGCAAAGCAAAAGGCTTTTGGCTACTGTTAAACACTCACAGTGGTTTCTATAAGAACTTGACTTCTGAAAGGAAGCAGATCACAGGTCTTTTCTCTGAAAAAAACCAAAACCCATTAGTTACATTGATATCTCAAGAAGCTTGAGGTGACGTATGTGGTTCTCCCGCTGTCCATTTTATTATCTACACAACAACCCTAGAAGGTAGACGAAGGTGGATAATAGTGATTGGCTCAAGGCCCCCCACTGAGATGATTAGGGATTTGAAGCTGGGTCTTCCCATACCTAGTCCATATATCACATTGCCTTGTAGGAGCTAATATTTATTCTGATTATGACACCTACAAGGCAACTGACAGGCTGCAATCCGATGTTCACCTGCCTATGAGTGAGGCCCCTTGAACTCAGTGGAGCTTATTTCTGAGCAGTCATGTATCAGATTGTAGTGTCATTTTTTGTTTCTGAACAGTCTGTTGCATTTAGTAGCCTTCAGAAGCTGTAACATACTTAATATCGTGTGCAACTTGGTTCTGTGCCTGCCTACTCAGAAGTAAGTCCTGCAATATTGGGCATCTGTGCTGCATATGTAAACTTGGACATAAACCCCAATGAACTCAATGGGACTGACTTTTGAGTAGACACATAGAATTGTGCTGCTTGAATAAGATCCCCTATTGATAATAGCATCGTGTGAAGATTCCATCGATTTCCCTGAATAAGATGGGTGAGGTTCTTTTTTCTTTAAAAAAAGATCCTTTGCTTGTCAGCACATTCCCCACACTCCCTGCTTCCTGTCCCCGAAGTAAATAAATGAGAAGAGACTTGAGGAAAGGGCCAGCGCCAAATGCAGCTTGGCACATTAATTCATTGCATAAGCACTATTTTCTATGTCACTTTTTATTGTGTGTAATTAATTCAACAAGAATTTTATTAGAAACAATGAAAGTGTCCATGGGCCAAATAACGGCGCTGGATCACTTCCTCGCCATTGTATGAGTTAGTTGCGAAGTTTGGTGAGAGGATTAATGCCTCCTGTAATTCAGGGGGTTGCCCTTTGATTTTAACGGCCCTTTATAAACGATTTGGCTTGGCACCTTATTCTTTTGGGAACCTTGAAACAGTTTTGGTTGCTACATGGCTTTATTGGTTTTATATTCCTAGCACTCAGTTCCCTAACAGTCAGCAAGTCTCATTGTCTAGCTCTAATCTAGAGCTTGTGCTACAGTGACCTTTTGTAAATTTGTTTTTCCATTTGATTTTATATTGAGATGAGCAGTTTGGCATGTGTAGCGCCTTTAATAGTAGATAGCTGTTCTTATTGTCCTTTCTCAGTATCTTTTATTCACCAGGTGATGTCTGTCATGTTCAGCTGTACTTTTAACACGGTGTGATTCTTACCACTGTTGCAGTTTTATTCTGATTTTAGACGGCTGTTTTTTAATATTGTATTAGATGGCTTATTTATTGCATTATGATTGATTTTTTAATTTCTGTAAGCTGCCTTGAGTACCTATTTGTTTATCTAGCTGAGTAAAAAGATTTATATACCACCCTTCAGTTCAGAAATTTCCAGGTTGGTTTTCAATAACCTATCAAATGGTAAAAGAGCATAAAAGAAAAATCATGGCAAAAATAACTAATATGCCAGATGTTTAAAAAAGTCTAGGCAATGAAAAACAATGGGCTACAATCCTATGCACAGTGACTTGGGAGAAAGTCTCATTGAGTTCAATGAGCCCTACTTCTGAAAGGATTGCGCTGCTGAATACATGAATGCAAATGCTAGGTGAGCATTCCTGGGGACAGGTTTTCCTAAAAGTGGCATCACAACTGACAAGACCCTCTCCTCCCATTGATATGCAGCACACTTCAGAAGAAGAAAATCCTTCGGATCCACAGGGCTTTCATGAGCTTATATAGTTTCTGGATCCTGGCCTGAATGAATGAATGAATGAATATGTGGTGGTATATCCCTCAATCTTATTTATCTTGCTTTCAGAACTAAAATAAGTAATATTAACTATAAGGGATAGTTTTGGTGTGTTACATTCCAGGCTTTTCAAGTGAAAAGAGCAACAGCAGCAGTGAAAGAAACATGTCTTTATCCTGTCTGAAAGGTCAGACACAATTCTTTTAAAATTTATTTTATTTTTATTAAATTTTATCCCATCCTTCCTTCCAAAGGAACCCAGGGTGGCATGTATGATCTAGTTGAGATTCCTGCATTGCAGGGGGTTGGACTAGATGACCCTTGAGGTCCTTTCCAAGTTTACAGATCTGTGATTCTATGATTTCTCACTAGTCTGGCATGTGCCATGTCATGTAAAAAGCAGATGCAAGATCTTTCTTACACGAAGGCCTATGTCATTAGCTGTTTGGACCCAACACCTTATTTGCAAGGCATGAGTACAGTAATGTAGTGTTGTAACCACTTTTTCTCACTATACCTTATAGTAAGTAACCCAATACTTTAACTTAGACAAGTTTAGGGGAAAAAATCAGACTGTGCTCCAGTCCCCAAAACACACTGCAAATATCGTATGTGTCTGTAGGAAGAATTTTGCTACACATAAGAATGTAGTAAGAGCCTGCTGGATCAAGCCACTGGCCCATCTAATCCAGCATCCTGTTCTCACAGTGTCCAACCAGCTACCGTGGTAAATTGTAGATCATGCATTGGCAGTCTTTGGGTCTGTGGACTCATCTGGAATATTGAGAGAGTGCTGTAGGCACCAGTCACAAAATGGTTGCTGTGGGCGTGTGGCATAACCCAAAATAGCTGTCACAGGGGATGGAGCATAATACAAAATGGCTGCCCCATAAGGCTTAGGGAGGAAGGGCAGGATATAAGTTTAGTAATAAAATGAATGAATGAATACAAGAGCAGAAAGAGGTAGGACAATAAAATGGGAGACATGCTGCCCCATCACTGGAGGAAAAAAGTACCTACATCAACCATCACCATGCTTGCTCACAGAGAGAAGCTACTTACTTGTTTCCTATGTTCAGAATGGGAGGGAGGTTGTTAAGTCCTGCCATCCAATAAAATGTGGATATGTTTAAGGAGGCATGTTCAATGTAGGAGAGGCTGAGCCTGTGCAAACAGAAATTGAACAGGAAGAGCAAACAGGGGCTTATGCAGTGTGTATTTTTGAAAGAATATTTATTAAGGCCTTTTGCAGATGCCATAGGAAATACTGGTGGGTGCACTCACTATAGTGGTGATTACCCCTGTTGCAGATAGCCATTTTGGTTCATTGCAGGGAGGGGGTGGCATTTAAACATTACAGGATGGCAATACCTTGATAAGTACCTATTACAATTTTGTGGCTTTGGGTTCTTCTCTTTTCTTAGTGAATTCCAAAGTGGTCTACAGACCATTCATGGTGAACGTTAGTTGCTTCTGCCCATAACTAAGCATATTTCGGAGACTATCACCATTTGATTACCTATGGAGGTATTGGGAGGCGTGCATGGTGCTTTGACTTGTGACCCTGAACCTGCTCTGTGAGGTTGAGAAAGCTACTGCTGATGCTGTTAGCTGATTATACAGTCTGTTTTCTTTATTCATGAAAACACGCATCCATATACACTGTTTCCCCCTTCTAGATGCCAAATCAGTGACAGCATCAAACTCACAGTCACAATACATTTAAAACAAACAAATGAAATATTACTTCCCTCCTCTTTAATAAAATTATGTTTTATTGCCATTGGAGTAGAATAAATGGTGAAGTCAAGTATCAATAATATACATCAATAGTTTGAGCAAGTTTAGTTCCAGTTGACAACTGGCATTTGCAGTGCTCTTTAAATGTAGCAAGCTCCCTAGTAAATGTAACTAATGCAGGTAATAAATGCACAAGTGTTAGTCACACACTGTAGGAAAGCAAGCAAGATGCTTTTGTAAGTGGTGTGGCTTTAGGCTCTGCATCTGAAGGAACAGATGTTGATCCATTACCACAAATCTGCCAGTGCAAACAGATCATGCATTTTCTTTAAAAACAAGAATACATGTAAGGTCAAAGGCAAAGAATATGTTTATACAAAGCTCAGTTTACTTGAATCAGTATTTAATATATATTTCTACTGTAAATGGTTCTGGCCAGTTACACTAGTGAGTGATGCAGTGTGGGCTTACAGCTGTGTTCATTACAGAATCTTTATGTAGAGCTGAAACTGCTTTGCTTTACTGTTTAACTATTGGACTTCCAAAACAGATGTTATGAGAGAGGTCCATGATTGGATCTTCTGACTTTAAAAATGAAATAAAGCACTGGATTGGAGGACCAGCTGCAGCAGCACTGTGGGAAAGGGTTAATCCTTCTTTATGCACCATTCCTGAAAATGGTATGAAGAGAAAGGATTAAATAGATATTTAATCTACTTTCTGGCACTTTTACCCTGATTTAATCCTGTACTGCTTTTAAATTGTTGCTGTTTTTTTAAAAAATTGGAAGACTTGATTGTAAACCTGATCTCCCAATTTATTAAAACAACAACAGCAACAATAACAATAACTTAGAATCATAGAATCTTAGAGTTGGAAGGGACCCAAGGGTCATCTGTTTAGTCCCTAAGCAGGTATGTAATTATTTATTTTCACAGGCTTCATCTCCTTTTTCTTTGAGGCTTTCTTTTTGGGGGTATGTGTGCATGTGTTCTTATATGCACAATTTTACTTCTGTTAATTATGTATTATTTTTATTTAAAAATAAAAAAGAGAGAAGGAAGGATCAGCACCTCAGTTTCCTGTAAATTCTCGGCCACCATAAGATTGGCAGACACGTTTTTTAAAGCATGTGTGCTTACCCCTTTGCAACACTTGGACACATGTGGATCTCCATGGCAAAGGAACTAAGATCTCCCTGTTGCCATTTACTTTGTAAGTAACCTTGTCATTTAAATTGCAAGATTACTCAGGAAAGGTGACTGCATCATAGCATAGATTATTTTGTTTTGGAAAAAGTTATTTTTCTTGAATCTGAGTGACACATGGATGAATCACCCACACTGTGAATTGCGTCAAGATTACATGTTATGATCATCAGTATATTAGCATGTGTGTGCGTTTTATATGGGCTTGTTTTTTTAAAAAAAGATACAGCTTTGTGACAAGAGAGTGTAGTCTTCTCTAGCAGTTAAGTACTGAATTTCTGAGCCAGGGTTAACAAGCTTTGCTTTTTATATACAGTTCCATTCTCATGTCCATGTCAGTTTGCTTTTGTGTCAGTACGTCAGCATGCTGATTTGTTATTTGGTAGATGTGTGGTGTAACCTTGTACTTCGAACAATTGAGTTCCTCCTCTTAATCTCACGTACGTCATTCTGCACTGGTGATGCATTGACTGTGGTGGACCCAACAACTCCCAACTCTGGAAGTATACTTCTGGCAGTGTTTTGTTTTCTCTTTGTAAGTAGTTCTGGTGTGACAGGTCCAAAACGCACAAATTTTGAACTTGGCACAAGGGTTCCCGAAGTGGGGGCAGTGTTTTACATCAACATTGGGCCACTGGTGGACCAAACTGTGACTTTGGCATGACGTTACCTGATTTTTGGTGTGACGTGACCAAATTGCACTGATCAAGATGTTTCTGATTACATCGTTTCTCAATTTGGCGTGATGGTTCCAACCTGCCCTAATTTGTATGGCTCTGAATTTATTGTCACCCAATTTGGCACAAGAGTTCCCAAGGTGGAAAATACTGTCTTCATCTATGTTTGGACGTCAGAGGCCATGTTGAATCAATTTGGTGGACCAAATAAATCATGATTAAGCATTACCGCCACCACACACTAATTGATTTTGGGGGATGGGTGAGGTGTTCCCCAGGTCAGGTTGGAGCCCTGAGTTGGTGTGCATGTGTTTACAGCACTAAAAATCACAAATTATCAGTTTAAAAAAATCACAATATTTGTTGGTTTCTTTTAATTCCTGGGCAGCTTGAGGCACTTCTCAGTCAAGAATACAATTACACTCACAATAATATTACAGCATATGACAGTTGTTGGAAGATAACCTTTCCCTTACTGTGGCTAGATGGTGTTTCTTTTAAAAAACAAAAACAAAAAACAAACCCAGAATTTAACTCTTATTAGTGTAAAGAAATGAAATAATTATTAAACTTCATAACACAGAGTGTGCTGTGCTTTGTTTATTCCCTAAGATGAGTAGGTCTTCGTTAACTTCTTTATGTGAGAAAACCAATTAAAATGTGACTATCATTTTCTAAAAATAAACAACAGAATGCTGAGGATAGACAACGACCATTTCTTTTAATGGTAAACATGGACACTTTGAAGGAATTCCTACCACTAGAGATTAGATTCTGGCCATAAATTTGACATTGTTGGACAGGGCAGGGTGGTGTGTTTTTTTCTTTCTTTTCTTTTTGTCGTTTACATTTTTACATGCTTTATAACATGTTTCTAACCCTGAAAGCGAAAGTGCTGGTGGAGGGAAAATTTCCAAGAATCTGGCTTAAAAGGTTGGATGGGTGGAGAGAGGAGATAGCTAAGACTTAAAGGAGGGCATGACTGAGGTTGAGCAGCAGGGGGAAAGTCAACTTTATTAGCTCGGTGTTCATTTTCATGGCATGAGATTCTTCAGGGATTAATGTGAAATATTTCAGATGTAAAAGACGAAATGAATGTTATCAAGTAAGAATGATATACAGCAAAATAAAGGAATGAAAAGGATTTAGCAGATCTTACTCTTCACTGTTACATATTCCAGTAACAGCTCTGGGTGGGTGGGTGTACACACACACACACACACACACACACACACACACACATGTTAGCAGTCAGCGTGGTGGGGCAGAGCCGCAGGTGCCTTTCTGTGGCATTGGCATCGCTGCAGCTTACCTAGTTGGTGCTAGGGCAGGGCAGCAGCAAGGTCAGTACTGGTGGGAGAGCTGGATTGGGTCCACCAATATGTCTGTGCAGCCTCCTCAACCTCTCTGCCCCACCCCACCTAATCCCTGTGCTGTCCAGATAAGTTGCAGTGAGTACTTTTTGCTTTTTCTTCCTGTAAGAACCAGTGTGGTGTAGTGATTAGCGTAACAGCCTAGGATCTGCCTAGGAACATCTTTAGGGTTCCCTCCCCCTCCTGCCTGGAGATGACAAGATGGCTGCAATCCTGAAACCACTTAACATTCAACCAGTTTTAGTTGCTTAACTGTGCAATCCTACACAGAAGCAAGCCCCATTGAATTCAGCGCTCCAGTAAATGTGTATTGCCCTATTGAATACTGTAGAATTTACTTCTCAGTAAGCATGCATAGGATTCACTGTATGGGGCTTCCTTTTGAAGCATATGCTTTTCAGAGCTGCAGTGTTATATGGTAGAGGTAGTCGTCTCCTATCAAAACCAGGCTAATTTAGAAGCAGCTTAATAATTTTAATACTTGGAGCAGTTCACAGCAAGCCCCAAGCCTCACTATCTGGGTATTGCACCAGACTAACCAGGATCTCTGCCTAGGCCTTGATTGAGAATTGCTAATGGTATCTTTACAGAGATAAAGGAGAATTTCTGCTTTAAATCTGTTTGGGTGGAAAATATTTCATTATCAGGAATGACCTTGGCTGCTCTGGTTTATCTCAATGGTATGTGCCTTAGAGACATAGGATGTGTCCGTCAGGATCAAGTTTTGATTAGCTAGATAGTTAGAGGGGTAAGCATAGTAAAATGTTTATTTTCCATCCATTTCTACTCCTTATCTCTTAGTACCTAAACAGACAAGGACCTTAATTTCTTGGCTTTGCAAATGCTCTATTTGTTTCATTCTCAGTTTTTACAGGAGCCTGAATGATAGTTCTTGGGGTTTAACTTTCAAAGCCCAGCCATGCTAGAAGGTCAGCAATCAGGTACCGGTACATCTGCATCATTTCTCTTTATATTTCTGTTCCCTTTTTCGGGCATTTCCTCTGTATCTCTGTCTCGATCATGGGCTGTACTTTGCATCTGGCAGTTCTTTAAAATGAACGTGTAGAAGAGCAATGGTAGCTGTATATTTTCACACAGCAACAATGTCTCTAGATAGCTGCTTTGCATTATCACTGCTCTTCATTTTTCTGTGCTTCATGTTGTGAAGAGCTATGTTCTATTCCCTACAGGATGTGATGGAGTGCAGAGATTAAGGACCCTTCAAGTAGCTATTACTGTGTAGGGCTGGTCCTTAGGCCAGTGGTTTTCAACCAGTGTGCTGTGGCACCCTGGGGTGCCTTGAATGAAGGTCAGGGGTGTTGTGGGCAACACTTGCCTCTGTCCCTCTTTGCTTCCTTCCTCTGATACCCTCTCGTGTCTCTGCCTCCCAAAGGCTTGCACAGCTGTTTGTTGCAGCAGCCCTGGCTACAAGCTCCCCAGGAAATGGTGCGTCTGGGGCTGGCTAGGGGGTCCTGGTTGCCAGGAGCTGAGGTGGCTCAGAGACCAGGGGAGGCTGTGGCAGCTACCTGGAGGATTCCCAAGGAGAGGAGAGGAGGCTGAGGGAACACTTCACAATGGAGGGTGTTCGAAAAAGGGTGAGAGGCTGCCAGCTCAACCGGGCTCCTGAGCCCCACAGGGGTGCCACAGAAATAATGCAGTTGGTCAAGGGAGCTGTGGACTCAAAAAGGTTGATTCCAGGAGTTGTAAACAGGCAGCAAATTGTTATTTCCACCCCGTTGTTTTTGTTGTTGTTGTTCTACTCCCAGGGAGAGGCATTTGTCTCCAGGACCAAAAGGTCAGCCTTGCATGTGACCCACTTTGATTTATGGGCAGGGGGTATATTTTCAGTTTTTCCTCAAGTGGCAAAATGTCTTGGGCCAGACCTATTTGTTTTGGACTACAACTACCACCAGCTCAAACTGCAGTGGATGCTGCCCCATTAGGACAAATGAGACACTGCCCCACCAGCCAGTCTGTTCCCACTTGCCCACTTAAAACCAGTCCATGGGATGGCACTGTCTGTCAACCTCCTCCTCCTTCGTCTCAGTGTTGCCCTTGCAGAATTCAGCAGGGAGGATGGGGACATGTCAATGGTTCTGGTTCTAGCTACTGTTTGTCTCCCTGCCTTCTGCCCAATGAGCAGCCCAGCCAGCATGGCCAATGCTCAGGGATGCTGGGAGCTGCAATCTAGAACATCTGGAGAGCCACAGGCTACCCATCCCTGAGCTTATCAGTGCCAGTAACTAACACCAAATTGAGGAAGTGCAAATCTTGTAACACTCCAAACGACCTACTAGCAGTAAAGTATTATTGATATTGCTGCTAAGGCAGAAGTTGTCAGTGTGGTGCCTGTGGACAGAGATGCACCTGCATAAGCCGTCCCTGGCACCAGAAAAGCCCCCTTCCCCTGCTGAGTATAGATTGTGGTATGTGCTTGGTTGAAGTTTGAGTGTTGCCCATGGCAGTTTCTCTGGTTTGCAAATGTTGTTGTTGTTGGTTGTTATTTATTGAATTTATATAACACCCTATACCTGAAGGTCTAGGGCTGTTCATAGAACATATATCCATGGGCCCCAAAAGGTTGGTGACTTCTGTACGAAGGTTAGCTTTTGAGCATTTCCTCATGAGGATAGCTGACCAGCAGTCAAATGAATCATGTGTAGGCATTATTCTATAATTCCTCAGAGAGTGCATGGTTTTTGTATCTGCACTTACAATTATGGCAAACCCAGGGCAACAGATCCTTAGATATGTTTCCCCTTGGCATTTGCTCCCAACATGGCTGCTGCCTAGGTCATAGTTCTCCTTGTTGCAAAGCTATGTGCTGGTTATCTTTGCTACAACATCAAACTCCATGCCTTGTGTTCAGATGGTTATGTACAATGACTCTAGGCAGCTCTATTCTCAAAAGAGCTATGCTGGCTTGAAATATGAATGAGGTTTGCATTGGCAAAGCAGAATGATGCTGCCAGCCAAGTCAATGGTTCAACTACCATTGTTTCCAAGACTGCTTCACTTTCACTCTCAGCCTTCCATTTTTCTGCTTTCCAATATGTGTTTCTACACCATGCAGATATAACTATTTTTATTCCTTTAGTTGACAGCAAGAGAATGCTGTTTTGTAACTCAAGCCTCTGTACTAGCTAATGAGCCACATTCTCAATGTTCATGTATTTCATGAAGGAAAGAGTGGTAGAATTCCAGTTGGTCATGCTTACACACATCTCTGGCCTAGGAGCAGCTAGGGGAAGAGGAAGAGGTTCTGGTGTGAATTGCATTCCCAAAAGCAAGGTAAACTGAAAAGCAAGCAAACTCACAAAAAAGGAAGAGAATTGTCCTCTAATTCAGGATGGAGGACTCTGTCAAATTTACCAGCATTTTAGTGTTCATTTCTCCTAATATGCACATTTTCCCAAATAAATAAGCCTAATATAATGCATTTATGTGTGCTATATTCACCAATATATGCGTTTTTATCCACACCCCCCTAATATATGCATTTGTGCACATATTTTTGTGTTGAAGAACTGCATCACAAAATTTAGAGGGCTTTCAAATTTCAAAGGATAGCTGCATTTTTGCTTGCATATACTTTCGGGAAATGTGAATTAAGTATTCATGCAAATAGCATTGAGTGAGAGAAAGCAGGGATTAGTTTGATAAGCTCCACCCTCTCATTGCAGTCACAATTACCTTCCACAAATTAGAGGGCAAACTTCTGAAGCATGGCGTCTCCTGTACTTGTGGAAGACCAGGGTTCTTAATGGCACCTGGAGCCTCCACAAGTGTCATAAAGGTCTTCATGGGCATCGGGTTGGTGACTTCTGCTCTAATGAACCAGGCCGCCACTGACTTTAATTGCGGTGTAGGAGAAATGAAGAGTGGAAACAATGCAACACACTAAAATACTAGAATTCAACAATGGCTATTCATTGTTTGTAGTCATGTTTCAATGATATTTTCTCAGTTAAGAATGTATACTAATAACTTGGGGCATCAGTCACAAGGAGCCCTAATTCTGCCCACACTGTGCATACCTATAAAATCCGGCACTGTGCTGTGCATATAATTAAAGATTACACAGGTTAATTTTGCAGCTGTTCCTAATGGTGGTCCTTGTCACAGGGCTGGATTTTTAAAAAATCTCTCTGTGTGTCATCTATATGTGATGAATCCGGGCTAGTATTTGTGTCTCTAATCAAAAAGCCACATTTTCTTTTTTTCCAGCATACAGTGGTACCTCGGGTTAAGTACTTAATTCGTTCCGGAGGTCCGTTCTTAACCTGAAACTGTTCTTAACCTGAAGACCACTTTAGCTAATGAGGCCTCCTGCTGCCGCCACGCCGCCGGAGCACGATTTCTGTTCTCATCCTGAAGCAAAGTTCTTCACCTGAAGCACTATTTCTGGGTTATCAGAGTCTGTAACCTGAAGCGTATGTAACCTGAAGCGTATGTAACCTGAAGCGTATGTAACCCGAGGTACCACTGTATATGCCGAAAGACAGTCTTCACTCTGAACATGAAATCTGCAGTGTCTGGTCATGTTCATTCAGGCTGGTGACTCCTTTTTGTTTCAGAAAGGTGCCACCATGTTCTTAGCTGAGGAAAAATTAAAGCTCAGTGCCAGGGGAGCAGAGGAGAGATTCTCTTCTTGTTCTCACATAATTACTCTGCAGGTATATGGTTTGGTCAGAGAGCTGCTCCGTAGCCTACTCAGCATGAGAGTTAATTTGGCCTTGAGCTGAAATAGCAATCCTGCCTTTAATTACAAACAAAACACACTGGGTTGATCTTCCCAATATCCTCAATATCTCACCAACCAGACATCCCAGCTGACCTTACAAACATGGTAAGACAATAGGCTTCTTAATGCATTTTTAACCGTTTTTAAGTAAACGTGTGAGACAGGAACTAATGCAGTAGCTTCACCTCCATAAGGTTGGAAGGCAAACACTTGAAGTGTGGAGCCTCATGTGCTCCCTGGGAAATCAGGGTACAAACAAACAAACAAAAACAAGCAAGCAAGCAAACACACACACTAGGAAGAGCTCTCTATGAGTCCAGGAGGCTCCCTGCTTCAGACAGTCACACTTCAACTTGTGGGGGGAAGGAAGAATGTATAAAGAGAGCTGGTGATTTCCAGCATAGAGGTCCTCTTCAGATAATATGTAGCTAATTAAGGTGTGGAAGGAAAAGGGGGCTTCAACATGCTGCCTTTATGCATTCATTGGTCCTTTGTATAGAGCTGTTGTGAATACTACATGCAAATAGGCTCTATAGGAGTGGTCTGTATCGTGCATTTTGCAGGGTAGCAGAGCAATCACAAAACTTTCATGTGCATAGATGATGCACAGAATATCTAATCAATACATCAAGGTTGAGGTTGGATGTTTTCTGTTTTGTTTGAAAAATAGTTTACTTTGCTGAGACCGATTCTGACTCAAGCAAGAGTTCATCACTGAAGTGGCCTTTGACTTCCTTGACAGGAGATGTACTCTTTATCACCATTCTATTACCGAGCCTTCCCCCTCAGTAGTCACAAAAGTTCAATATTATTTCACGCCATCCTAATACAGCTCAGGAAAAGAGATGCTTCATTTGGACTTCTGCATCTCATTTATACATTTGTCAAACTCAGTGTAATTTCAATCTACTAGCCAGCCACTTTGAACCATTTTAAAAAATAGTAAGCTGGAATATAAATCTCAATAATACATAATAACAAATGAGACCCCAATAAAAAGGGTGCATGGAGTGCTGCTGTTCCAAGATTCCAGCCAGTAATGCCCTTTCCCAGAACAATCTTTCCCATTGCTGCTCCCTACTGGTTTTCTCTCCCCACCACCCAGCCACTCAGCATTCCATGCCCACTTCAATATGCTCAGTCCTCATTGAAATTCCTTCCCCCCAAATATTTTTGTATTTCTTGGGGTTCCCTGCACCTGCTGATACACCCCTCTTGTGCATGGTAGTTTGTGTGTTTTGTTAACATAAATAGCCACACTCATAGAATGCTAGAAGTCTCAGTACTTGAACCCGTAATAAAGGACTGTCTTAGATGTTACAAAGATGAATAAGAGACCTGGCTCCTGCTTTCACTGGGAAAATGAAATTGGTTTCTGAATGTGTAACAAGTTTGCAATGTGTGTAGCAAAGGTGTAGGTGTATGATATGCTTGGATAAATTACTTAGCTTATTATAATGTATAAAGAGCAATTCTTCTGCTGAATCACAGATGAGACAGAGCAAACAACAGCTCATACTTCCCTTTCTACATGTGTGTATGTGTGTAGGTGTGTAGCTGCTCCCAACTTCCTTCATTTGGAGGCCTTCTGGCATCACAGTGCTGAATAAGGTGTGACTTTTTTGGCACATGGGTAAAAGGGTTGCCAGAGGGGATGCATTACCCTGTAATTAGTGCACGTTAACCATGCTAGAATATCTCTCCTCCCTCCCAGCAAGCTTCTTTTTTCATGTTGAGATTATGATAAACCTAGAGGAGCGTTCTTCTTTAATTTGGCAAGAGATGCTTTGAAAAAGACACATGCCTGCTTTTGCCCAGGGAAAAATGTAAATCCATTGATTAAGGAAACGTGTCTTAGGCCTGCCACTTCTGCATTTACATTCCATATTTTGGAATGCAAGAAATATTGGTGTAGTGATATCCGGGTGGACTGTGTCTCATTAGTGGGCTGTTAGCAGATGGTAGCAACAAAATACAAATATCTCAGGAGTTGAGGTTGCCTACTTTTTGAGCAACCCCTACTTCTGTGCCTTTTAACAGCAGCTGGATTCTCCTTTCTCCATGCTGTGAGAATCTTGAGCTGCTAATTTCTGCACCTCATGCTACTTTTAAAAGTGAGAGAAAATGGCATGGCGCTTCCTCTCTGTCCCTCCTGCATTAGATGACAAACCAACATAGGGCTCAGTTCTAGGACAGAGATAATGTATCAATGGCTACAAGCCATGGTGGTTAATTGTTATGGGATTGGAGGATCAGTCTGGGTTATATCTGTGGGTCCCTTCCAGGCTTGTGATTCTGCATCAATGAACTTTTGAATTTAGTTGAAGAGGTCACCGAATGGGTCAGAACAGTTCCTTAACTGTCTGGTTAAATGCTACCATGTACATGTGCAAAGAGGCTGCCCAGTAGCCATAGAGACAAATGGAGGTAGCTCTCCCCACCTCCCAATTTGTTGGAAACAACATCACCTTGCTAAGGTAGAAAAACAATAGTTTGTGTCTGCATTTTGGAAGTTGGAGATAGAGATGTTTGCCTTGCTCTGTGCTGGACCCAAAGCTATGGCTTGGTGATCTCCCTGGGAACCTAACTGGGAGGCAAGATTTGTGGAGTGCTAATACTATGAGCCATTCCATCCTATATTCTAAAGACACTACCATCTCTGTTGACTGTCATTCCAAGAAAACCAAACCTCTGAGGCCCTGCATAACATAAAGCTCTAGGCTGATCAGGAGCTTGGAGCACTTTCTCTACAAGGAAAGGCTAAAAGGTTTAGGAGTTGATTTTGTCTACTATTGTTTTAGGATATAAACAAGACAACAAAAGAGGGGCATACATGATAGTGGTTTTTAGAACTAGGCATGCTTTGGAGAAAGTTGACAGCTAATATGAAAACTTAATGTAGGCTTCCAATGAAATACAACAATGAAAATGATTTGCTGCTGCAAGATATGGTGATGACCATCCACTTAGGTGACTTTAGAAGGGGACTAGGCAAATTCATGGGACGCGGGTGGCGCTGTGGTGTAAACCACTGAGCCTTGGGCTTGCCGATTGGAAGGTCGGCGGTTCAAATCCCTGCAATGGGGTGAGCTCCCATTGTTCGTTCCCAGCTCCTGCCAACCTAGCAGTTCAAGCAAGTAGATAAGTAGGTATCACTCTGGTGGGAAGGTAAACGTCATTTCTGTGTGCTGCTCTGGTTTCGCCAGAAGCGGCTTAGTCATGCTGGCCACATGACCCGGAAAAACTGTCTGCAGACAAACGCCGGCTCCCTCGGCCAGTAAAGTGAGAAGAGCGCCACAACCCCCGAGTTGTTCATGACTGGACTAAACTGTCAGGGGTCCTTTACCTTTACCTTTTAGGCAAATCCATGGAGCAGAGACGTGTTAGGCTATTTGTCACGATGACAAGTTGGAACTGCAACATGAGCGTGCTTTGTTTACTGTTCTCCTCTAATAATAATAATAATAATAATAATAATAATAATAATAATAATAATAATTTATTTGTATTCTGCCCTCCCCGGCCAAAGCCGGGCTCACAGTGGCTAACAATAGGTATTCTGTTCCCTACCTCAATCAGTCAGCAATCTGTAGCTCAACCCTCACTGGGTTGTTGTTTTTTTGCTTCTACCATTATGTCCTGTCCCCCGATATTTTTTTATCTCTTCATTTACCTATAGACTTGAAGTAACCAATGTGTAGAGTGCTGGACTTGGATCATGGGGAACTGAAATCTATTTCTAGTTTAGCAATGGGCATTCTTGAGTGTTACTCTACATCTAAATTCTCCATCTGTAAAATGGGAAAAATCTCCACTGTTTGTAATTTGAATATATTGGCTAGAATGTCCATATATTAAAAAGGATGCTCTTACATGTTCTACCTACCATGAACAATATTTCACTTGTACAAAAACAGCACAGAGAGACTTAAATGTACATTTGGTGCCATGTATGAAAAGCCATTTTGGGCATGACCAGAGTGATACTTTCCTGTGGAGATGTTTCCAAACTCAAATGCAGAACTGGAATCTGGCACATTGTTTTGAGGGCTGATCTTGCTTCATGCTCTTAATAATACCTCATGTTGAGCTGATGCTGGTGCAGAATATGAGAGAGAGAGAGAGAGAGAGAGTTTTTGAAATGAACACTTATAGACCTGTAAAACATTTGATGCAGAAAGCAGTATTTGGCTGAGTGGGTGATAAATTGAAATAATTTATAAAATTGTTACTGCTTTTAAAAACAAAAAGGAAAATCAATATATCCTTATAAATATAAATAACCACAACATTATAATGAAAGGCTGGATGACAGGTGAATGTCGTCCAGTTCAGAACTGGCCCCCTGGCATAGGAGCCCCCCTCCCAAATATTTTTAAGTCTCCAGCATCATACGGTTCTGGTACGCCCCTAGCAGAGAATGACATGCCTGTTAGCCATCTCTTGATTCTCTTATTACTGCTTTGGATGTTTCTCCTATTTTTTATTTTTTTTAAAAAAAATCATTTCATTTTGCCATGCTGCGTCCTTTGCAAAAGCAAGCAAAAGCCCAGGTGGCAGGCAATGCATAAGCCAGAGAGACTTCTCCCTTAAAAGAACTTGACAATTTTTGGAACGCGTGAGATCCGTCTTCAACACCCACTGGCTGCTGTCCCTGCGTGAAATGCTCCTTCTTTTCCAAAGAGGCAGGTCCCTCGATGCAAACCTTCGGAACAGAGGGAGTCTCCTCCCTGCATAGTGTAAATGGAGCATGACATCTTCAGCTCTTTCAGGGCTGCAAGGAGTTAAAGCAGACAGTTTCCAAGTGCGGTAGTGTCTCTCGTTCTCTTTCCTTGCCTCCTCCTCCCCACCCTGTTTCTCTCTTCCCTCCCCCCCCCCCTATTTTCCCCTAGTTTTGGCAGGGGATTAAAGTAGCTCCCCCCTGTGGCAGCAGTGACCCAGAAATGAGTTTGATTCACAGAGTCCTTCCTCCATAACAAGTAAAAACGTCAGTCAGAGCGAGAGTCTCTCTCTCTCTCTCCCCCTGTATATGTGTGTGCGTGTGTGTCTGAAGGGAGCCACAATCTGCTCCCACTCTCCAGTGCTTGTCTGAACTCATGAGGCAGCACAGACCCCTCCGTGCAGAGCAACTCCAACCTCACTGGCAACCATCGCAGCAGCAACAGCAGCAGGTAACTGTGCCCAGGCAGCGCCTTACGCTCGCCTCCTCTCCGCCCGTCGCCGCAGAACGAGCCGCCTTGCACAGCCATATTTGATGTGTGGTGGGGTTTCTTTTTTCTTTTTTGGTTGCTTAGCTTTGGAGTTCTCCAGAAGCAGCTAGAGAGCAATTTAATGCCGAAGGTCGCTGCCTAGTGGAAATAATATAGTACGTCATTAATATGGCGCCAAAAGATTTGCTTCTTGATAGGGAGCAAAAAGGGGAGGCAGTTGAGTTGCAGCTTCACTATCCCATAAGCAACTTGTACATTGCTGGGGAGGAACCGGGTGGGGGCGAGGGGAGGAGGGGAAATCGGCGATTATTTTGGGAGCTTTTGAGAGCAGATCCGAAAGGGTTGCGCGCGCGGCGGGGGGGGGGGGAGAGTTAAGGGCTGGCTGCATTTTTTTTTTAATGTCGCTGCAGACTTTGCTTTTCGCCAAACCGGGAGCTTTTTAAAGGTGAATGAACCCGGTTGTGGAGTTGTTGGGGTTCCCACCCCCCTTCGTGTCTTAAGTGTTGTTTCTTCGTGCATCCATAGACTTTTGGTTTAGTTTCCTTTGTCGGTGAGGTGGAAGGCAGGCTACCCTAAAGCGCATCCATGCTGGCTGATAGATCAGCCCTACTCGGAAAGTGAAAAGCATTGTAAGAACTTGGGAGACAGATGGCAGCGGCAGAGCGCAGGTCCTTTTTAGATAGATCTCTCGGAAGGGGGGGAGGGGTAGCCAGGGAACCAGGATCTGTCGCCGTGTCACCCACATGTTCAAAATATTCATTGCATTAATTCAAGGGCAGGGAGTGTACAGAGGGCAAAAACACAGTTTACCAAATAAATGCACCCTCCCTCCACAGATCGGATTGTGGTTTTCCTTTCCACGGAAAGCTTATAACGGTTGGGTGGATATAAAGCTTAATTTTGCAGGATTGATGCTGAACTTGGTGCAGCAGGGGCATTGTGTAGACTTGAAGATGAGCATTTTATTTTTATTTTTTGCGGTGGGGAAAGCACCTCGATCCATGTTTTTTTTTTCATTTTATTTTATTGGTTAAAACAACAATCCGAAGCGTGCTGTCTTTTATCTACGATCGCGGGAGCAAGTTGTTAAGACCCCAAAAGTGCACGTGTTAGGAAGTGTGAGCTTATGGATATCAGGGAAACAAGGGGTGTGTGGTGTGTGCAGTAGTGGCGGGGCTTGTTGTTAGACTGCTGTTCTGCTGGGTGGCAGCAGATTCTCTCGGTGCTCAACGCTGCTGCTGCTGGCGTGGATGATTAATGCGGGGAAAGGATGGAATGTGGAAGGTTGCCCTGGGATTCGAATCCTCGTAGAACAGCCTCATTTGCTACATGCGCCTGCTCCCCCTTAAGGAGGCGGGCCTTTCTCGATGGGCTGTGCGTGGAGACGGAGGAGCCCAGGCGGGCAGGCAGGTGCACGGCGTCAGCAAAAGCCTCAACTTACCCATTCTTTTAGTGCCATCTCACCCAATCCTCCCCCTTTGCAGCGGGGAGCTTAAATACATGTACGGTTGCTGTGCAGCCGCAAACGCTCGCAGGTGGTGGGTGCGAACTTTTCAAAACACTCTGCAGTCGAGGGGTCAGACTGCCCTCAATTCCCCTCTGCATCAATAGTGGCACAGAAATGGAGCAGGCTCATGAGGCTCGGGGACCGTTGGGCTTCTCAGAAGCCGCCTCGAGTGCGCGTTGGCGCCTTAATCTCTCCCTCCGCTCCAGACAAAACCTGGTAGCAGGCTCGGTAGTTATGTAAGAATGCATTCGAGAAACGTCACAAAGTGTACTCGGGAAATACGGGAGCATAGCCGCTAAATAACCCGTCAGATAGGTTAAATGTGCGTTATTGAACAACGCCTTTAAGACTAACAGGAAAATGCAAGGAGTGTGTGAAGCGTACATGGTTGCCTACACCGGCGGAAGTATGGATCGGCTCCGGGGATGTGGAGAGCCGTTTTCTCTCCGCGTCAAAGCAAATAAAATGGGTGTAGGTGGTGGTGTTTTCAAATAACCGCATCATTGCCACCTAACGGCCCGTCCTCCGTTCCCAACCTCCAGCAGGAGGGAGGGAGGGAATGCAGCTGAGGCGATCGTGCCCCCTTGCTGAAATTAGACAAAGCCGCCACAGTGCTCTTCTGCTCGCCCATCTCCTTAGGCTTGTTACATTTTTTTGCGGCGGGGGGGGGTGTTACTTCCCATCTTCAATCTTTGCAAGCTGCTCAAATCGTAGGAGGGTTTTCACCTCGGACCCCCCCCCCCCTTTCCTCCAATGCACCCTTTGTGGTGGGGATTGGTATTGTGTCTTTCCCTCCCCTTCTCTCCAGCGGGTGGGGGCCAGAGGGCGTTTGTTTGTTTGCAACCGCCTGCTGGATGGTTTCCTGTGACAAGAGGTGATACAGTTTCCAGAACTGTCGAGGAGTGGGAGGAGAGAGGGAGGGGGGAGGCAGGCAGGCAGCTTCTCCAAGGCGGCTCTCTGCTCGATTCACTCAACCTCCCCTCCCTCCTTCCCCAGACATTACAACATGGAGATCAGGGGGGAGGGAAATCAGGCAACCGGGAGGGTTGCGTGGCCGCTTTGAGCGCGACGAGAGGTGGATTTGGGAGGGAGAGCGAGAGAGCTGCGCCGGGAGCACCAAGTTTGATTTGCAGCCGGGGTTGAGCGGATTGGTGCAGCCGGGAGGAGAGGGCGGAGCGGAAGGAGCCAGGCTGGAGGATGCGACGAGGAGGGCCGGTCAGTTGCAAGTGGAAAGACGAGCGGTGGGGATGTGGCTGGTGCGCAGGAAGGTGCCGCCGGTGCCCCCGCGTCTCGCCTTTCCGAGCGCCGTCCCGGTATTTCTGCCCTCGCCTCGCCGTCCGCGGTGGCACCCGCTACCATCGGGAGCCGGCGGCCCCTCCTTCGCCGGGTGGATTGCGAAGGCGGCCGGCAAAGAACTGCTTCCTTGAACGGGTTGGGGAAGCTAGTGGGCGGGTTCAGGAGACGCGGCTGTACCTTCGGAGCAGCTGTTGCCCTCAAACTGAAAACGGCGGCGCTTGAAAGAATGGGATGGAAATAATCGTGTGTGTGCGCGCGCGAGAGAGAGGGGGAGATACTAAAATCAAGCCTTCGTTGGGATACCTGTCATGAGGAAAAAGAAGCTTAAAAGCACAAGTTGAAAGTTTAAGCCCCTTTCTCTCCCCTCATGGGGTCCTTTCTGTCCAAATCTGTGCTTGAGGTGAATCTTTGCGATAAACCAAGTGTACAAAGTTAGCTGCTCAGGATTTTATGCAAGTTTCATGGCAGAACAACAACAAATTGTTCTGGGAGGTCAGATGCACCAAGTTGTATTTCTGCTAAAATTGATATGCAGAACAAAGTAAAAATATGCCATATGAATCATAGGATGCATATTCTGTCATGATTGACAGTCTTCACAACACTCAAAGCAAGGTAGTTTAAGGGTGGCTCCTGCGTCCCCTTTCAGAGCATGCTTATAGATGTAAGTGAGGGTTCTTGCCTGTGTTTTGAGATCACAGGTGTAGGTTATTACAGATTGTTGTTGAATGCAACAGTTTGCTCTTGAGTTTGTGACCTGTGTGTTTAAATCTTTTACCACCACTGCTAATCTTTAATACAGTATGTAATCCCTAAATGGCAGGTTATCTGTACAATTTTTGAATCTGTTTGTCAAGATACTAAAAGACATCATCTTGACACATAATGATAAAGACAACTTTGAATGAATTATATTTGTTAGTGACTGTCGTAAATAGAAACTATGGCTGCGATCTAGTCCAGAGTCCTACCCACTTAAGACTTTGGTCCTGTTAATGCTCTTTGTGGGAGTAAACTCCATTGATCTCTGGGGCTTATTTCTCAATAAACATACATAGAATTGCATTGCGCATCCATTTGGTTAAGTATTTGTAAATGGACACTGCAATAGGTGGCCTGTTACTGTAATAATATATTGAACTGTGTTTCCCACAGCATAGCTGTGATGCAGCTTTTGAAAGCGATCGCTCTCTGTCTCCAGTAGCTTGTACAGAGTTGAGCCTTTTGAAATGGATTCTGGTAACATCTTCCTCCACACTTAAGTTGCTAAATAAATCTGATGGGTGAGAGGTAGATTAAACTAGATGTGCATTGTCCAATTTATCACTGCCAGAATACATGAGAGCTACTAAAACCAAAATAGGTTGGTAGGCCCCTTCATGGTGGCTTCAGAAGCTACAGAGATACAGAATAATGCTGAACTAATTTTTAACAAAACAATATTTTGCATTGGTGCAAAGTTAGCAGAAAAATCTACTGAAGTCAGTTGTGCGTAACTGAAAGGCACCTGTGTATCAATTACTCTGTGACTTTAGGTGTTTAATTTACCGTAAATGTAGCCCAAGACTAGATGGCACACTTCTTAACATATATGCAAAATAATATTTGAAATGATCTCTAGCATAGATGTTCTAATTAGGTCTTGATGCAGCCAGTATCATATCAGTTCATGGGCTATTTTGGAGAAAACTAATTCTTCAGTCTGTCTTTAGGGTGTACATTTGCATTCTCCCTGTGCTGTCTCTGTAGTGGTTCTGTGCAGTTTATTATAGTTGCACCCGTTAACACTGTTATAGTTAATGATCTGTCAGAGCTGGAATTATAAATCCTGTTTACCCAGGGGTTTATGGAAGTCATTAAAAGTACTCTGGAAGGAAAAACAGGTTATAAAAGCTTTGACCTGGGGATGCACATTTAATGTCCATATAAAAATCTGTTTCTCTTCAGCCATTAAAATAATAATTGTAGCCACTTTGAAACTACATTTTCTCCACATGCTGCTGTTCAACCTATATCAAGCTTTGCAAATATATATCAAGACTTCCTGAATATTGATATACCTAGAAAGTGAAAAATGGAATATATCTTATTTTGTTGTGTTTAATTTTACACAGTAATACCTACATTTCTGTTTAGTGGAAAATAGGCAACCCCCTATAAAATGGGAGAATGTCTAAAATGTTACTGCAAGATTAACTGAATCTTACAATATGAACATGGTGTGTTGTTGAATCTATGTTGATGTTATTGTTTATATAGATACATCATTGTACCTCCATAGTAACACCTACAGTAATTTAATTCACTTTCTCAACTGTCTTTTTACACTGAAGTGGTTAGGGTTGCTTTTCCCTACTTTCCTCCTAAAATCTTCTAAAGTGTGGCTCTGTTCAGATGATCATATCTCAACCCCTTCGCAGCATGAGCAACCAAACAAGGAAGTCTTATCAATTAAAACAGGTTCTCGTGTCACCCAAACCAGGAAAAACAACTTTGGAACAAACCAGGATATTAACCTGTGGTTAATTGAAGATGTTTTCAAAGGCTGGCTTGTTCCAAAGTTGGCAACCATGTTTTCTTAATTTGTATTTGAACTAGAGGCTTCCTAGTTTAACCATGGCTTCTGTAAAGGTGGTGTGCACAGGGAAAATACTTCTTAAACTGAGATATGATCATCCAGACCAACTCAGAAGCTAGGTAATAACCCATAGCAAGTTGTCATTGGAAGTTAAATAGAAACAAAGGGATAGAAATATGTAATGTTAATGCTCCCAATACTGACCTTGGGGGTGGGTGGGGATCAAAATGTGGGTTGAGCTAATAAGTTGCATGTTACTGTCCCTAAACTTGTTGGCTTGTATAATGGGGTTTTTGTGTGTGTGTTTTTAAAACCAATTCAAGGGAGCTTTGGAATATAGCAACCAAAAATAATCAACTATTCACTGGTTGTATTTATCTATGGAGGGCAGGCTAACTGAGCAGGGAAGGGTGGGAGGGAGTGAAAACGCTGGATGGATGTGATATGGAAATATTCAAGTTGGAAAAGGCAAATGCTCCTCTCCTTAGGCTGATTAGAGTGTTTCCCTGTGAGTTTTTTTGTGCTAATCATTTGCTGTTTTGTAGAAATGTAGGCTGCTGCCTTACACAGATCATACTGTTTGTCCATTGCGTCTTTATTGTCTACTCTGATTGGCAGCAGCTCACCTACAATTTCATGCAGTGATTTTCTCCAGCATTGCTATCAGAGATCCTCAGGTTTTGTTGGACTACAACTCTTGCCAGCTTCAGCCAGCATGACCAGTGGTGAGGGATGATGGAAGTTGTAGTACAGCAACATATGCAGTGCAGCCACTGGTTCTTCGTCCCAGCTTTAATAGGAGATGCCAGGGATTGAACATAGGAAGGATTATCTGTGTGCAAAACATGTGCTCTGTCACTGAGCTAAATAGTCCCTCTGTGTTGTACAAGCCTTATCATTCTCTGCCTCTTCTAAGTAACGTATAGTTTGCAAATGTTGCAACATCATTAATCATAGCATTTCCTAAATCACTAATGATTTCAGGCACAACTCCTTTCAGACAAACATGTCTCTGGGATAAGCTTCTGTTCATCTCCACTTTGAAAATTGGCCATGCTTCTTATTTTTTTTTTTAAACAGTGAGTTACAAAAAAGACATTTCCTTTCCCACCATGACTCTTTAGAAATTAATGCGAGACACAGTTAGAAAATTCCCATATGCAGGGGTAACTGAAACTTGATTCCAGAGCCTAGGGATTTCAACTATTTTTCCGTGCTAAGGTGTCAGCAATTTTTTGAAAGTTCAAATACACAGCGTAGACTGGCTCATTCTTACCTACCTTATTTCTGAGTTCTAGTTTTGCTTTGCAAAATCCATGCTGACTCTTTTAAGTGATAAAGATAAAACGTTTAGGTAGCTTGTTCTTGAGCTTGCAATTACTTGTTTCTAAAAAATAAGAAACACTTCTGTTTATTCATCATGTTTGGCAATCTTGGAAGCAGGTGGAACTCTCCAGAGAAAATGTTAAAACCTTTTTTTCTTAATACTCCTGATCTAATGGGGAAATCTATGAATAGGAGCCTAGAGAATTTTAATAGCAGACTCCTGCAACAATTTTGGAATATTGTTGTTGAATTGTTTGATCTTTTACTCAGTTGGTCTATCTAAACCCAAGTTTGGTCTACTCATCATACATGGTTCAGCAAAGGCTTCTCAAATTCTTACAGTGCACACTATTAGTTATTTAATAATACTTTATTTATTTCTTACATTTGCATCCCATCCTTCTTCCCAAATAAGCTGAGGGCATCTAATAGACCTATCATAAGACATCTAAAAACTATTCCAATGCAGATACAGATTTGGAAAGATATCTACTTAAAAGGCTTGTTGGAAGAGGAAGGTCTTCAGAAGGTGTTAAAGGGACAGTAGACAGACAGATAGACAGCAGACAGTTGTGTCTGTCTCATATTTAATGGAAGGAAATTCCAAAGGGTAGGTGCCACAACACTAAAGCCTCTTCCTATATTGTGTGAAACGGAACGAGCCTCCTGATAAAATGGTATCAGCAATCAGCCCTCACCTGCAGAGTGCAGTGATTGAGTGCATATATAAAGGATAAGGCAGTCTTTAAAGTATCTTGCTCCCAAGTTGTAGAGGGCTTTATACACCAAAACTAGCACTTTGCACTTAGTTTAGTAACTTGGCACTAATGCAAAATTTAACATCTTCAAAATGCTCATGGGAGCTGAATTACCCATTCAGAAATCTTCCTTATATTGCACCACTTCAGACTGCTGGCTACGCAACAAATATTTTCCAACTTAAAAATCTCTGCATGTACAACAAATAAACCAAGGAGTACCCTAGACTTTAATCTACTTGACATGCTAACTTTCCATAGGAAGAGAGTTTTTTTAAAAAGAAACATTGGGACTAGTATTCAGTGGTTTATTCATCCCCACCTTCTCTGTGGGTGACATTCATTTGTTTGTTCTTGTCATTAGAAACAAACAAACAAAACTTTTTTTATGTTAAGACAAACCAGCTCAAAGCAGAGCAATTTATATTAAGAAATTCTGTCATCAGTGGCTAGAATGCATATCTGGCCAATGCCTTTCTACACATCTGACTTAAGCAGAAGTCATTCTGTAGATATGATATCTCAGACAAGGGCATTACAGACTTTTGGAATAATGCAGTGCTGAAATCTGAAATCTTAGTGGCTACTATAGGAAACTGGCTTATACTGAATCAGACCATTGGTCCATCTAGCTCAGTGTGGGCTGTGCTGATTGGCAGAAGCTCTCTAAGGTTGCAGGCAGGAGATCCTCGTAGCCCTACCTGGAGATGCCAGTGGTTGAACCTGGGACCTTCTGCATGCAAAGCAGGTACAGTCCATGAGCTACGGCCCTTCCATGAGACAGTAGTTATTAGGCCTGCACTTAAGAAGCTGCCCTGCATTGAGTCAGGCTATTGGTCTCTATAGCTCTGTACTGTCCAGTGTCTTTGGCGGCTGGCCGCGAGAAGTCATTCTCAGCCCTAGCTGGGACCTTTTCCTTGTAGGGAGTGTGCTCTGCCACCGAGCAATGGGCCTTGAATATTGCAAGTTGAGAGGTGATGTTTAGGTTTTTCTTTTAATATAATATGTAAATTATCTTTGTGAAGGTTGGCAACCCACTAATATGTTGTGCGTGAGAATGTTTTACTGGAATTTAGATATTTACAAAACAGCTGGAGGTCAGATATGTACAGTAGCTGGCTGTTCTGTGAATGCTAGCTGCAGTATTTGTTTTTTGTACCACCTGGTTGAAAGGGCTTAATAATCCTTTTGAAAATGGAGCTGTTCATCAGTAGAATGTTATGCTTCAGTCTTTCCCAGAAGTGGGACATAGCTACTCCCTAAATTTTTGATACAACTTGCAATGTTTTGTCTGCCTTTATCGTTGGTTGCATCCTGTGCTTAACCATCTGTGGATGAGTTAAACAAGGGTTGTAGATTTCTTTTTTTTCCACGCTTTAGGCCCATAGCATTGAGATACATTATTTCGATTGTAAGAGACTGAAATGTCTAGCATACTTTGGACAAAATCTACTCAGTTTTCTGCCTCTGATTAACTGTCTTTAGTGAGGTCTTTATTCAGTTTGTACAATTTAACCTTATCTTCCTCTATAGCTTGTGCAGCACCCAAATATTTGAATATCCAGACTTTCTGACAATAAGGATTTCTATTTACCTGGAGTTACATAGCAGCAAGCACAAGTGTAACTAAGAGTTAAAGATAATGGGACTATGATTGCTTATAGTGATGTTTACTCCATGGGAAATGGCCCATGGGTTCTAGTGTGGTTTCTGTCTTATGAGTCCGGCTTCTCTGTTAAGGGTTTGTAATCTAAGCATATTGCTCTTTTTAAACATCCATTACAATTAGACATACTTTCTGCATTTCACTTGGCTAGATGTCCGTGTTGTAAATGCCAGTGGAGCAGCTTATTAGAAGTTGCTGTTCGTATGACATCTAATCAGTTCAGTGTCTGAGCACCAAACTAGAAGCAAATCAGCTTGGCAGCTGATTCCTGAAACTGCACCTGGAAGGCGTGCCTTGGGATTTTGCTGCTAATGGCTTGGCCAGCCCACATTGTCATTGGAACTGAAACATGGCAAACTAAGCCTCATGAGATTTGATGCATGTCCTAGAGTACTTGTCACTTTAATTCACGCTGAACATGCTTTGCTTCACTTGTTGTGTCACGTTGTTTCCGCTTTTTTAGCTCCCCGTCACCCCCCTTTCCTGGCCTTTTAGCACTTGGATACTCACTGGCTATTTTTATGTTGTAACTGAGAGTCTGCATTTATTGCATAATGTAATGCTTTGGAGCATCATCTTTGCTGAAGGGACCTATTAGGATAAAGAGTTTTTCACTTCTCGGGGCTTATTCATGTAGTCATTTAAGTGTGCTGATGTCAGCACACATTGGACAGATTTAGTAGGTTTTTGTCATTTTAACCAGCTTCATGAATGTTCCAGCACATGTCCAGGATGAGACTAGCCACAGTCTGGTTCTATTAGCTTTTCAATTATTTTTAAGAAAATGGTTAGTCATTATCTAGACATGTTTTGGAACGTTTATAAGGCCAGGCTGCTAAGCCAACACAGGTGCTGATGTTTTCAGTCATTATCAGGGAGAGGCTGCGTAAGTACCCTTGCCAAACTCATTGGTAACCAAATAAACATTTATAAAATTTGTCTATATTCTGACTCCTTCTGAATGCTGAAAGTGTTGTTCATGGATAGGATGTTGCTACCACATGTGCTGAAAAGATCCTTAAGCAGTGTCCTCCTAAATGTGGAAGTGAGAAACAGAGACCAAATGTTTTCTTACGTTATATATATATATATATTAATTACCCATGCTTTGGCTTTACAAATCCCTATCTTTATCACTGATGGCTATTTCAGTGAAGGATAGAAACTGGGAATTCCTGATAGCTGTCAGAATAAATACAGCAAGTGCAGCCATAAGAAAGAATAAATGTGTAGATGACTTCTCCACTTGCCTTGCTGCTTTGACTTTTTAACAAATCCTGAATTGCAAATCAGAACAACCTAAGGATTTGGGAGCAGATCGCACAGCAGCAGTACCGTTACTGGGAGAAGTTTTGATATCCTTTTTTCTGTGTCTCAGTGGGGTAGATTCTTGCATTGTTCTTTCTGCCATGAAATTACTTCTTGCCATGGGGAGCCACATGGGACTAAATTATGTGAAAGGCTCAACATGGATTAGGATTGTGGCCAGCAAGAACGTAGTGTTGATAATTTGCTCAACTTATGTATCTATGGTCTTAATGCATTATGAATTAGCCTCCCACAACACATCTTCACATGCACATCCCCACTCAGGAAATGTTAGCTCCTTGTGAATCCAGTCTCTGTTTGGTATACTGTTCAGTTACAGTCTCTGTTTCTGTGTTGTCATAGGAGCTTAGTGATTGGCTAGTGTGGGAACATTTCTATGCATACTGCTTGCTCAGTTGAGGGATGCAGTGACCTTTGTAATTAGTCTTGCTGTTTTGATGCCTCCTACGACTGTAAAACCTTTTCATAAATGCGCTGTACAATATAAATATTGGCTAAATAGGGACAAAGTATGCTCTGTTGCAGTTGCTTTAAATTTGCTAATATCAAAGCCATAAAAAAGATCTTACATCTTCTTGGGGTGAGCTTGGCTTGAGGATTCCATCAACAATGGTGGCCCAGGACATTTTGCTTCCTGAGGCAAAGGACAGTATGGTGCCCCATTCCTAGTCCATGCCCAGAAGTCAGATGGGCTAGCAGTTTTATTTTTCAAAACTGGTGATTGGACATTGTCTTCAATTGTACCTGAAGGCAGGAGGCTAGCTTAGGTGGCGGTACAGGGCAAGCCACATAAGCCACCCATCTCTGTCCTCCAAGGTTTTGCTACCACTCCCCAGTATGTTGCTTAGGGCAGCTGCTGCGCTCTGTCTAATTGTAGGGACGGCCCCTGTCAATCAACTTAGATATTCTTTTTGGCTGTCCCATGGGATGCATTCTAAACTGAACATCTTCAGGATGTTTGCTGCTTTTATTTATGCTACTTAATGGCACTTGCTTTCATTTGTGAGCTCTTTGATTCAGGACTTGATAACTTCTGGTTTCTGTTGCATTTCTTCACAGGCTGCCTGCTGTTACCCGGGAAGATCATGAAACGAGGTCGACTTCCCAGCAGCAGTGAGGATTCTGATGACAATGGCAGTAAGTGCTCCTTTTTGTTGTGCTTGTATCACACCAGGTTTATGAGTTTATTTAAAAACACACACACACACACAACTTTGCATATGACACTTTAAATAACAAAGGTGATTTGCATATCAGTTGGGTAGAGAGCTAATATGAAAAAGCTTTGCGAAAATCAAACAGATTTCAATAGGTGAACAGCAGTAAGGCATCCCAAGGCTTTACAGCTGATTACACAGCATGCAGTAATACATTTCTACCCCCAAACCCAAACAAATTAATATTTTTTTTGGTTTAATGTGTTGAAGTAAATGTTTGCCACATCCGTTGTAAATGTTGTCAAGTCTTCAGGTTGTAATAAGGGGATCAAAGTTTGATTTGAGGCTGCTTGTCAAGCTTATGTCACCATTTTCTTACGCATATCATGAATGGGGTTCATAATACTCCTGTTTTTCTATACACTGCTTATGTGTAAGCAGGCCCCTTAACACCTAGGAAAAGTTGACCTATTGTGCATGTTGTTTTTTGATACCCACTCCTGTGGAGTACTAACATGCAGTACAAAGGGTAATTTAAGCAACTGCTTCCTAATAGTGGTTTGTGAGAGCTTTTGTGAATGGTTCATAAAGTAGACAGTGATGAGACCATGATACAAAGGGTACAGTAGCTTTTTCCAAGTAGTGGGGAGGAAAGACAATTTTAGAATACAAAATTCCCTTGCAGTTTTTTATTATTTGGAGAATCAGGCCTACTCCCACACTGTGTTCAAACTGAAATGCTGCTGTTTGCCAACAAATGAGATATAAAAAGTAATATATTATTTTGAACATTTGCATTGCCATGTTTGCAAAACAAGTGTAGATTGGAAGCCTGTGAGTAGGGGCTTGCTTCTTTTTATCTCTGTTCAGCAGCTGTGGTCCTGAAAAAACACATATCTTTTTAATACTTCAACACGTATTATTTGGAAGTCCACTTTTTTCAACTTTAAAAATGTACTTTGTTTGTACATTGTGTTCAAACATTCATGTTTGACAATTTAAGGTAGCTTTTCATGACTAGGTTTTGGGTTTAACTATTGCATGCTTTTATAATAATTTGAAGCTTATGTTTAAACACTGACCCTCCCTGGGAGAAGTCTTTGTAAGAATGTGTGGGAAATATCAGTTGTTGTATGTTTTGCCTGGGGTGAGCTTATCACCCAGAGAAATGAGTTGCCTGAATCTATCCTTAGAGACTCGTTTTCCTTTCTGCCCAAGAAATGTACTAGAGCTGGTGCAAAGTCTGATTACCTACAATAAAACTAGCCAGACTTGTATAGATTTAGGAAGCTTTACATGGATTGCAGAACTCTTCACACCATCAAGATGGCATGATAAGAATCTGGTGTTCTGGAAGTGATCATATGAGTGCTTCATTAAATAAGTGTTCAAGCCTCTTTGGTAACTTTGCAGCAATGTGATAAACGTGAATTCTGTTTGGCCTGTGGTGAAGTAGTCACATGACTGCATCACTGACTGCCCAGTTCTGTCAATATCATTTAGGTGCGTATTTCTCCCATCAGGAACAGGATCATGACCTGGTGAAGTAGGTGGCAAATCCCTCTGGAATGACAGGGTTTGGATCAAAGGTGACAGCTGGGAGGGCCCTCCTCACATAGTGTGTTTCTCACCTCCAAACGTTCAAAAGAAAATATGTGTGGAATGAGAGAGAATTTGCAGAAAATAAAACTGACAAGACAGTGGATATATCCCTTCTTGACCCCTAGTCTAGTTTGATGGGCAGATGTAAGGAAGACACTAGGCATCAGCTCTGCAGATAGCTCTCCATAGAAAGGAAAAGTGCTACAGATTGCTTGGAGCCCTTCTCCTGTTTGAGTGACATGGGCATGGGTAGTGATGTTAAATTCTTGAGAATAATCTTTTGGAGAATATTCTCGAGAATATTCTCAATTAATGAGAATTTTCATTTAAAATAGGAGAATATTCACTGGTGATGGCACCAGTAATGATCATGTTAAGGTTTGGTATAAGGAAACTCAGTAGTTAAATCATATTTTATTCTTCCGTTAGAACATGTACATGTTATAGGACAAGTCAAAAAATACAATTGGCATGTTAAGGTTTGATACAAATAATTCAGTAACAGGCTATCTTGTGCTTCTAATAGCGCTAACAATAACTGTTTAGTGACTAAAGCAAAACTTTGTGCATACATATAAAAAAGAAGTCCTTAACATTAATATATTTCAGTATGTCAATCTCTGGTAAATGGTACCTTGTACCATTGAATGGCACTGCAAAAACCAGTTACTGGCACTAAATAAAAATATAGAAACGTCAACTGTTTAAATCAAGGCCACCTCATATGCTGTTACACATAATTGTATAGACCTACTTTAAGTTTATAAAGCATTAAAGCTACTTTCTGTAAAAAAAAAAAAAAATTACACCGTATGGCCAAGGGTATAGCATTGCTAAGAATAAGGTCACACCAAAATAGAAAAAAGGCTATTACATACAGTTGAAATACATACAAATTCAAATGTTCATCAAATTAAATGAATAGCATTTTTAAAACTGAAAAATAAAAAAATTATGTAGCTCACATTTCAGAACTGCCAATGGTGAACGACACAATGTCCAGTAACGTAACTAGATAAAAAAAAACCATTATTCATTACTTACATTGGCAATATCACAGCTTGACTTATTATTTACTAGATTTTTTAAATGTGGGTTGTAAAACTGGTTTTTACATTAGAATTTACAGCTTGTGGAAAATATTCTCCAGAGAATTTTCTAGTAGAGAATATTCTCGAGAATATTCTCATTCTGGAGAATATTCTCACCTCACATCACATCACCTCACAGCACGGGTTGAAAGTGCTGCACTAGTAAGTTCAAAATGCCGTAGATCCAACTTACCAGATCTGTCCTTACTGCAGTTTTAAATAACCAGTGCTGCTGTATGCATTCAGTTAGAACTGGAGGAGCCTATTCAGTGGGACTCCCCAGTAATATAGGGCATAATCTTGGACACCGCAGAACTTGCACTTGTAAGTTCTTTCGCAAGTCCTAATTTCCACATGTTTCTAAAAATTTTAAGGAGCAGGCAGTGAATGCATTCTGAAAGCCTCAGCTTGGGTCAGGGGCTTAGTGGCAAATAATGATAAAAGATTGGTGATGGCAGTGAGTATCAAACAGGTGGAATGTTCCAGGAGCTATCGTGGGTGCTTTAAGGATAGATCCTTGAGTTTCTGCTTTTGATCTGATGACAGAGGACTGTCTTGTCCCTGCCAAGACAAAGCGCCCACTCTCTCACAGGTGAGATCACAAAGTCTTAATCCCACAGGAGTCAAAGAGCCTATAGGGAGTACAATTGGGGGTTATCCTTTGCTTCCTTGGGTTCCGGTGGTTGTTCTCACCATCGAAATCATAGCACACTTTGGAAGATGCAGCCGTTCCAGTCATTACCAGGTTATGTTCGTATTCTTAGTAACCTTACTGTGATGGCAGGAGCTGATAGTCAGGGCAACAACATGGGCAAATGTACAGACTGTTGTCCTGCTCTTTAAGCACAAAAAAACAAAACAAAACAAATCCTCTATATTGCTCAGCATGCTAATTTGGTTGTGTAAATGGGTCCTGCCCATAGTAATAGGTTTTTTTCTTAGCTGTCTGTGCAGCTAACATTAGTTTCATCCAATCTGTCTCCTGAGTTTAGATTATTTGGGACTGTATCTGTGATGAATCAGTGGTAGCAGTGGCATTTTGAAAAACGTTTTACTTCTCCAAACAAGTAAATTACTTATTCTCTATTTGTATAATTTATGTAGCTCTCAAAGGCATTAGATGTGGCTTAGCATAAATGAATGCTCATCTCCTGGGATGGAAGGTGCGATTTAAGTGCAAAGTGTTCTGGGGCCCTCCTGGCTGTTGAAGCCGAAAAGGAAAAAAATGTAATGGAGTTTGGCTTTTGATTAGTGTTTTATGACCTAATTGTAAATAGGGGAACATAGACTGAGTCACTGAAGAGAGGTATTGACATTTGAGAATATTTTTCTATTCCGATATGATGCAGGCCTAAGTTAAACATCTTTCAAAAGGCAAATTACAATATGGAAAAGATTCCTCTAGTAAAACTCTTCAGTGTATTATGGGGGTTTGATTGAAATGCATTGGGAAGATTTGCTTGTTTTCTACTGATGTAACATTTTATTATTATGGCCTGGTGAAGAGGGTTTGCAAGCTGTGCTGAATTTTTGATTTTTGGCCTCTTGCTGTTGGAAAACAATCCCAGACAACCTTTAACTTATAAATATTTTCCATATAATCGCATGAATTCAAGTTTTTATTCTGTCAACTTGGGGCAAAGGCTTGCAAAGAAAAGGGAAGAAAGCCAACTATTTTTTGGTGGTGTCAGAAAACACCAAGAAGCTACTTGGCTTTTGCCTTTGTTTTTATCAAATGTGTATCTGATGCTTCCTCCAAGAAGGTCATGGTGATGAATAAAGGTTTGTTGCTTTAAATTTACTTATTGTTCAAAGCTACGGGGTTGTGTCTAGTACTGTGCTGGTGGGATTCTGCTGGTACAGTAGGGCTTCCCTCTCCTTCTCCACTGCATGCTCTCAGAGTCTGCTCCAAAGTGTGCCCAATCTTCTGGAGCTGATTTTGAGGCTGGACGGCTGAACACTGGAGGAGACAGAAGAGGAAGGCCCATTGAACACACAGGAATAATTAGCACCAGCTGAGCTGCAGCGCTTGATAAAGCCTCAGAGCTCTATTTCATGTTCCTTGAGGTGTTTCCAATTATATGAATTAAATGTTTTGCTGTGCCTTTTATCCTTTTGATAGCCATAGTTTTTCAGGTCTCCATCCTATGCGCACTTAGAAGTTTATTAAAATCAACTAGACTGCCTGCCAAGTAACATATTGGGAGCAGGACTGTCAGTTAGATCAGCCTAGAATGGCTTTTTTTTTTTTTGGTACAAGCTTTCTTGTATCATTTCTGATTCTATTTTGTTCTGTTTCTACACTTGTCAGTTTTTTTGGCAACATTCATTCCACCCCTTTTCTCTCCCCCACCCCTTTCTTTTCAGTCTTCTGCCTCACTATTCCTTAGAAGACAAAAGAGATAGGAAAGAGGAAAAACAAGGGGGTAGAATAAGTGAGATCCCATTACCAGGAAAAGCAGTATAATAGTTCTGATGAATCTTGCTTTCCTGATAATACATCCCCGTCCCTCTTCCTCTTTCTTGACTGTTAGCATGCTTCATGCTCTTAAGCCACACTGAACGCCGTGGTCCTGCGGCTTTGGAGTATAATAATGCTCTCACTGAACTAATTGGCAAACCCCCATTGGCTTTAATGGGAGTGAGCTCCTAGCTTTTAAACTGTTCATACTGAGGTTGGGAGCTTTTCAGTAAAGTGTGTTCTGTGGCCAGGTATTTTGGTATCATGCTAAAGTCGAGTTCTGCATAATTTTAACCACACTCAGATATAAAATGCGCTAAGCCCATCCCAAATGTGAAATATTGCATGGAAGAATGAGTGAAATATTGCATGGAAGATCAAAGGGAGCGAGTACAGCACATTTAGTGATACCTGGTGGAAGAAGGTAAATAATTTGTTTAGCTTAATGCAAAGAAGCAAGTTCAGAACATAGTGAAATTCTATACAAAACAACTGAATAAATTAGAAATATATTCTTGTTACTGCAGTGGAAGTCCGTGTGTAGGCCACAGATCAGAATTACAGTGAGACAATATAAATAGCACTAAGCAGGCATTGCAGTTCAGTGAAGAGAAAATGTGGTGGTGGGGGGAGTGGGGATCAACAAGGATAAGGTGGGGATCAACACTGTACTCTGACCTTCTCCCCTCTTGTTTGACAGCGCATCACATCACAATACTGTTGCTGAAGTTGAATAGGTCTGGGTTTGGTCTGAAGAGTACAAAGATTTATAAGCTTTGAACTTGTTAATGACTGTGATAGTGTAATCTCTCCTATAAAGATAGAACCAGCCCTGTATTTAGGGCCCTCCAGCATTTGACAAGTGAAAACAGGTAGGTATTCTTGTTGAGTTAATTAAGCACGTGCTCCTAGTGTGGTGGTTAATGAGTGAGCTGCTTCCAAAAGTAATCAGGTGAAATGCCTCACCCTTAAGAAGTTTGGAAACTGTTAACTTCAAGGCATTCATTTTCATACAACATGTCTTAATGCAGGAGTCAGCAAACTTTTTCAGCCGGGGGCCGGTCCACTGTCCCTCAGACCTTGTGGGGGGCCGGACTATATTTTTTTGGGGGGGGGAATGAACAAATTCCTATGCCCCACAAATAACCCAGAGATGCATTTTAAATAAAAGCACACATTCTACTCATGTAAAAACACCAGGCAGGCCCCACAAATAACCCAAAGATGCATTTTAAATAAAAGGACACATTCTACTCATGTAAAAACATGCTGATTCCCGGACCGTCCGAGGGCCGGATTGAGAAGGCAATTGGGCTGGATCCGGCCCGGGCCTTAGTTTACTTACACATATCTTAATGCTTAAATATTGAGCTTTAGCATAGGATAATGGCAAAATCCCATAAGATGCTCCAGAATGAGAAAGAAAGCTAGGCCTGTGTTTCAAAACTTCATAAACCCCAGCACAAAAATTACCTTCCTGATTTCTGACAGAACTGAAGATGGAACTTATTTGGATATGTGCTGGGATTTGGAGAACATAAGATATGCCAAAGTATCACACTTTCCATGCCTTCAGCATATGAGACAGTACCTCATATTTTCCCCAAGTTCTCAGTGTGTGGCTTGCAGTGGTTGCTTATGCCCATTGGGACTGGTAGGGTGGAAGGTAGGGAGGTCAACATGAGGTGGCGCCAGAGCAGTCAGTTATAGTGAGTATGAACAAAAATTACCTTCCTTTAAATTGCACTGGAAATCTTCCTTTGTCTGAGAGCCAGACTCTGCTTCTCCATCTCTCTCTTCATCTGGTTTCTCTGGGATCCCATACCTTGGAGCAGTGCTGTTTTCTAGAAAAAGAGGTGCTGGAACTTACCATGAACACCTCCCTTGTTCTCTTTTAATGGCAATGGTGCCCACCTGAGAGGTGCCGGAACTGAAAAGAAGCCCTGCCTTGGAGACACTTTCACATCACATTCCTGCCACCTCCTCTTCCTGCTTTCTTATTGAATTGCACATATGATGTTGACCAACTTTGGCATATTGGGTTAGCTGTAGAGCAGGAAGCTTTGCCTGTCTGTCTTGCCACAAACTCTTGGCATGCACTTTTGTTATTCATAGTTAACGTATTCTGGCTAAGAAAATGTAAACCAAGCTGTTGGATAAGTACAAAAGAAGGTATATAGGGATAAATTAAAATAGGAAGTGTGTACCTTTTCTGTTGTTGCTAGGATCTTGAAAATGTTGACCCATTTTCCTGGTTGCTTGTAGCAAGTCAGAATCTTATCCTGATAACCACATAGGGAAGTATTTATAAATAGGAAAAGAGTGGGTTCCATTTCCTTTAAGGTGATCAATGAGCCACAAACATCTAATAAAGTTATATGTTAGCAGGCAGACTTAGTAGAGGGTTTTTTCTGGGTAAGTGTCATTTATGGATTAGTTGCAAGGTGGGGTTATCTTTTCTTGCCAGAATGATCAGATAAAGAATAGTGTTGTTGCTATACACTGCATTAGAGAAAGCTAATTGACCAGCAGATCTACCAGCAGTGATAATGTCAGAAGATACCTTGTTAGACCCAATGGGTTGTATTCAGTGCCGTCCTTTCCCTTGCAGAAAGCTCTTCGATCCAGAAGGAAAGTGGAGAGGTGATTTTTGTGAATTCTCCTGCATCACTCTTCACCTTCCACACTGTTCCAGCTTTCGATACAATACAGTAGTGTGCTGGATATAATCTGAAGACAATGCACCTGCAGTTATAGCTGTAATAAAGTAGAATACTAACCGTAATTTCTGGTGCTTTAATGCCATGCATTCCATGTTGGATCCCTGTTTTTTTTGGGGGTGGTGGTTCAGAATTGCTTGTTTTGCAGGCAATTTTCTGCACAGAGTTTGCCTTCTGACTGTGACTTCATTGCGTGGGACTGGTGGGTGGATTGTCTGAGATTCCATGATCTTGGCAGGCTGAGAAGGAAGTCTGAAATAAGGTTTTATGATGATGGGCTGGCAGCTCAGACTGTTCTAACCACTTCCATTTTCTGCTCCAGCTGCATGGTTTCCCAACAAATTGTGCTGTTGGCAACTGTGCCCACTCTTGCTCAAACAGAGCCCAGAAAGAGTCTCGGCAGATGGAAATACCAGCACTGAGCAGGAGCAGCAGCTAGGCATGCCTCTCTATGTTGGAAACTCTGTTGTGCTGTCTGATTTTGCAATGTAGAAGCATTGTATTTACAGTGGGGAAGACTGTGTGCAGCCTCCAAGAGGGCTCAGGCTTTGAAGCGTCAATGAAATGATAGCAGCCTGGAGCTCTCCTGGGACACAGCTGGGTGCTCTGCAGCTGGTTTTACAACACTGCTCTGCATTATGCACTCTGTAGCTAATCTTATGCCACGCAGCGTAGCATATTGGTGGCTGGGCGTGCTCCCTGGGACACCGGATATGCTCTGGCAGCTCATGGAGACTTGCTCATTTTTAAAATGTCAAAATCTCTGTGTCTCTCTGTCTCTTTCCGCTTCACCTGTCCTTGGGAAAAATGTGTATACGCCAATATATGCAGAACACTTGGAACATATAATGGGCAGAGTGTGCCGAATTGTGCCGAATTGAGAAATATCATTTTATCCAAGTATTTAACCATTTTACACAAGCTCCCAGTATTTTGACTTCCTGATAATGAGTTTCCTTTTAACGTGGTGACTGTTGGACTTTGTGACCTAGTTTGCATTATCTTAGTGCTATGCAGATGATTTGTCTTAGCAGAGTTGGCAAATACTGTACGTAAGCGGACTTTTACAAAACTATCTTTTGAATGCCATGCTCTTCATCAGCACTGCTATCTTGTTTGAATCTTTTTTGAAATACAGTGGTACCTCGGGTTAAGTACTTAATTCGTTCCGGAGGTCCGTTCTTAACCTGAAAGTGTTCTTAACCTGAAACACCACTTTAGCTAATGGGGCCTCCTGCTGCTGCCGCGCCGCCAGAGCACGATTTCTGTTCTTAACCTGAAGCAAAGTTCTTAACCTGAAGCACTGTTTCTGGGTTAGTGGAGTCTGTAACCTGAAGCGTATGTAACCTGAAGCGTATGTAACCCGAGGTACCACTGTTTTTAGTTTTAATAAAGCAGTCTTTCCTGAAAACACTGAGAGGAAGGAAGGCATGAACCCACCTGAGGACACCATGATGCCAGGTGACAATTTCACAGGAAATAATTGGATGTGCCCATTTAGAGAGCACTTCTGATTCCCCCCCCCCCCCCTTCTTCCTTTACATCCTGTCTTGAATTCAGTCTGGAGATGCAAATGAAGAATGTGAGCCCTGCTTGTGGCAGAAATTGACTCCATTTGGAATCTGTGATTGGGAGCTCCTGAGATGAGTCGATCCCAGGGGGCTTGCATACGGAGCCAAATAAAAATAAAAGGGGGCCTACATAGGAACATTTAGGAGTGTGCCCAAGCCCTGCCAATTGTTCCTTTGCAGCAGCAGGTCTGTAGGGCAGGTGGGCATGGCTGATGAAAAGCGACCTCATAGTTCAAGTTAGGACCCCTGGCAGGCCTAAGTTTGGCCTAGGGGCCAGAGGTTCCTTGCCTGGCCTAAATTAAGCAACAAATATTGTCAACCCTTCCTGAACTATTTCCTTCTGTTTGCTTTTCTATCTACTGTTGGGAAGGACTGCAAACAAATTAAAATGAATGCAGTTCCTAACACAGTAAGAAAGTGACAAAGGTTGGTAATCGTAAGAACTGGGTTCTTCTGCTTTTAAAAAGCACATTGCAGTGTTTACGTCATTACTCAATTTGAGACATGCCATTCTCCCCTCCTAATATGCGTGTCTTATCATTACTTGCTTTAAATAAAATAATGACATGCATACCATCATCTAATCTTCTTACTACTTTGATAGTGGAATATCAACTCCTACAAAAATGATACAGTTTAGTTGCATTCAGCCATTGCTAGGAAGAATAATAGCCTCAATACATCTGTTTCATTTATTATTATTTTATTTTTGGGGCCTTTCATTTATTATTATTTTATTTTTGAGCAGCTCCTCCAAGCTTCCCCCCATACCATTTATTTACTCTAATTTTTTATGTTTTTTAAAAAATAAAAAATATAAGTATTACTCAAAAGGCTTGTCTAGTGCAGCCCCTGCCACAGACAGCAGATAACCTTGGGTAGTTTCCATGTTGGAGATGGTAATGCCCCACCACATGTCCCAACATCTGGTAACTTACAGAACATTATTTATTGGCTGGTGGACAAAAGGTTTGGCTCTCTGTGCACACAGTTGGAACTTTGATGGTATACGTACATACATGCATGGACAGACAGAACAATAATGGATTCTGATGGTAGCATTTTTGACAGCACTTTTTCTAGTTGGTACAATGATGAATATAGACCAAGAACAAACAATAAAAATATATGGATATGCACATAATAAAAATAAAATTGTCCAGATAATTTGGGGCATAATATCTTGACAAAGGGAAAAGATATGAAAGATTGGTACAAGATTCTGTTTCTGAGCAACTGTTTTTTAATGTAATATTACCCTTTTTGTAAGATCAACTGTATCTGTAGAGTACTGTATCTAACTTTTCAATTTTCCATGAGGGTGGGGGGAGAAAAAACTGAAGAAAAGCTGCAAGTCACTTGCTACAGTTGGTGGCTACTGTTGTATTAATTGTATTAATCTATATGAAAATGGAACAATTGCTGTATATGGAATGATCACAGGGACCTTAAACTGAGCCAGCAGTTTTCCTCCCAAATGTTCATTATGATGTATAGACCAAGAAGTGGAATGAAAGTATAGCTCTTGCTTGCCATAGTGAACTACAGTGGTACCTTGGGTTAAGTACTTACCGTATTTTTCGCACGATTGGACGCACCGGACCATAGGACGCACCCAGTTTTCAGGGGGGGAAAATCAAGGAAAAAATATGACCCCCCCTCGCAGCTCTGGGAGCAGTGGACAGGCTGCATGCAGCCTGTGCGCTACTCCAAGACCTTCTCCCTGCTTTTGCGGGAGGTGGCGGAATTCCCCCACCTCCCGCAAAAGCCCACAGGAGCCCCGCGTGACTCCTGCGGGCTTTTCGACCAGGAGGGAGAAGGGACTGAAACGGCCAGTCAGTCCCTTCTCCCTCCTTGGGGAAAAGCCCCCAAGAGCTGCGCGTTCTTTAAAGGCTGCGCGGCTCTTGCAGGATTTTCTGCAAGGTGGGGGAATTCCCCCACCTCCTAGAAAAGCCAGCAAAGCCGCGCAGTCCCTTTAAAGAGCGCACGGCTTTTGCCTGCTTTTGCGGGAGGTGGGGGAATTCCCCCATCTCCCGCAAAAGCCCACAGGAGGGAGAAGGGACTGACTCGGCCAGTCAGTCCCTTCTCCCTCCTTGGGGAAAAGCCCCCAAGAGCCGCTCGCTCTTTAAAGGGTGCGCGGCTCCTGCGGGCTTTTCTAGGAGGTGGGGGAATCCCCCCACCTCCTAGAAAAGCCAGCAGAAGCCACGGAGCCCCTTTAAAGAGCGCACGGCTTTTGCCTGCTTCTGCGGGAGGTGGGGGAATTCCCCCATCTCCCGCAAAAGCCCGCAGGAGGGAGAAGGGACTGACTCGGCCAGTCAGTCCCTTCTCCCTCCTTGGGGAAAAGCCCCCAAGAGCCGCTCGCTCTTTAAAGGGTGCGCGGCTCCTGCAGGCTTTTCTAGGAGGTGGGGGAATTCCCCCACCTCCTAGAAAAGCCAGCAGAAGCCACGGAGCCCCTTTAAAGAGCGCGCGGCTTTTGCCTGCTTTTGCGGGAGGTGGGGGAATTCCCCCATCTCCCGCAAAAGCCCACAGGAGGGTTGGAGAGTAGCGGGAAGGTGTCGCGTGCCTCCCCGCTGCCCCCCATCCTCTGGGGCTGGCGATGGGGGAAGCGCTGCTTTCCCCACCGCCAGCCTCAAAGAGCAGACTCTCCTGGCTTCAGCCGAAGCAACGCGAAGCCTCCGGAGCGCAGGCTTCGAAGGCTTTGCCTTGCTATCGCTGAAGCCAGGGAGCCTGCATTCGCTCCATAGGACGCACACACATTTCCCCTTCATTTTTGGAGGGGAAAAAGTGCGTCCTATAGAGCGAAAAATACGGTAATTCATTCCGGAGGTCCGTTCTTAACCTGAAACTGTTCTTAACCTGAAGCATCACTTTAGCTAATGAGGTCTCCTGCTGCCGCCGCGCCGCCGGAGCACGATTTCTGTTCTCATCCTGAAGCAAAGTTCTTAACCTGAAGCGCTATTTCTGGGTTAGCGGAGTCTGTAACCTGAAGTGTATGTAACCCGAGGTACCACTGTATTTATTTTTATTTATTGATTTCATGACATTTATTTCCCTCCTTTCTTCCAAGGAATTCAAGGCAGCAGCCATAGTTTTTCTCCTTCCGTTATTTAACCCCCAGCTACGCTTTGATGATGTATGTGAGGCTGAGAGAGAGAGTGACTGGTCCAAGGCTACTCAGTAAACCTCATACACTCAAACCACACTGGTTCCCACTGAAGTTGGTTTAGACAGCTTGTGTGAAAGAGGGGTGAGCAAAGGCTACCCTGAGTCCTGCCAGAGAAAAAAGACAGGGTATAAATAAATTGATGATGATGATGATGATGATAGAGACCCCTTTGGGGCCAAAATAACCATTGTTCTCAGTTCCATGTTTCTTTTCCTTTTCTAGGCTTGTCAACCTGGTCCCAGCATTCTAGGTCTCAGCATCGGAGAAGTTCATGCTCTAAGCACGAAGATCGGAAACCATCAGAGGTATTCTCTTGATTAAATGCTCTTGCATCTTGCTGAAACACAGATGTGTCTCCTTTTCCTAATACTTCTTTTTCTTTCCTTTTTCTGCTCCGTCTCAGCTGGCACCCAGCAACCTTTCTTCTGGCCAGGAGATCAGGGAGCTCAGCTGCTGCCACAGTCCCTGCCAGCATCAAGTTAGTTATTTAGCCGTGAATATTGGGTTAGTTTGGCACCAACCCAACCTAGTTTTTTTTTAAATAGTCCTTTCCTTTTCCTTTTCCAAAAATATATCGGGGAATATGTTTTTTTTTATTATTATTTGTGGTGAACAGTGAAAAATGTGTACCTAGGAGTGTTTCCTTAGTTTCCTAACCATTACTTGGCACTTATGAATAATAGTCCTTGTTCAGTAAAGCGGTCAAACCAGAAAACTTTGTCTCTTTGAGTGCTTCATCTGCATTGCTTTGAGAACAGATCAAAGGAGGAAATACAAATCAGTTTGAACTTTTCATGATGGATCACCAAGTGCAATCTGTTGCACGCCTTACAAATTGGCAGATGTCCTTTGAGCCAAATATGAGACTGGAAGAAAAGGGATATTCTTAAGAAGACTGTCTGGTTCATCATAATCAGATATCTTACATGTTCATGTTCGGGGTCTTGCCCTGGCAGGTTTCTAAATTCTTTATCCCTTGCTTGTTCATGCTCATGACTGTGGACAGTATAATCCTTTGGCCAAGTGAATTAATATGTATGGGTTGCCTCTTTTGTTCTGATGGTAGAAGCAATTCCATGCATGTATATTGGAGATGTGGAACCTTTTTGACACAGTGGACCAGATCTTTATTGCCCTCCCCCTCAGCCCATGGGCCAACTTTGACATGTGAGTGGAACCACCCACTTATCATCTTACATCATGGTGAGGTCAGGTGGCTGAAAGATAGGCTTTCCTGCTTGCCTCTCAGAGTTGACTTGCAGGGTGTGGGGAGGGGTCTGCTTCACCAGTGCATTCCTTACAAGGAACATGCTAGAAAGCAGAACCAAGCAGAATTGAAGTCTGCTCACTAGCTGATGAGCAGAGAGTTCATTCCTCCTCTCCATAGGGGGCTGCTTCACCAGCACATTCCCTGCAGGGGAAGTAGTTGGCAGCTGGATATGGTTTTGGGGAAATGGCCTTTTGGGCTAAAGATCTCTGCCTATGGGCTAGAGGTTCCCAACCCATGATGTAAATGAATGCCTGCACAGGCTTGCTTCTTCAACTGAAATGAATAGGAAAGCAGTTGCTGATGGACCTCCCATGCTTATAATTAGATATTGGATGTGTGTGTGTGTTCCTGTATGTTTCCCATTTCCAAGTAGCTTTCTTTCTCCACCTCTACCTCCTAGTAGCTTGTCTGTTTTTATATTAATAGAATTGGTACTGAATGCTGTTATGAATATTTTTATATTCTAACAGCAATATGTCACTTTCAAAGCTCCCTATATTTATTTAAAACATTTTACCCCTACCTTTACCTGAAAAGGCTCCCAGAGTAGCATACGTAAGATCAATAACAGTGAAGAATGCAGTCTGTGTCTGTAGGCTTACAATTCGAAAGACACTAAATGAAAGGGGAAAGAGATGAGGTGGGGAGAGGAAAGCAAAGAAACTCAGCACCAGTTCTTAAAGTTATATTTGAAGAACTGTGTGCCAGCCACTGGGTTGGAGGTTAGTAATTCTGCAATGCTGGATTTAGGCATGCGGTTTGCATCTGCAGAGCAGCAGGAATGGCATTGCGAGGCAGTGATTCTTGGAAATTATATCCTTGATGTTCCATTAAATCCTCCTTTGTTTTGTGGCCAGAGCAACTCATCACAAACGTTCAGCTCAAAGGCGTTCACGCCCTGTTTTTCTCTAGGCAGTTAAAATAAGGGGGTTTTTTAGTCTAAAATCTTGTCCCTGGCACAAGAGTAGGCCTGGGCAATATATCAATATATTGCTCAGGACCGCTATGTGGGGGGAGACCATGATGACAGCTTCACTCAGTGGTATATCGCTGGTGAAACGGTCACCACTCATGAGTCCCTCTGCCTTCAATGCTCTGAGGGACAAATAAACTAGCTGGGAGCAGTATACCACTGGTGAAACCACCATCGCACTCTCCCCCGGCAGAGGGAGAATCAAACTGAATTGGCGAGGTGCTGATACAGCTTGTTCCTTCCTTCACTTCTTTAAACTGCTTGGCTGAAGAGTGTGCTGCTACCCTCACCTCAGCCCAGCAGTTTTATGGAGCCCCTGACCCACCACTGGCTTGCACAAGTCAGCAGCGGGATGGGGACTCTATTAAGGTGCTCCTCCTCCCCAGCTGAGAGATCCCCGACCCCGCTTCTGCTTCTACATGAGTAGGAGCGGGATCCGGGCTGCTCAGCTAGGGAGCATGAGTGGCAGGGGACTCGGGGCTGATTCCACTGGGGGCAAGAGTTTTCCTGCTCCCAGTGGAGTCTGGCCAAGGAGCTTAGGGCTCGCTCAGCTGGGGGCAGGTGTCTTACCGCCCCCCAGCTGAGCAGCAGGCTGGGGCCAGCTGTATTGGCCATAGCCCGTGAGGCGCTGGGGTGAAAGCACCTTAGCTCCCATGCTGAGAGCTGTGGCAGTTTCACCCAGCATCTCTCCGGCTAGAGCCAATGCAGTTTTTTCCAACATCATAGTATATCGCCAAACCATGATGTTTTACTGGCGAAACACTGCAATGTTAAAAACCCAACATCGTCCAGCCCTACTTTTGATATTTTGCAGCATTTTTAGAGTTCCTGCAATATTTCCCCCCCAAACACCATGTTTCTTTACATTCTTCTTTTCTTCTGTTTTTAGTTTTGTTTCTCTTGAGTTCTTGAAAAATTATTATTTGGTAAAGAAAGGGCGTTAAAAATTCTGAAATCTCCCTCCCGCTCTCTATGCAATTGTGGGTCACACCTTAGCTAAGGGTGATGCAGGCTTCTCTAAGGGGACAGACAGGAGCTGTTGGTATGTCAGGAGTGCCTTCTCAACCTTTTTCAACCTAAATGTAATATGTTTTCTATTTAGGCAAGAAGGCAGAGTCAATGTGTGGGTGACTCAGTAGCCTGTTCACTATCATTTGAGTTGAATTGATGGATGATAGTCAGACTCTATCGGACTCTGTGATATCTTTTTATATCCCTGTTTTAATCTGTCCAAATTCCAAACTAAATCTTCTTTTTTTTTTAATCATCCTTCCCTCCCTCTCTTTCCCTTTTGCTTACACCCAGGGTGATTTGAACAATGTTTAACTTTATACTTAGCAAGACTGTACAATTTGCAACTCTCTAGTCTGGTGGAAAACTCTAAAAGGGCAAAATGTGGGAAGGCTAACGACATATAGTATAGTAAACCCAATTGGTGAATTGGGTGGTTCACGTGAAATATATTTTACATCACTGCCAGCAGTGTTTGGAAAATGCAGCAATCCTCAAATTATGTAGTCTTGGTCAGTCCCAGTAAAGCACTGAAATTAATACACGACAAGTGGTTTGAGGATTTCAGCCAGATAAACAATATTATTTTGTCACACACACACACACACACACAGAGAGAGAGAGAGAGAGAGAGAGAGAGAGAGAGAGAGAGAGAACGAACATCCTGGTCAACCTGTTTCTGCTTTATAAGCGTGTGAAGTGGTGCTGGCTGTGTGCCTTGCTGACTGCACTGGCCATAAACTGATGAGTCTTCAGACTATTTTAGAGGTCTTGCTGGTACTGCATGGACTGATTCAGGCACTCTGTTTGTAGCAAAGCCATCTGGGCTCGCTTCTTCCTCCCTCCTGCCCCAGCACCTTTAAAACTCCAGATAAATACCCTTCTGTTGGCATGTGGCAGTTAATATAGAGATTTGAAGATGAGGTGCTAAGCATGAATGATCCTTGTTACTTTGTAATAGCAGAAGCGCATTGAGAGATCTGGAAGGTGCTTAGGCATGCAAAGCCTTGCTCTTTTAAAGCCTGCCACTTCATGGTTTGTATTTTGCTGATGAGCAGCGACAAATCAGATTGCGTTGCACACAGGCAAGTGCTTTCCGCAAAGATGTATGGCTTTAACTCATGACACATGCTGGGTTAGGGACCCTTTCCCTGCTTGCTTGTGGCTGATAACTTCCTACAACTTCCCAAGATGTTTTACTAGTTTCAGAAATCATTCACGTTCAAAGCACAGTTTGAACCATAGCTACAAACAGTTGTAAATCTGGATGGCAGATGTTGCTTCAGGTGGTAAGCATTGGATATATATTGGCTATGAACTTTCCTGGCTGATATTTTGGTTTAAACTGTGAGACCCAGCATATGTAGCATGTCCTCTGGTGGCCAGTTTGGTCTACAGCATTTTTTGTGGTGTTGATTCTTAAATGGATGTACATGGTTGTTCATCTCAAATGCATTGTGACCTGCTCATATCCTGTATCCTCCTGAGTTTCATTTTCATGGTGGCTGAGATTCTGCAGAGATGCTACTTCCATGATCACTGGTGCAGATTTATACTCTGCCTTATTATATCTGTTAGAATGGGTGCAAGTCTTGCTGTTACCAGCTGTGCCACATAGGAGTGAACTGAAATGCAACTGGTGATGTGATCTTAGGCTGTGACTTTTTTTACATGTTAGTCAACATCTGATAGGGTGTACTTTGTAGGAAGGTGCCTCCCCTTGGGTTCTACTCATAAATGTCACTCATGTGTCTCACTGAGCATGTGCAAGGAGAGCAGGGTTGCTGTCACTGGCCACCCCAAATGTCTTGCTGGCTCTGCTCCTCTAAACCCCTGTGCCTTTGGTGGAAGCTCTGAACAGGGAGCCTATGTGTTTACAGCTGCATATGTGAAGTGTTCAGGGCATTTCTGCGTGGGACCTTTGTTAGAACTGAAAATCAGAGTGTGCCTGCTTGATGTATTAAAGATTAGCTTTCACCACAAAAGGATGCATTAAAACATCATAACTCCCATGCAAAATGGTTGTCTTAAAACCACCTTCAGAAATTATCTTTAGTAGGTAATAAGTCCAAGAGTCTTGATACAAATGCATGCTGCTCCCATGCAAGTATTTTTGTTACTGCAACTGGCTCATAGGAGAAGCAGAGTTAGAGAGATTGGATCAAAAGAAGCCAATGTGATCCCTCCATCAGATTCTGTTGCGGAAAGTGTATGATGGACAAATTCTAGACATATTTACTTTGCTGCTGTCTGCACTGCCTTCTGCCAATCACATTGTATGTACATTCTGACCCTTAACAAAGTTGATAACTTTTGAGAAACTTTTAACAGTATTTAATTCAGAATTCCCAAAATAATGGATCAGTGGTTTGCAGAGATTTAAGGAGATGCTTTTTACTGATCTGCTCAATGGTCCATTTTGCCCAGTATTCTTTGTCCTGACTAGGGCTGGGCATTATCTGGATTTCAACATCACAATATACCAACAGCTAAACACCACAAAATATTGATATATCATGATATATACCTGCAGTGGCGGAGGGCCTTGCTGGGGCTCCCCGCGGTAGCAGAGGGTCCCACCATACCTCCCCACAGCACTGGAGGGTGCGCTGCGCTTCCCCGCAGCTGCAGAGGGCTTTGCTGAGTCTCCCCACAGTGGTGGAGGGCCTTAAGATGTAAGGAAGCAATAAAAAATTTAAATAAACTTCCATATACTGTAATATAGTTTCAACTAATTTAAGAGTAGTTTAAGTGATTTACTAGTCAAGTTGCATCTGCTTCCCCACTCAGAGGTCTAAGTGGAATCTTTGCATGCATAAGCCCCACTGAGTTCAACTAAACTTCTACTTTCTCTTGCACTGCTTACTGAAAAATACCCTCCCTATCATTCTCGCATAGTACCCAACCTCCCATTTCAGCATAAGGCAGCCAGCTATATCTTCTCCCCTCCACCCCCCCCCCACAGAAGCCCCCCCCCCAAGTCCTTATCCCACCAATGTCTCCCTTTTTATCAAAGGGGAGGGCAACAAAGGAAAAAGATAGTCTCCTTTAATTTTTTTAAAAAACACACCTTCCTTTTTAGTATGGAAGAAAGCTATTTAGGGGGAACCAACAACGTAAATACCACCAGAAAATAAAAATAAAAACTCTTCCGCTTCTTTTTTTCCACCGGTGGGGGTGAGTGTGAGGGAAGAAGGAAGTGCTTTCCAGTTCTTTGTTTATGTTCTTTGTTTACTTTGCTGCTGGATCTTTGATTATCTAGCTGAGGGGGGTCCCTCCTGGATTGTTAGCCGGCTCTGCATAATTAGTTGAGCTCTTAAGTGGAAAGATATGGGTGAAGCTGAAAGACTTTGCTGGTTTGTGTGAGGACTTATAATCATTTCTTATAGGTAGGAGGAAGAGAACAAACAAAGCAGGAGACATTGTACTTGCAAACTATCTGTAAAGTATGGTTGGGGCTGAGCTACCCCCTGGGAAGCTGTCAAATCTGTTCCCCGGTATATTGCCATGTTGAAACACTTATCAGGTGTTATTTCAATACCGGTATTCAATGATATGGTGATTTATCGCACAGCCCTAGTCCTGACTGGTAGCTGTGGCATATTTTTTTTATCTACATGTGTTGGGGATTGAGCCTGGGATATTGAAGATGCAGAGTGTAAAGATGCTGTAACACTTGGCTATTGAAATATCATCTCTGGGCTCTGACCATGTGAAGTATGGGAGATCTCTTGAAATGAGGATCCCAGTAAACAAGATGCTGAAATTACATATTTCTCCCTCTTCTCCCTTTTAGCTACTAGATGTACAGACACTAGCAAGCTTCACAAGGGAAAGAATTAGGCTCTCTCATCTTGGGATACAACTCCTTGTGCTGGGGTTATATTTAGGGATATTTTGAGTTTTTGCACTTCCTGTTGAAATTGACGAGAACTGATTATCCATTTGCGCAGCAACTTGATTGTGTCATGTGATTTGACAAAGGCAACTTGAACTATGGGCCCCATGTCCATACTGTATTTTTCAGTTCTCTGTTTCAGCATGATGATGTAGTTTAACTTTCTGGCCTCTTAATTGGCAGTGTTGGTGACCTTGTTGTGCACCATGCTCCATGGTTACCCAGGAGCTGTGAATCATAGACTGTAAATATCAAATATCAGTGTCTCATCCCTCCCCCATTCTCACTTCCTTTCTTTGCAGGTATTTAGAACAGACCTGATCACTGCCATGAAGCTGCCTGATTCCTTCCAGCTGAACCCGGATGAGTACTATGTGCTGGCAGACCCTTGGAGACAGGAATGGGAGAAAGGAGTTCAGGTGCCAGTCAGTCCGGGGACCATTCCAGAGCCAGTAGCCAGGTATAACTTGGTGAACCCATTAGGAAACAAAACAGCTGTCTGTCAGCATCACCTTTCAGCAGCCTGTTGGGTTGCTTACTAAAAAGCAGACCACCTGTTGACTTGGGTTCCACTCTGCTGATTAAAAGGTTACCCATCCTAGTCAACTGATTTTGCCCCAGGAAAGTGTAGCAGATGAAAGTCAGGCCTTTCCCACCAGCGAATCAACTTGTGAATTAAGGACATCACATCCCAGACTGAGTGCTTACTTATAACAATACATGCTGGCAGAAGGAGGACTCCTGTTTCCTATTTGAAAATGAGTTCTTCCTAACGGAACATTTGTGTGCTGCCTACTCAGACATTCTAGGAAAGTAATCACAGCACTTTAATGAGTTACTTGCTTCTATTGTGCCACTATCCCCCCCAAAAAAAATCTGGAAGTGGAGCAGTCATCAGTGACTCTGGCTAGGATGTGGTTTGAACTTAACAAACTGTTCCATGGATATATTTTTGCTTTTAAAAAAAGTTAATACATCCTTTTTGAGAATCATTGTGATTTTGACTTTCTTTAAAATGCAACAGGTTTTTATCTCTCATTGTTGCCAAGGAATGCCAGCAAGCACCGGTTAAATGTTGATATTTTTTTAATGGCATGTTTACAAGGATAGATTTTACTTCTGGTGATCATGATGGTTGACTTGCACTAAGTCCAATTTTCAGAACTCCCTGTGATCTAGTCATTTTCTCTTGTGCTGGTCTCCCATTTGTTTTTCTAGAAATCCTAGTGCTACCTATATACAGTTGAACCAATTACTGTAGCAATAAATGCTATGCAAAATTCTAAATTCTTGAATGTCCCGCCAAAATGAAGTCACATTGGAAAGTGTGTACATTGGTACAGATTTTCCTGCTTTATGCAATTTGTTTTAAGTAGCAGATCGAACAAAGCTGGCTTATACTAAATGAGACTCTTTGCCCTTCTGTCTCACCCAGTATTGTGACTCTTGACTGGCAGCAGTTCTCCAAGGTCTTAGGCAGAGGTCTTTCCCATCACATTTTATCTGATTTCTTTTAACTGGACATGCTGGAAATTGAATCTGGGACCTTCTGTATATGAAGACCCACCCACAAAGCCCCAGTTCAGATTTCTGTATTCAAAGTCCAGAAGGCTAAATGTTTCGCCACTGAACCTAGACATAAAGAATAGGGAAGCATCCTCCCATTGGCTCAGGAGTTGTTAAATTCCCACCATCCCTGACCCTTCACTGTGGTGGCTGGGGCTGATGGTAGTTGAAAAACATGGGAGGGGGGCAAAGTTGCTCCAACCTGGCCTTAACTCACAGCAAGCAAAAGGTTTCTTTCTGAAAGCTTCTTTTTGAAAAATTCCAGATAACTATGGAATTTTATGTCTGTAACCTCTAGCCCTTGTTCCTGTCATGAGTATTGCCCCATGATTCTTTCATGTGACTGCAGCCTCCGTTAACTTCCAACTTTGAAATGCAGTCTCGTGTTATGAAGTAGATCTGTGATTGCATAATTAATGCTAAAAATGCAGTATGGCCTGTATTCTAAACCTAGTTTTGGTCATATCAAAGTCTTTTCCCAAGCAGTGTAAATCTGATGCTTTTAATTTAGGCCAGAGGTGGAGAACCTGTGACTCTTATCTCCCATCAGCCCCAGCCAGCTTTGCCAGTGGGCAGGAATGGTGGGAGTTGTAGTCCAGCCATATCTGAAGGGCACAGGTTCCCCATCCCCAGTTTAGATTCACACAGAAAAAGAGTGGCTTATAAACATTCATAAAATCATTGATTTTAACCGCAGCAGTACATCTAAGAAACCAAATTGCTGTTTTGACTGTGTTGTATCCCCCCATTTTCCTATTTTTACACTTTCATGCTTGCATCTTTTAGATAAGGCAAAAGATAAGGAATTTTTGCAGACATCTTCTTCCTGTCACAATAGTATAACTACAGAAGACAATTCCTAAATTTCCAGAACACTATTTAGTGTTCTTACGTTTTGTTGAACTTTGGGGCTTGTGGCAGATTCCATAAAGTCAACATACAGAATATGTAGATGCCTATACAGTTCCATGTATAGGCATCCACATATGGAGAATTCCTGTAGGCTGAATATAATCTTGTTCGCCTTCTCTCCCCTGGCACAGTGCATAAGCAGTACAACAGACTGCTGGAAGAAATGGGAGGTCAACTCACACCTTCCAATTCCTCATCCAACTTTTCCTCTCCATTTGGTACAATTTGGTCATGGTGGGAAGGAGGAAATCTATTGATTTCATGGGAATCCTTGTGTGAGAGGTCTGTGGCACTATGACTTGCATTTTTACACCATTTGTCACTCTGTGCCGCGTCACTGTTGACAGCAGAAGATGGAGAAACATTGACTGGTTTTTTTTTATACCCCCAGAACATCTATCATCTACTGACCATGCAGTCTCTCAGTACATGGATTACAGTACTAACTTTGTAGTTTCTAGAATAATAGAATAATTCAGTTGTAATTTACATGAACTGGTGTTCTGTTTGAGTGACGTTTCTCCCTCCATATTAGTTTTTTTTTTAAAGTATCATTTTTGTGTTATTTTTCTCGGGTATGTATTATTCAGACACTGGTGTCAATTTAAATACTGTATTCTAATGCAATGCACAACTTTTGGGGCCAAATTACATCCCCCAAATTAGGGTGCACATTAGATTTGATGGCGCTAGCAAATACCCTTTTGGTTTCAAGGTTTTGAAAATTGAGGTGCGCATTAGATTTGATGGCGCATTAGATTCTCATAAATATGGTATGTTGTAAGGTAACTTGAGGGTAATTTTAAATGGAAAAAATGGGATATAGATGCTTTCAATAAATAATAAAATATGTATTTTTATTTCTGCAGACGTGCATCCCTCTGGTGCTACAATATTGGCAGATGATCTTTTTCTGTTGTTGTTATTACCATTATTTTGCTGCATAGCAATTTGAAGCCTCTGGCAGTAATTGCATTGGAGAATGGAGGTTTCACCGCTTTAAGGAGGATTGCACCCTGGTGTAATTAACACCTCCTGTTCGGTATACTTTCAGGGTTGTATCTGAGACAAAAGCAGTCATATTTACAAGACCTCGGAAGTACATCCTTTCTTCGGGTTCTGAGCCCCCTGAGCTTGGCTACGTCGACATTCGGACCTTGGCAGAGAGCGTCTGTCGCTATGACCTTAATTTCATGGACGTAGCATGGTTGGAACTGGCTAATGAAGAATTCAAAGAGATGGGTGAGTGCAACATCCAGTTACGGCCAGCTTTTGGCTGAGCTGTGAGACAAGTGACAGGGAGCAGTCTGGGGTGGTTGTAGTGCATCTGCCAATTCATATGGTGCACTTGTAGCTTCCAGAGAGAAAAGGAGAAGGATAGGAATGCTCAGAAGCAAGTTGTATATCCCTGCATGTGGAGGAGAGAGGGGTGGAGAACTGAGGGGAAAGAAAAACAGCATAAATGTCAACACTATTTTTGTTGGGTGGCAAGGCAACAGCCATCTCAAAGCTCTAATTCTTAGATTAATGTGAAGGAAGTGGAAAAAGGAAATGTGTCAGGAAAGCCAATTCCATCTTATCTTTAAATGTATTAATAGAAAAGTGAATGGTATTTTTAAAACAGTCTAGAGTTGTTTGGGGACTTCAGAAGCTTCCAAACCCTTCAGGTTTCCCTAGAACTGATGGAAAAAATTGAACTGCTATAGTGACATTCACCTCTTGGCCCTGCTAACTTATGGCAACATTGTCTTGGACTTCTGACAATTGTATCATGCATTTATTTTATTTTATTTTATTGTTACATTTTATTCTGTAGCAGCAATTCATTGTTGAAACCAAATAGTCTTTCAAAAAGCATCTGGAATTTATTCAGCAATTAAGAAGGCTTAAGAGTCAACTGTGAAATGGCTAAAATTAGACAAATGGTCTGAAGTGAAGAGCAGTATGTTCCCTTACAAAATGAATATTTTACCCCTTATGAAGGTGTGCAGTTCTGCAGAGCACCTTATAAAAACGTAGTAATAGTTGGCAAAATAGCCCCAGGAGCAGCTGGCTCTTTAAAAAGCTGAATACCTTGAAATAAAACGTTTGTATGAGATTTTCAACCATCCACTGCAAAATCAATATGCTACGCTTGGGTTTAAAGTTTTGTTTTGTCCAGTATGTGTGTTTACTGGCAATAAACAAGAACCGTACTGTATTGATGCACACTTTTTCTGGGCTTTTGTTATTGTTATCTAATGGATGCCTTTCAGCAGATTATTTTGAAGGTACGTGAAATTGTAAATAACTCACTTGATCAGTTGTTCAATGTTAATAAAGTGATCTGGTTACTTGTAGATTGATAAAGGAAGCTGTGTCCCTCAATGTCTCTATTATATTAAAAGCAAACGTCATTGGATTGATTTCCCAGGGATGCCTGAACTGGATGAATACACTATGGAGAGAGTCATGGAAGAATTTGAACAGCGATGCTATGACAACATGAATCATGCTATCGAGACCGAGGAAGGGCTTGGAATTGAGTATGATGAGGATGTTGTCTGTGACGTTTGCCAGTCTCCAGATGGTGAAGATGGCAATGAGATGGTGTTCTGTGACAAATGCAATATTTGCGTTCATCAGGTACAGCAGCCAGATGCAATAATAATTGGAATTGAGAGTAGTTTGTTTAGATTTCACCGTGATAAGAAGGAGGTGATGAGGATTTCATAAGCCTTGGGTGCTTTTTTAGGATGTATGGGAATAGTAGGTAGAAGCATATATTGAGGCAAAGGTATAGGGATGCATAGAGAGATGGTGTCTTAAAATCACAGAAAATTCAGACAGGATGGTTAAGTTGCCCCATTTAGTGGGTTTCTAAATTTTTAAATCATTACCTTTGTTTCTTGCATGTCTAAGTGATGTTTTGTCTTTGTGTGCCTTCTCCATGAGAGGTTTGAAGGATGACAACTGGAGTATGGGCCTTTTCTGTGGTGGCTCCCTAGTTGTGGAATGCTCTCCCCAGGGAGGCTCGCCTGGCACCTTCATTACATATCTTTAGGTGCCTGGCGAAAACCTTTCTCTGTAACCAAGCCTTTGGCTGATTAACATTCTATGGGCCTTTAAGTGTCTTTGTGGTGGGTTATTGGTTTGTTTTTGTTCTATTATGTCTTTTTTGTTTCCATTTTGCATTTTTATGCTGGGAACCACCCAGTGTTGTTGTTGTTGTTCTTTTTCTTCTTCTTCTTCTTCATACAGAAAAAACAGGATGCAACCAATAGTGTAAATAGAAAAGAGAAATGAATCTTAAAGATGCTGTAAAGAATGTGTGTTTGTTGTTAAATTAGCCTGACATGCTTCAGCTCCAGTGCTTTCTTCGAGGGCTTATCTGTTGCTAAACCACACATAAAAAGCCTTTAAAAGGCTTTTAAAATACAATATGTCATTGAAACCTCATTTTCAAGTCAAATTAACAGAAAGAAAACCTGTTTTAACTAGAACCAGCCATATCTTGTAGCCCATACAAACATCCTTTCCTAACTGCTCAAAAACATCCTTAGAGTGAATCAAGTGGTTGGTAATTTGTGGGTGATTTCTGCTTTCTTTCATTTCTCAAAAACCTGGGTTTGCTTGCAAGTATTTAGTTCTGCGGTTTGAGGAGGGCTTCTTAAGAGCTTTTGCCCTTCAAGGTCTTTGAAACTGATGGTTTTTGACCTCTTAATTTGGCTTGAAAACGAGGTTTCTACAATTATGCATAACTATTTTAAATGCTCTTACAAGGCTTTTTATTTGTGGTTTAGGAAGTGTTCTACTTTATACAGATAAGCTCTGTATAAATGAGCCAAAACACATTGGGCTCATTTAACAATAAGCATATGTATTTTCTAGCATCTCTCATGTTTCTGACATTACCTATCCATTTGGTTCCCACATATTCCTGTTTTTCGGAAAATCTGCCACTTTGTGTGCTGCTCTTTTTTTTTTTTTTTTTTTTGGTAGGCATAGCCAAAGTAACATAAGGGCCCAATCCAGTGCTAGTCATGTACCAACTAGCTAGCAGCTCCCAGTAGTAATGTTGCACCATCCAAATACATATATGGAAAAGCTTCTGTAGGCAGCTCTCTTCTTGAGATGATCAATAAATAAAATATATCACGCAAGTAGGCAGACATTCTGTTTGCATAGTGCATCAATTTCCTGGGAAAAAAATGTAGAGCTGTCATCCTCATTTTATTCATTTTTCAATTTAATCTATTCAAAAATGTCCCAGACCCACAGACAGATCATTGGATTTGCTTTTGTTTGCTGTCATAGTCTACTTTTTGATAAAGATCACCATCTTTTTGTCTGGCATATATAGCCATGCCAATAACAAGTGTGTTCAGTATATGTGGAATGTGGGGCACTTTCATTTATAATGACCATGGTTGGAAGTGAACAAGGCATCCCACCCAACACAGCAGAAATGACAAATACTTTTTGGTGCAGAAGATAATTTATACAATAGTTTTTGAATGCATCAGATTTTGTGGTTGGCCATTTCCTGTTGAGGGAAAAGTCTGCCGTGTGTTGTTGTTTTCCCCCCAGTGTTTTAACTATGCCCTTTCATACATGATACCTGATAAGCAAGAGAAGGGTAATTTTGTCTCTTGGGTCCTGCAATGGATGAAAACATATACATGTGTTTTCATATCCAATAGGAAAGACTGTCTTTTGAGCATGGTTTATCTTGCAAAATTACTTTAGAGTTTATTTTAATTATTTTTCATATTTCTCTTTTAATAAGTTGGCAGGTGTTCTTATTGCATTTTGAGTTCAGTGAAGTATACAAAGTTAGAAACAGGGCCTAGAAAAATGCCTCTGAAGGGGTCCTGTGTTTGTGACAAGAAGAAATGTTAGTGACACAGCTGTGGTCAACCTTTCCTTTGGGCAAAGGTTGAGCCAGTGCCCAAAGCAGTAGCACTTGTGCTCTTGGAAGACCTCCCCTATTTTTTTTTCACCTTCTCATCTTTCAGATGGACATAGAAGTTAATGCTCTTATTTATATGTCATGCTCTTATTTTAGTCTCAAAGTCCTGGCTTAACTCCAATTGAGATAATTATTAACCCATGCAGGAATCAGCCTTCCCTTTGCTGTCACAGCTGGTTATGATAGTCCTCTTTATTTCCTGTTCCAGTTTCCTTACTATTGCAGTGTAAGACCTCTCATGTCTAGGGCAACTTAAGAGGCAGGTGCAAATATGAACTTGGTATCATGTGTACTACTACTACTAATATGGTCCTGCATGTTTGGGGATCTGAAACTAACTTCACATGCAGCCTGGCCGCAAATCACGGTAGCTTGTACTGGCGTGCTTTCTACATGATTCAGTTGATATGTTAGGGAAGCCAGTTCCTGAGATACCACAGTCATGTGGAGTCCTGACCAATTGGAAGCTGTTTTAGTGACAAATCATACAGGAGCAGTTAGAATTAATCCTTTATAGCAGGGTTGGGGTACCTCCGTTCCTCAGGCTAAATTTGGTACAGGTCCAAGTCTCAGTGTGGCCCACAAAACTGTTTTCCTCCTCATATGTAATTTCAGGTGTGGGACAGGTACAGATGTAGCTGGGTTGGCTGCGCAACTAATCCCTGTAGAAAGCAGCTTTGCTAACCCTGTGCTTGGTGCTCTTCCAAACAGGGCTGTCAAAGCTGCTTGCACTGCGGTTCACACATTTGCTGTGAGGCTGAATGAGGAGAGTATTATAACAAATGTTATGTCCACCAAATGTGCTAGAGAAATATTAGCAACAAGACCATACAATGAAGTGTCCTTTTTATTATTTGTTATCATTTTAATAATTGCTGCATTTTTCTGGGAGAGTGCTAGAGTCCTGTCTAGTCAAGTTGCATGGGATCAATTCCAATCTGTTACCACTCAGGATGTGGATAGGCTGCTTGGACGAGTGAAACCCGACCAACTGTTTCTTTTATCCTTGCCCATTCTGCTCATAAAAAGCTAGCCAAAAAGGGCTGGGCGATGGGCTCTGTGGGTGGTGAATCCTTCCCTCTGTGAGGGAGCATTCCCAGACCCAGAGTCATTTTGGACTCAAAACTGTCCATGGAGGCACAGGTCAATTATCCAGGGAAGCTGTCTACCAGCTCCACCTGGTACACCAGCTGAGCCCCTACCTGCCTGTGCACTGTCTCACCAGATTGGTACATGCTCTGGTTATCTCCCACTTGGACTACTGCAATGTGCTCTACATGGGGATTTCCAAGCACAATGCAAAGTGTTGGTGTTGACCTTTAAAGCCCTAAATGGCCTTGGCCCCAGTATACCTGAAGGAGCGTCTCCACCCCCATTGTTCAGCCCGGACACTGAGGTCCAGCTCCGAGAGCCTTCTGGCAGTTCCTTCACTTCGAGAAGTGAAGCTGCAGGGATCCAGGCGGAGGGCCTTCTTGGTAGTGGCATCTGCCCTGTGGAACACTCTTCACCAGATGTTAAGGAAATAAACAACTATCTGACTTTTAGAAGACATATGAAGCCCTGTTTAGGGAAGTTTTTAATGTTTGATGTTTTATTGCGTTTTTACTATTCTGCTGGGAGTGGCTGGGGAAACCCAGCCAGATGAGCGGGGTATAAATAATAAACTTATTCTTATTCTTCTTGCTTCGTACTTCATTTTACTTCTTTTCATTGTGGCAGGCATGCTATGGCATCCTAAAAGTTCCAGAAGGCAGCTGGCTGTGCCGAACCTGTGCTCTTGGTGTTCAGCCCAAGTGTTTGTTGTGCCCCAAGAAAGGCGGAGCCATGAAGCCAACTCGTAGTGGGACTAAGTGGGTCCATGTTAGCTGTGCCCTCTGGATTCCTGAGGTGGGTGTTTCAGGCAACTGATTCCTCTGCACATGCTCAGAATGGAGAATACAGAGTATTGTATGTTTTATAGTGAGAGCAGACAGCCGTGGTGGTGGTGTCAACAAGGAGTGTCAGTGTCAGAAGCCATTTGGAGAGAGTGTTGCCCCAGCTTCATCTGAAAATGGGATTTGCAGGAAGACAAGGTGCAATAGCACCCATCATCATGGACCCTGGAGTAGTGCCACCTGTCAGTGGTAACCAAGAGGATTTGCAAGAATGTGAGGATACAAACAACACAGCTAGCTATGGAGATCTGGGTTCAAATTCCTGTTTCTCGGTGACCACAAACCAGTCACTTACTGCCTATCCTACTACCTCAGAATGTTGTTATGAAGACAACTTTAGGTGGTGGTGGTGGTGAGGGAATTGTGCATGCTGCTCTGAGGTCCTTAGAAGGGTGTAATAAAAATGTAATAATTTTCTATCCTTAAAAATAGCTTTAATAAATGGTTGGGCACTTAAATAGTTAGCTTACCTTTTTGTCCGTAGCAAGATCACTCCAGGATAGTCATGCTTCCTGTTCTTTGTTCACTGCTTGATTCCCACCCACCCTCTTCTTTATTTATCTTAGGTGAGCATTGGCAGCCCAGAAAAGATGGAACCCATCACAAAGGTCTCCCATATTCCCAGCAGCAGATGGGCCCTGGTGTGCAGTCTTTGTAACGAGAAGGTTGGGGCATCCATACAGGTAAATCACTCTGACTGGGTATTATGAACATGCATTTGCTACAAAAAAGCTCGCTACTGTAGTGAGGCTTTCATTTTTAACTTCCATGAAGTACAGATGTGCAGATGTTGTTTAGCTGTATGAAACATCAATTTAGGATTTTAATTTGGGGTCTGCTTTGGACTGAAGATATTTAGGCCTTGTTGTCATATTACTCAATGTCTGCTAAAAGCAAGGACCCTTACTTGAAATCTGAGGTAGTGAACTTGTAGCCAGCCAAATGTTGTCAGGCCCCCAACTCTTTATCAGCCCCAGTCAGCATGGCCAATGGTCAGGGATGATAGGAGTTGTAGTCCAGCAATGTCTAGCGGGCCTCTGTTCCCTACCACTCCCACTTTAGTTGGTTCACTACACAGATATGCAACATCCTCATATTTTGTTTCTGCTGATGGTTTCCTAAGATCCATAGCAGTCTGTGAAATCTATTTTGGTATAGATATGATAAAAAAAGTTTCATTTCCTACTTCTTGCCCTTTTGTGCCACTTCCGGGTTTGCTGCGATGTGTGCGATCTCGTGTGGCTTGGGAATGGGAAATTGACTGTACCGAGGACTTTTTTTCAGCCAGAACTCACCAGAACTGAGTTCTGGCACCTCATTGGTGCGTTCTGGCACCTCTGCAGCGTTGTGGCACGACGTTTGGGGCTGTGCACCAGAGGTTGCGGGCTGCGCAGTGCTATGTGTTGAGTGACAACGGCTGTGGGCAGTGCGACGATTGGTGCAGGTGGATGGGCATGCGGACAAAGAGATGTATTTTTTAGGGCCAGTATCATTTATTAGCCTTGCCTGTATCAAAATGCTGGTGCACACTTCCCATCCATTCACCACCAAATCTTCTTCTAGTTTCTTTGGTGGTAGTTTTATTGTTCCTCACACAGTTCTCCTGTGGTGTTGAAGAGCAGCATGAGTTGACTCTATGGAATTCATTATCACAAGATACAGTAATGACCACCAACTTGGATGGCTTTAAAAGTGATTTAGACAGATCAGGCTATCAAAGACAAGTAGCCACAACAGCTGTATGCTACCTGTAGTATCTGAGGCTGTGTGCCTCTGAATACCAATTGATGGGGAGCACAAGTGGAGAGGGTGCCATTGTACTTGTCTTGCTTGCAGGCTTCTTATAGGCATCTGGTTGGTCACGGCTTAGGTTGGTGGTGCTATGCAACAGGGATGTTGTTATGTTCTGACCTCACACTGCCCTGCTATTTATTATGTTGTACAGACTTCCCCCTCCAAGTAATTGGTTAATATGGTTGCCAATTACACATTTTGTGGTGTGTGTGTGTGTGAATTTTTTAGTAAATATTTTGTGCTGTTTCTTTTTTAAAAGCACTAAACCCACCATTTTGTAAAGAGGAAACATGCATGTTCACAAATAAAGAGAGACCAGTACTAGGACAAGAAGTATCTAACTGAAACAAATACTTCAGTTAATGTGAAATTGGCTCAGAATGATTTTCTATGGCTGGTGATACTGTAGTTTTGCCAGTGAAAAATAGGCATTGGTGACTGGTGTATATTGGTGTGATAATCGAGCTCTGTCAATATAAAACTCTCTTCAGCTTGTTCTAATTAGCCCTCTCAGATTCCTAGATAAAGAATGATTACTTTCTCTCTCTCTCACTGTGATAGATTTATAGCACACACACGAGAAGACAATTCATGTTAGCTCACTGTTCAGTTAGTCGTTCTTTCATGTTTGTGCATAAAATATTTATTAACGTAGAGCACTCGCTTTGCAGCGCTTGGATTTTAGAATGCTAATAAATATTTTATGCATAAACATGAAAGAACTGCTACCTGAATAGGGAGCTAACCTGACTGTATCCTGTATGTGTGGGTGGGTGTTTTAACTACAAAAGAAGTCATTGTTTAATATGGAGAAAGATGCAAGCATATAGCAAGCAATGTCCTCCACTCTGTAGATGTGAACTTGGGGGAATTCTTTTCATTGACTTGCCCATGCAGGGCTTTCGAGGAAACTGAACTTCGCTGTAGGGCAAGGGCATGTGTTAGGGGATTGCTCTGTGTGCAGATCATTCAGTTGCACTGGCCCCTCCCTGGCTTCACTCTCTGCTCTGAATCATTGATACGCCAGAGATTCAGTAGTGCAGCCAGACAGCCTTTCAAGCACTTGGCCAGAGGCTTTGTTTACTGCTCCCTTTCCAAACGAAGTGTAAAACAAAAGCACGGAATATGAATCATAGAAACCTAATTGGTGCCCAGTGCTTTAATAAATAAATACTAAAAGTCCTTTGCAGACCTTCATCTCTTTGCTAGAATCTTTGCCCTGAATATAGATACTAGTGGGTGTGTCCTGTTCTTCCTTATGTAGGTCCTGCAGAGTTGATAATGCAAACATCAAAAAAGGGCGTTGCTATTGCTTTGGGGAACATGCTGTTTACAAAAACACCCACCCATGTGCTTGAGGGAAGAATCTCGGTTGTGGTTTTCTGGTATTACTTTTGCACATTGGGTTACTTTCCAGTATTACCCACTGCTATCACAAGGCAAGGCATTGATGCATGCATGACATGGGTGGTATTTTGGTTTCCCCCCGCAAGTGAATGTGTTTGGGCATGCTCTGATAAGGTGGTGCTTGATCAGATTGTTGGATTGACTCCTCCCACATCCTTGAAATACACTGATGGGCTTTCATTCTGATTTTTAATCTCTTAAGAACCAAGAGCGCTTGTGGTGAAACCACCCCATCTGTCCTGAAGTGTAGGATCACGCTAGTGCACTTCATGCAGGTTGTTCACACATACACTGCCACCATTTCTTTCTTCAAAACCACCTAGGTTTGGGGTGAGAAATAAACACACATCTTTTTTTTATCTGTGAGGAGAACAGAGTTAGGAAATTCCCTCCTGCCTAAAGGCAGCTGGAATCCAGTGTGTGGTTCCTGCTACCTCCATGCTAAGCAAGTAGCATGGAAAACCGACTGGTGCACAGATATATGACACCTGTTAGCTAAGTGATCCTAGGATTCAGACTGAATGTTCAACCCCGGTCAACCCCAGGATTAAAATTAAAATATTTATGGAAAATACAAGATAGTGGGCAAAATAGGGAGTTTACTGAAAGAGTGAAAATAAAAGTTTGTTCTAAATAATCCTATACTTACATTATATTCAACCTAGTATAGGCCTGAATGCAGGCGTAACTTGCTTCCTTTTATTGACTATGTCTGGGGTAAGAAGGGTGGGTGGGTTCATTGATGGATCTAGGGAATTTCGCCATTACGAATTAGTGGGTGGTGGGTGACAAACTTACATCAGCAAGAAGTGTCTCAGAGGGGTTCTGGCTGCAGGCCTGCATCACAATCACACAGAGCAATATCACCACTGAAATGATGATTGAATATCTGTAATTATATGGCTGCAGATTTAATCTGGGAGATCGTTTACAAGAATGTACAGAATATCACACTGTCTCAGAGACGGGAAATGTAGGACTGCAATCTAATATATTTAATGCTCTTAATGTAAGTTTCCATCGCAGATTAACATTTTGCTTCTTGATTAATTTGCTTCTGATGGCAAGTGAGATGTGAGCTCTGGGACTCTTTAACAACCTTCCATGGCACAGATCATTCAGTTGTGCTAGCTCCATCCTCCTTGTGCCACATGTGATATAAAAGAAACTTAAAGATGACTTCCCATTCCTGTCAATGCATAGCTGGTAGATAGTTCAAAACTGTAAGAAGTTTCATGCTTAAGAGAAATTGTCCTCTTACTTTAGGAAACTGAAGTTATGGCTTCATGATATATAAATGTTGTTATAATTAATTGTTTCCAGTTGAGTGACCACTTAAAAGCCAAGTAGTTACATGATTACAAATCCTTTTAGCCATTGTCAACCCTAGCAATAGTCACGTTGACAGCTTCCTTTGGGATCGAGGTGGCAGTGTGTCTTTTTTATGTGTACATTTGAACAGGAGAATTGAAATCGCTGCATAGCTGCACAGCAGTAAGGATTTACTTATTTATTTTGACACTTTATATACCACTTAATTACAGTTGAATCTAAGCAGTGTACAGGAGACTTTATGTAAGGAAACTAAAAATGAATTAAAACTGTAAAATTAGAATTCATTTAAAAAGCCTGCTGGAATAAAAAATAGTATTTAGTAAGCACAATAAGTTTTGGGGGGGCAGGCTTGTCTGACCTTAGCTGGACAGGAATTCTATAAAACTGGGTACACAATAATGAATGTACAAACCCTGGTGGTTATAAGCTGTGCATGGGAGACAAGTGACTCCCCCAAAGACCAAAGTTATAAAACAGAAACGTAAGAGATAAGGCAGTCTTTGAGATAACCTGGACCCAAGTTGTTAAGGGCCTTGTAAATTAATACAAGAACTTTGAACATATGGAAGCATATGGGCAACTAGTGCAACTGAATGCTAAATGTAGATTTACACAACCATATTTGTGTAGATGAAGGAATTGCAGCATATATTTCCTTTAACATCTTTGCTTAAGGAAAGAGGTAGTTGGCCCAATGCTTTCTCTTATGGAATGTTTCCAATAATTTCAGAAGGTGGCAGGAGGCTGTGCACATGGAATATCATCCCCCAATCCTCTCCAAATTAAGCAGACTTCTTTCCCTGCTGTGAAATCTTTCTCATACTCTTTAACCTAGAGATGTGAAATGACAGCAGCATAGAGCCCAAATTAAAATTCAGCTTTACTGCATGGAGAAACTGTTCATTGCACCCTTAGGTCACTGTCGGCCTGTTTGTCAGTGAAGGTTTATTGGGGAAGGCCAGAGGGCAATTTACATCTCACCGCCTTTCATATTGTGCCTCAGTGTTGACTTTATTCAAGTAGATTTATCTGAAGCTTCTACAGTTTGAACCCTGCTGTGCACTTTTAAATGACATCTGGCTGCTGAGTCAACCTGAGTAGGAAAACACTGAGGAGGAGGATAATTGGCTCCTTTTCACAAAAGGACTGTATAAATATCCTTCTGCCGCACACATATTTCTCACGTGAGATACGTTTGGGTTAAGTCTGGCATTTTCCTGTCATCATAAATGTCAGTGACACTCATTTATTCCATCCTCATTGGAGTTGGAGGAGAGCCCTGAAGGGGGAGAAGAGAGGTAGCGTGTAAAGGGATTTTTCTCTCTCTGTTAATGCCTATTGAAGCACATCCTGAAACATAAGCTATTTGCTTCGTAGAGCTTTGCTACAAGCTGCTTGTTTGAGACCCACAGAAAGAAGTTCTGAAGCACTTCTTTTATTTGTTATTCTGCTCTGCCTTTAGAAATCTCAGAGCAGTTTATGTGGGGCTTGCAGTAGTCCTCCGTTCAGGTACTTATTGGGTCCACACCTGCTGAACTTCAATAATGCTGCAGTATTAAGTGCTCCCAGACCATTAAGTGTGGCCACATGCAGCCTACATGTGAGCTTCTTTGCCAAGGATTGAAATATGATAGCAAGCAGCAGAAATAGCTTTTTTAATGGGATGTGCAAGCAACTGCAGTGACGATGAGGCAGGAGATGGCTATTACTTCAGCAGAAGTCCACTTGTGGTTGTTGAGATTTGAGCCGCTATGAATATATTTCTATCCCACCTTGTGTTGGGCTCAAGGGAGCTCATAATGAAATATAAGATACTTAGGCCTTGCAAAACCATATGATTGTTTTTACACAACCTGTTAGCTACAAACATATAAAATGTAAATGTTTTAAGATCTGTTCCTCCATCCCCTCATCTACAGTGTTCAGTGAAAAACTGCCGCACAGCCTTCCATGTCACTTGTGCGTTTGACCGTGGCTTGGAGATGAAGACCATTCTGGCCGACAATGATGAAGTCAAGTTCAAGTCTTATTGCCCCAAGCACAGCTCCACCAAGAAGTCAGATGAGGAAAACCTCAGCGAATTCACCAGCCAGGAAAATGAGAACGGAGCACAGGACAGTTCCCCTCCTGCTCACCTAGAACCTTTTGACAGCATGGATCAAAACCAGGAGGAGGCCCACAGGGTCAGCGTTCGCAAGCAGAAGCTTCAGCAACTGGAAGATGAGTTCTATGCCTTTGTCAACGCCTCGGAAGTGGCCAAGGCCCTGCAGCTTCCCGAGGACTCTGTAGAATTTATGTACCAGTACTGGAAGTTGAAGCGGAAATCAAACTTCAACAAACCTTTGATCACCCCAAAGAAAGATGAAGAGGACAATCTGGCCAAACGGGAGCAGGATGTTCTGTTCAGGCGGCTACAGCTTTTCACCCACCTCCGGCAGGATTTGGAGAGGGTAAGTTGCTGTGTTGTTTGGTAGGTCTGAAAGATGGATTTTGCCTCAGTTGCCTTACCAATCCTGATGTTTGAATGCTGTCGGATCAGGCATAAAAATCCTGCTCAATGCAGCTGAAAGGTGCACAATGGTCAATGCATGTGGCCTTGGATCCCATCCCACTAAGGTCCTCTCAGAATGATTAGAGAAGAGGCAGTTCCACCTCTGCCCCTCCTTTTGCTGGAACTTCTCTGAGCGTAATGGTGTGTTGTGACATGTTCATGCAATGAGTAGGGATTTCCTTCTACATCCTTTGTGCTTGCTATTTCCCAGATCCTATGCTGCAAGGCCTGCTTCTGACTTGCAAGGTGAGGATGGGAGAAGCAGTTGCAAACAGTAAATTTGTGGGCCTTGCTATGGACTCTGAAACCAGGTTTGTTCTGCATGAGTAGACTTCCCAGGTTCTCTCAACATGGTGAACGCTTTATAAACACATCCCTTTGTAGTTGTAGGGGTCTTCCCTTCATTAAAGTGAGTAGGAAAACCCCCTGTGGGTAGAACAGCTTTCTGTGCATTATAGAGCTCCTGTGCTCACAAAAAGCCACTGGAGTGGGTGTGTGGCTGTGATAGAAAGTAATAAACTTTCATCTATTCTGTTTGATAAGTAATGTAGATTCTTGGAGATTTTCAGTTTAGTGTGGCACGAACACCTCCCTGGGAGAATGTGAAGCTGTTCCGAAAGCTGCCTGCCTTTGATTGATGCTTTGAACAATGTGGCCATTCTGAACTTGTTCTCAACTCCAGTGCTTAGCTCCAGAATCTCTTAAAACGAAAGGGTTTGTGAAGAGCTTTAAAAGAATCTCTCCAAACTGAGTTAATGGGCAGTAAAATGGCAAATGTGATGCAAGTGTAACATGGTGTACATTGGAATAAACCCTCTAAATTTCACATATGTGCTCTTGGGGTCTGAACTGGCAGTGATTGACTAGGAAGGAGACCTTGGGGCTGTAGTGGATAACTCTGTGAAGATGTTGACTTGGTGTACAGGAGCAGTGGAAAAAGGCAAATTCCATGTTTGTGATCATTAGGAAAGAAATTTAAAATAAAATCACCAATATGTCATTATATAAATCTGTAGTGCAATGGAATATTGTGTACAGTTTTGGTTGTCTCACCTCAATAAGGGCTTGTAAAGTTAGAACAGAGCAACCCAAAGTGCAGAGGAGGGTGCTGGAGCATCTCCACTAGGAGGTAAAGTTACAACATTTGAGGCTTCTTAGTTTAGAGATGACATGATAGAGGTGTATAAAAATATGCATGGTGTGTAAAATGTGGTAAAGAAGATGTCCCCCTCCCCTTCTCATACTACTAGAACTCAGGGACATTCAATGAAGCCAAATGTTAGAATACAAAAGGACAGACAAAAGAAAGTACTTATCATAATATTTTTATTATTTATACCCTTCTCATCTGGCTGGGTTTCCCCAGCCACTCTGGGTGGCCTACAGCATATATTGAAACAGAATAAAATAGCAAACATTAAAAACTTCCCTAAACAGGACTGCCTTCAGGTGTCTCTAAAAATTATGTAGTTCTTTATCTCCTTGACATCTGAAGGGAGGGCAATTCCACAGGGTGGGCGCCACTACCAAGAAGGCCCTCTGCCTGTTTCCCTGTAACTTTTCGCAGTGAGGGAACCATCAGAAGACCCTTGGAGGAGGACCTCTTCATAGGTTCTTAATGTGGGAACTACAGTCATACCTTAGGTTAATGTTGCTTCAGGTTGAGCGTTTTTGAGTTGCGCTCTGCGGCGACCCGGAAGTAATGGAACGTGTTATTTCCGGGTTTCGCCACTCACGCATGCGCAGACGCTCAAAATGATGGCATGCGCAGAAGCAGCGAACCGTGACCCGCGCAGACACGGGTTGTGTTCGCTTCAGGATGCAAACGGGGCTCCGGAACGGATCCTGTTTGCATCCAGAGGTACCACTGTAGGAATAAAGAAAAGGGGTCCTCTTTGCTGGTGTAACATACCTCTCCTTCAGCACTAGTAACCCAGTACACATGCCAGATTGGGTTGCAAAATGTTTTCTAGCTTGGAAAAGCTCCTTTTTAGGAGGTTTTTAAAATTCAAATATCAACTTCAAAATATGGTTCTCTTACATGAATCTACATAATATTACATATTGTGTTTTTAGGTACGAAACCTTACATATATGGTGACCCGACGGGAAAAAATTAAAAGATCTGTTTGCAAAGTCCAGGAACAGATATTCAATCTCTATACAAATCTTGTGGAGCATGAAAGAGCTTCAGGTGAGTTCCGTTTCTCTTTTTGTGCTGGAGTATGGCATGGCAAATGTGTTGGCATACTGGTCTGGAATGAAAATTATTGCTGTAATGTTTTTGTGCACTGTAATGAAATGTATTGGCTTGCATTTCTCTATAACCCTCTTTGCACCCTGCACACTGAGAAAAAACCACCAACCACATGTTAAATATTTGAAAGACTCTGATAATTTCTTTGACTTACTGAGGGACTTGTGGATTGCTATAGTAGATAGCTATTAAAAACCATTGCTAGTAGGCCTCTGTATGTGTCTTGCCACTTGCTTGCTCTTTTTATATTTTGAGATGGGAGATTATCTGCTTTCCCTCCTCAAACTTGAATAGGTTTGCTCTTTCAGTTTTTACATTTCAGATGCATTCAGTTTCATAACTCCTCACCCACCAACCTGTACTTCACCCTCACCAACCTGTACTTCACCCTCTCAACATAGTATTCAATCAGTGAAGTGTATACAGGTCCCACTCAAAAGTTGTTTTTTTTATAACTATAAAATCACTTGCTATTTATGTTTATATTTGTGCAAGTCTGAATCCTACCTGGCAGTTATTTTCCTCCAACATTATTTAGCTGCCACTATGTAGGTTTCCTTAGATCCTACTCCTCAAAATTTCCTTTTCTTTACAGCTTCTTAATTAAAATTCTTATGTCTGCTTGCCCTACATCTAAATTGGATTATTCATAATCACTTAACCTGGGTACATATGAACAATTTAGATTTTGTTCCTATCTATAATAATCTAGCAATTTATTAACAGCATATTTTCCCTTGTATGGAAATTGAGTGGCAATTTCAATGGTATATTAGCACCCCACAGACAAAATTTAAGCACAGTTAATACTTGTTTATGTTGTCTTACTTTGAAAACTGACTCCATTTTTGTGCAGTGGGTTTAGTGGTCTATTCAGTGTTTTTCATTTACATGTTTACGTTTTTTTGTTGATGGTTTGCAACTAAGATGCAGGGGAGCATGAGAAAAGGGTTACATAAGCCCTTATGTTCTCCTACCCACAGCTGACAATGAAGGCAATGTTCCAAATTCTAAATTATCTCATTGTGCAAAACTGATTATTAATTTTAATTAAAATCAGTATTGTTTTGACAAAATATATATTTTTGCTGTTCCGTTATGTGCAATAGATTTACTTTCTGGTCTGGATTATGAAACCAGGAGTATCGTTCTCCCTGCTTGTATTCATATGGAACATATTTTTATTCCTTCTTTATAACATCAGGGGCATGAATGTCATAAGATGAACAATGCATCCTAGTTGCTACACTTAACTTTCTTTTACAAATGGTCGACAACTTGACTCTCTTCAACCACAATTGAAATTTATCAAATGTTCAAGGAGGAAAATACTGCCAGGAGAACAGAGCTCCATGAGTCTATTATGTTATAAATGAATTGAGCTAGAAAAGTCTGCCTTTTTATCACATTCTTTAAACCTAAGTGTCTTACTCTGACAAGCAAATAGCTTTGGAGACAGTCAGAAACTAAGTGGAACAACGACCTTTCTTTAATGTGGCTTGCCAGTCAGAAAGTGCTTTAAAAGCATGAACCCAAAAGAAATAGTTAGCTGACTTGTAACTATATATTCTTCAAAGACGCTAGTACCCACTGAGCAAGAAACTGCTGAAGCTGAATGACCTTCCCATTTCAATCATTAATCAGCAGCACCAGTTTAGCCGCCTTAAAATCCAGTGTTAAAGCATTGGATGTCGGTGTTTTCAATCTGTAGGATTATTGCAACATCCATGCAACCCTGGCTTAATGTTTCGTGAAGTTATGCTAACATGGCTGCTAACATAACCCAACCCTGAGGAGTTTTCTGGTTTGGTGCAATATGATCTAGCTGCTAGTGCAGCAAGTACAGTAACATAATGAAGTGGCCAGTTTGCCACTTCATTTTCTGTTGTGGCTTGACAAATTCCTTCCCAAGTCCCCTTGTTCTTGCATTCCTAAGGCAGGCAACAAAGCTGGGCCTCTGTTGGGTTGCCACCTCTGGCTAACGGGGATGTGTTCACTTTGGTGAACTGTAAGCTTTAAAGCACCTATTCTCAGGGCAAGTGTGTTTTTGTTAAAATCTGGGGACAAAGCAAAATGAGATCAAACTCTGATGTTTGTAGTTCCCTATGCTTATGTTACCTAATTAAACAACCAATGAACATACAAAATTTGAGATTTAGCAAAGTGTACTCACAGATTTGGACATTTCAGTATTAATTTGTTTCCAAACATGCAAAGTGTCCTATTGATTTCACTGGAACTTCCATGTGATGAACATAGTCTATTTGGGAGTTCAGCACTGGAATGTCCTGTAGATTTCAGTGGGAGGGTTAAGCACAATGTTATCCCTACCCAACTGAAATCAATGAAATGCTGATAGGGCTATGACCCTCAGAAATCCAGTTTATTTCAGTGGAAGTTACATTCAAGTAACCACACTAGTGATGCATCTTTGATTTAAATATGATCTAAGTACACCTACCTTTCACTGAATCTGGTCTCCTGGGACAAGTATAAAAATATTACTGTCTATTCCAGTACTGCTTATTTGTTCCTGTTTGACTCTCGCCAATATTCTGACACACTATATATCCACACAAATGCAAGCAACATCTTGCCTTAATTTTTAGTTATTCTAGTGATATTTATTAAAACTCTACAATTATTGCCCCATGTAACTAAGCAGAAATAGAGAAGTCAGCCTCTGATATAAAGGGACATGTATTTAATCAGGAAGAAGTGGGTTTTTTCAGAGCAGTAAAGCCCTATTAAAATCTTGCCATTAATTAAAAAAAAATGTTTGACACAGATAGCTTACTGCCACATGTTCAGTGTTGTGAAACTGGTACTCCATGTTTTGGCTGTTTAGAAAAAAACCCTTTTAAAAAAACATGGAAAAAGTAGAGACAGCAAGTTGGATCAAGACTAGCAAATTTAACCTAAGTACTATTGAAATAATTGTGACACTTTAGTCATGACTTAAAGGCCCATTGATTTCACTGGCAACCGAGCACATTACTTAAGTCTGGATCTACCTAAAGGACATTCTTGGCTAAGAAGCTCAAAAATTATCATCATCAAACCTTTTATTGGCATCACATACAAACATCCATAGGAAATCAATACAGAATTACCACCTCCCCAATGTCACAGAACATTTGTCAAATGAAAAGAGGCAAAACAGTCTAACGTTACATTTCTAGGTCTCCAGGGAGATCAGACACCTGCAATGTGTTTCTGCAACAAAAAAACCAAATAAAGATACTTAGCCACTAACTTGGTGAGCTCCTGATCGTTCCCCAGTAATAGAAAATGTATGACCTCCAACTCTAGTTTCCATTTGGGGATGCAGAGTTGATCTAGAAACTGCTGGCGGAGATCAGCATATAGTTTACATTTAAGAACCATATGAGTAAGAGTTTCCAGCACGTGGTCTTCACATGGGCAAATTCTTTCTCCTTCCACCACTCCCAAGAACCTCCCCCAAAGGAGATTTGATGGATTTGAATTAAACCTGGACAGCAAAAATGCCCTTCTTTCTTGAGGGATAAGCAGAAATTCAAGATAATTGTGATTAATTTCATATGCCCAAGAAAGTTGAAAGTAAAGAGGGGAACAAGTTTTCTCTGCTGCTGCTGTTAGTTCCTGGTGTTCAATCTCCCACAACCTAGTTTTTATTATAGCCTTGACAGATGATGGGTGTATCGATTGCAAAAGTTCCATTGACAGTCCAAGTTGCTGTACCTTTATGTTAAACTGTTGTAGCCCTGGGGAAAGAAAGGGGTCTGACAAGACTTCGCTAAGGAGATAATCTTTGTCTAATGTGAGGTAGATGTTTAACCAACATAGAAGAAATCTTGCCCAGGCAACGGTCTCTATCTTGTGTTGCCCTCCCTCTAGACACAAGGCTGAATAGGGTACACAACGTGTGATAGCAAAAATCTTAAAAAGGAAAGCTGCCTGCACTTGTTCTACCAGCTGGGTAAACCCTGGCAGCCAAACTAGGATTCCATAGAGCAATCGAGCTATAATTTTGGCGTTGAAGACCTTGAGGGCAGAGGGGATATGTGAATTACCTCGTTATGAAAAACCGCATTATGGCCTGCATAGACATCTTACTGGCATTCACCGCGGTGCATGATGCAAGGACCATAGAAGCCTATGATGGAATGTAATTCCCAGATAGTTAAATTCAAATACCTACTGGATGGTTTTTCCACCAAATACCCAGCTATAGCTCTTGTGTGAATTCCCAAAAACCATTATTTTGCTTTTATCAAAGTTCATGCACAGTTTCACTCTGGACAGATGGTCAATACAGGAATTTAACAATAGTCTTAGGCCAATTCTTGTCCGTGAAAGCAAAATCATGTCATCTGCGTATAGGAGGATGGGAATGCTTGATGCGTTGAGTTTTGGGCTATGGGCATCTACTTGTTTTAATGATGAAGTAAGGTCGTTAAGAAAAAGACTGAAAAAAGAGGGAGCCCTGCTTTACTCCTCGGTTTATAATGACGGGATCTGTCATTACATTCCCTGGTGGTGTTCTTATACGACAGGTGTTCTTTGTATAAAGCTTTTTGATCAAGTATAGTAATCTAGGTTCTAGGCCCATTGTCTCCAATTTGGTCCATAACAGCCCCGTCAACAGTGTCAAAAGCAGCCTTGTTATCTAGGAAGGCCACATAAAGACATTCTTTATGAAGCTGTGTGTACGTAGCGGCTAAGTGAGATAACACCATGCAGTTGTGTAAAGTGGATTTCCCTTGCCTAAACCCTGCCTGCTCCAGACCTATGATATTATTTTCATCAAGCCAAGTAGTTAGTTTATTTAGCAGATGTTTAGTGTACAATTTCCCGATGTCTGACAATAGACTTATTGGCCGATAGTTGGGTGGCAGCTTTTTGTCACCCTTTTTAAAGATTGGGATAATTCTAGATTGCTGCCATGAGTTAGGCATGATACCAGATCTATCTATCACAGTGAATAGATCCGCTAGTATCGGAGCCCACCACTCTGACTTGGCTTTGATCAGTTCAGATGGAATAGCATCAGGGCCGGCAGCCTTTCCTGCTTTCATCTGATCAATTAAACTTGTAACTTCGGTAATAGAGACAGGGGGCCACTCATCTGTGAAAGTAAAAATGGCATGGACCTGACTGTCAGGTGGAATAGAGTCATCAAAGAAAACTGTCTTGAAATGCTCTACCCATGACAAAGATGGAATCAATGTCAGCGAATCATCCTGTGTCTGTGGGGAGTCTGCTACAGCCTTCCAAAATTTCTTATGATTTTTCGTTAGGATGGCTGAGAGTAGCGTATCCCAACATGCCTGATTATATCTTATCTGGCTAAGCTGAATAGTTTCCCTGAGTTGGGATCTGGAGAAGTAAATGTCAAGCAATTGACTGACAATCAAAAATGCTTGAAAGCTGCTTCAGATAAACATTAACCCATTTGTTTTTGTCTTTCCAGGCATGCCTTCCTCCTCCTCTATGGAAAATATAATGCTCTTCAACAGTACACCGCTGGGCCCAGATGCACCTCAGATAGAGGATTTGAAATGGCACTCAGCTTTCTTCAGAAAGCAAATGGGCATGTCATTGAGTCACTCTTTGAAAAAAACACAGAAGAGAGAGCGGATGAGGAGGAGCTCTGGGCACGATGACAAATCTTTACTCAAGCAGCCCAGCCAAAGGGAAGGCTTTGCAACTCCCAGTAGCTTTTTCAGTTTTGAAAAGACCTTTGCAGAAGCACAAATTGGATCAGCACAACAGAAGAATGGAGTTGTTATAGCAGACCACAGGAAGAGAAGAGACAATCATTCCCATTGTGATGTGATGAAGGTAGGACTGAAGGAGAAACCTTCTAAACACAACCACAAACCCTTGAGATCCAACGAACTGTCTCAGAGGCAGTTAGAAAACAAAAGGGCTGTGAACCACCCGAGTGGCAGGTCAGCGCCCGGAACCCGGAGGGATATAGTGCCTAAATGCAATGGATCTTTTTTCAAAATAAACTATAATCCAACTCCGGTTAAAGTGCCTACGACACCCAGAAGCCCTGTGAAAAACTGGGGAGGATTTCGAATTCCAAAGAAAGGAGAAAGACAACAGCAGGGAGAAGGGCAAGAAGAGATGTGCCGCCAAAACTCTAACTATCCTTACTCGGGCCTGGGTCGAGTTTCCCCTAAAGATAGGGCCAAAAGCAACCTAAAGGTGGACAGCGAGAATGACGGGTACGCCCCTGATGCTGAGATGAGCGATTCAGAAACTGAGATGGCTGAGAAGAAATGCAGGCAACAAAGGCTCAGTTCAAATAGCACTATTCCTAGGAGGACAGACATCATTAGGAGAAGCATCCTTGCCTCCTGACTAGAGAGTGAGACACAATAGCAGCACTGGAGTCAGTGAAGCCCCAGCCTGGAAAAATTATCCACTCTGCATTATTTATTGGTGTGACAAGGAGGGGGGGGGGTCCTTACACATGGCTACAATATAAGCCAACAGTGAGCCTGTTTTTTCCGGGCTGTAGAAATATGTTTACGTGCACTTGACTAAGAGTTTGTCCTCCACCCGTCATGTCGGTGAGATTACAACCTTCTTTATTTGCAACTTTCCTGAAGAAATCACCTGAGAAGATGACCTTGCTATGCCAGTTGCTCAATAAGATGAATACAAATTAAAAGATGAAATAAATGGGGGGTAGATTTGGATGGGGAAACCGATTTAGGTGGATAGCACTGAGGATTTTCCTCTGTCTCTGAAAAGCACAAGCTGTTAGTACACAAGGATAATTTACAATGGTGGTTATAATCACCCTGCACCGCATCGTCCACTCTAAATTGTCACTTTCGTGATGCTGTGCTAGGACTAAGCCCTAGTAGTCTGCAATTTTTGTTGTTTTAGAATTCAGGGTGGTGGTGGGTTTTTTGGCAGCTTTACGAACCCCGGAAGAGTTTTCACAAAAGCCCATCAAGCAGGTAAGAAGAATTTACCATGACTACTAAGATACCTGAAGGGATAGAACCAAGCTGACCAATTGTGAAAACAGTAGCAGCACAGTGCTGTTCTGAAGGAACTCAGACTAAGAGTATAAAAACTACTCAGCTCCTCAAATTTGGAGAATATGTCTTAAAGTACTTTTTATCTTGTTGAGAAGGAAGGCAGATTTGTAGCCTGCTATATTCTGCTGGCACTGCCCATCCGAAATATGATGACAATTCAAGTGGGAAAGACTCAGTGCGTCTACACTGCAAATAGTATATAGTTTTTGCTGTCATGGTTCCCTTCCTTCCTTGTCTGCTCCCCACCCCACCCTGAGAATTATAACTCTCTGATGGGCAACAGATTTTTCAATAACTCATTCTCAGCATCTCATCACACAATTCCCAGGTTTTTGGGGAGAAGCCATGACAGGTAAACAGGCTGAAAATTTGCTATGAAGATATGCCCATGTTTCTAAAGGCACTAGTCAGCAGCCTTTCCCAATGTGCACTAATGGTATGTGTTGGGATATGCAATTTTCTGACACACAAGGGTTACTTTAAATAAAAAGAGAAGGATGTAATAAATATATATATATTTTGAATACAATGGAAAGGCAATAAGATGTGAGTAGCGCTTTACATTCAAGCCAATTTAACATCATGATTTTATGATAAGGATTAGATTTGACCATGGAGGGGCTTGTGTTCTGATTACATCATTTTAAGAATTGCAATAACTAATGAGAGTAAGCCATCAGCAATAAGATGAACAGATCGTTCAGAGTCTTTTTTCTTTTTTTTTGCACCCATAGAGTGTGTGTCTCTATCGCAAGTGCATCTATAATACACATAACGTAGTTTTAGGCTGCAGTAACTTTGGGGACTGAACTTTGATGTAAAATCAGACATAACCTAGTTATAAGAAAGTTTAAGCAGCTGTAGGTGTTTTTTAAAAAATAAAAATGGACAGCCCTCCCCCCAGTCCATCAGCAGCGGTATTTAGCTACTTCACTTGCAAGAAGTGGGTTTACAACTATGAAAGAAATGTTGAAGCCTTGCAATTTGACTTGAGTCTTCCAGGGGTTTCAACAGAACTGGATTGCTGCTGTTCCATCTTGCTATGCAAGTCACTGAATGATCAAAAAACTGCTTGGGGAGGTTGACACAGTACATGTTCCTTACATGCAAGCAGCCCTGGCCTTCTCCACTTGGAAAAATGTAATGTGTGTACCTGTGAATCAGATATATTTAGTAGGAGTTTGCATGATGTATTTTGGGAACCAGCCCTCAGAAATCATTCCTATTTGCTTCTGGAACAGAGGTCATAATCCTAAAATAAACTAAAACAAATAAACTCTTTAAGATTTAGAAATTAGTTGTGGGCTTACATCATCTCCATTTACTCTTGGCTCCTCTCAGTTTCTTGTTTGGCACTGCCCATATTTACAATATTGCTTGTACTAGAATCAGAAACCACACTTGCAAGTGGGGCTTCCAAATCTAGTTTGGAGGGCATATTTCAGATGTTAAAGCAAACTGGTTTGTGCTTAAACAGGTAGCTGAAAGGGGATCCATGTGTGGGAGGGAAGGGAAATGTGCAACTTTGTGGTTTGTACATGATTTTACAAACATGTTTGGAGGCGCATCTGAAGGGAGCCTTAATGTAAGAGCCAGCTGCTGTTTGCACGCTGGAGTTTTAGCGCATGCATAGAACTTCACACAGGTAGGGGCTGTTGCAAGTGCTTAACCAGAGGAATTCTCCAGAAGTGAAGTAAATAGAACAAGTCCCTCCTGTACACCTCTATTCTCAGTGTACTCCATGCCTAGCTTTGGATCAGAATAAGATTAAGACACTGAGGCCTTGATTTTTAACATGATCAAGATAGTGACAACAGATTAGGATACTGGAAATGAAAAAATAGTGATATGAAAGATGTAGTTTTATAAGGCTTTATTGCTTCTGATTAAACTACTCATATCTTATAGGTATGTTGACCAGGTTTGCTGCTTTAAAAGCAGACATGTTCTTGTTAAAATATGGGAAAAGAGGGACGTGATTAATTTACTTTTCAATACAGTAAGTGTTTTGGGTGAGGGTTGAGTGAAATATTATCAGTTAGCCTGCCCTGTAAGGGTGTTGTTGTTCATCAAGCCATAGAAGGAATAAAATAAATTTGATTATAAGTAAACATTATTCAATGTTATGACTTATTTTGAAAGAAATATCATAACATTTGCACTATTAGGAATGATAGCATTTGTGCAGAACAATGCCTTACCTGTTTTGCTCCCCACCATGTTTAGGTTAATAAGCTTTCTGATTTTGAATAATGCTGAACCAAAAATTAAGAAAAACAAAAGAGAAAAATAAATTGTGCTTTCCCCCATAGCTGCAGAAATATGGGAAAACATCAGTATGACCAACTGTACAAGTTCCATGCTACTCTAAGCACTCAGTAAAATAAAAATAAAATAAAGCAGTAATCCTTACCTACTACTGCATTCATTTTGTTAATATGGAAACAGCCGTTATTTCTTGTTAGGTTTCACCTTTTTCTTTATGCAGAATGCCCAAGACATTTCTTGATTTTGATTGGTGTACTACATTGAAATGTAGGCTTAATAAACCCTTCTGTAATGACCTGGAATGCTATCTGTTAGGTTTTGGGGATGGACACACACACACTCTCCCTAAATGAATGGAACGTTATACATGTCTCATGTGTACAAATATTATTTAAAAAAACTTTAAAAAACTTTCATTGCTACATTTGTAAAACCCTGTACAGAGGATTTTTCACTATGTGCCTAGCTTTGGTGTCCATTTTGCTCAAATTTGAAAACAGGTGCATGATGACAAAAAAAGATAGAATCAGAAATAAAGTATATGTAGAGATGACTATTTTATATTACATGGCCCAATCCTGTATTTATTTTCCTCCCTTTTTGAAGTATTTATAAAGACCTAGTTGAAGATGGCTGTATTTTTTTGTTAAAATATTTAGTAGAATTGTGCCTTTGTCTGTATGTGAATAAATGCTGTACATTTTGCAATACACGTCAAGTGTTATGATTTGACATCGATGCTGCTACTTCCACAAGATTCCAGAAGCAGAAAAGCTTTTCGGCTAGACTTACTCTTGCAACTGGTGCCAAGGTGGCCCATCACTTTCCATCCCTACTTGGTGGAAATGCTAGGAGTCTGGATTTTCTCTTTGCTCTTGGATCTAATCTTATACTGAGGATTCCCCCTTCTCTGTTCATCTCAGTAGACTAAGGATGAACAATAACTCATCTCATTCCTTGTCTTTCAGCCCATTGCAGTCTTCCTACAGTTCTTTTTTCTCCAACCCATCTCAGTGAAGCTGGCCTTGGCTCGCTGCCACCTCTTTGCTCTCTTGTCTCACATTCCTTCCTACTCTCACTTCAGTGACTCATGCTTACTCCATACATTTTACAAGGCAATCTCTCCCCTATTATTGTATTGTAAGAAGCTTTCTTTCTCAATGAAATTGTGAAATTTAACCATTATTTCCCCCTCCTGTAAGTACCCACCATGGTACTCCACTATATAGACCCAAAGTCTTGTGCTGCACTTGCAAGCTCTTGCCAATTTGGCTAAGGTGCCAGTTTTCTGAGGCAGTTCTACCAGATAACAGCCTGCACTCCAGCAGAAATAGAACCCAGGGTTGCAGAAGGCCAAAGTTTCCCTGTCATGATGCTAAATTCCTTCCCATTCACTCATTTCTGAAAGGCTAATTCCCAGCCAAGTTACTCAGATGTGTGTGCATTGGAAACAGATGTCTCAAGCCATAATGCTAAAAGCCCTTTTGATTCTTTGGTAGTTCCTACATTATACAACATGGAAATGCAATAGTATTCTGAATCCTGTAAATAACAACTTTGAAGTATTCATCTGCAATAGGAACTGTTTGTATATCCACAAGAATTTGGGGAACCAGAAAAGAGTAGTCTTACTGGTGTCAATTAACATCTAAGGAATAAATAAAGTAAAAAAATAAATAAAATAGCAATTTTACAAAGGCCAATTTGTTTTCAAATTCAACACCTTACATGGGAAAAAATAGTTTTAAAATGCTGAGTTTATTAACACAACATTAGGTACTGTCAGTTGTAAAAAACCTTAAAATTCAGCAATTGTGTATTTCAAACTTTGTGGCAAAGTTTTCTACCATAAAACAAAACATGTTATATAAGGGAATCCACCTTTCCATCTAGCTTTAATTCACTTCAATATGTATTTGCAGTTACCCGCTTAATGTTTATCGTGAAGAAGCCACAGTGATTCTCTTCTCGGGTAACAGTGATGCATATTTTTATAGAAGTCACTCTGTGCATGATATGTCCTAATGCTGCTCTTCAGCAGCCTCAACTTACATGTTGCATGGAAGAACAATATATTACTTTCAAGTATTTTCCAACTCTATCAAGGAGGCAGCCTTTTTCCTCTGCATTGTAATTGCACTGAGCTGTAATTAAAACAAAACAAAACAATAATTTGTTTCTTCAGTAGGAATCTTTAAACTAATTGGATTATAATGCAAGCTGAAGTACAGATAAAGTGAGGGAATTATTTTATTCTGCTTCTACAATATACTTAAGGTGTGTGTGTGTGTGTGTGTATATATATATATATATATATATATATATATTCAAATGATTCCTAAGTTTTTTTCTGAATAGTTTATTGAGTGAAAGCCACCTTCATTATGAATACATAGAGGAATTGCAGAGTTACCAATTTTAAGAGTTGCATACCACACTTCATAGATCTTGGGATAAAAATCACCACATAAAAGAGAAAAGCACAAAATGCATAATACAAATAAGAACAAACCAATAACTTCCCATCCTGTCCCCACGTACAGCTGAACTTTCTTCCATGGAGATGTTTTGACTTTCATCCCAACAGAGAAAACTGAAACACTAATTTGGTTAAGACTCTGATTCAGCTCTTCATTAAATGATCCAGTTTGAAGGCTGCCCAGTTCAAAGTGTTGGTGCTGACCTCTAAAACCCTAAGCTGCCTCGGCCCATTATACCTGAAGGAGCATCTCCACCCCCATCGTTCAGCCCAGACACTGAGGTCCAGCTCCGAGGGCCCGCGGGCGGTTCCCTCACTGTGAGAAGTAAAGTTACAGGGAACCAGGCAAAGAGCCTTTTCGGTAGTGGTGCCCGCCCTGAGGAACATCTACCCATCAGATGTCAAGGAGATAAACAACTATCTGACTTTTAGAAGACATCTGAAGGCAGCCCTGTATAGGGAAGTTTTTAATGGTTGATATTTTATTGTGTTTTAAATATTTTGTTGAGAACTGCCCACAGTGGCTGGGGCAAACCAGTCAGATGGGTGGCATATAAATAATAAAATTATTATGATTAAAGATTTTTGGTTATGCAGCTGTAATAAGGGTGCTGATCTGATTTATTTCTAGATACCTGTTGAGATGCTGTGGTTGCCCTCTCTTCTGCCTGGCTTAGTCGCCTTTGAAGTCTGTTGACTTTCTCTTGATGTTCCATCATTAATTTTTCATTCTGTATAAATGAAATACCTCATTACAAATTTAAGTTTCTGTTATCAGATCATACATATTTCAGGAAACAAGGTTTAAGGAAGAGAAACTTGGTGAATGGCAAAGCCAGGAACCGACTAACAAAGGCAAACAAGGCAGGTTGCTCCTATGCATTGTGTCTAACCTTGACAGGGATTTCCAGTCTTCGGAATCTCATGACGCAACTCTTATATAAAAAACAATTTTAAGGAAGTTACAAGTACAAATTTCAACAGGGAAGGGGTGGTGCTGGACTCCTGAGATGCTTCAATCAGTTGGCCTTCAAAGGAAATTAAGGACAGATGATAGGCTGTCCAGAGAGGCAGAACTATGAAGATCAGTACTTAGGAGGGCTAATTGTGACAGAATTTTTTTAGTTGTTACAAAAATTGAACTAGCCATTGCAGAAAAAAATGACAAGCTAAAGATCACAGAAAGGAACCATTACCTAGTAAAAAAATTAACAGTGCAAAATTAGCTATGAACGAAGCTGTATGTTTTAATAATAGTAAAATAAATGTTTCTAGCATTTTCCCCAGTGTGTATGATCACAAATAGGACAGAGTTTTCCAGCTGAAAACTACTCTAAGCAAACAAATGATGTGTACCAAGAGAGTTCAAGTTATACAAGATGTACATCTAGTTAAAGCACAGCATTTGGATGAGGATCATTCTCTTACCTCAATAACCTTTTCATTTGTTCTTTCCAGCTGACAAAGTACCTCCTGGGTGTAAATTTTTTGACGGCTCAGCTCACTTCTATGAAACAAGATCAAAGAAACTCATTAATGAAAATCAACATATATGTTGACCTAACTCATTTCCAGAGGTATATGGGACAATCATATATCTTTCAAATTCCTTCTTTCCAATGAAGTAGGAAAAGGATAGTACTTTAAGATACCAATAATGGCCATTTTTAGTACTGTGACAGTACTGTGATAGGACAGATTCACAACGAAGAGCAAAACAACAACAATTCTGAAACCTTACTTTTAACAAAAATCTAAAATGTCATTCATTCACAAAAATAAAAACTTTTCATTAAGGACAAGGGACTTGTGGATTTCCAGGTGTTGGACTATAGCTCTAATCATCCCTGACCACTGGCCATGCTGGGTGGGCTAATGGGTATTGGAATCCAACGGCTGGAATGCCACATCCCTCCTTAATGTGATAAAATAAGCAATATAATCCTGTGGACGGTGTCCATCAAGTATTAACCTAGATACCACTTATGTCATGGTCTCCCTACAGGGACACAGGGGATCCTGGGTAAAGCTGTACCTTCCAGAGCTAAAAAATGGGAGCAAACAGTCCACTAAACTCAAGGAAGATGTCTGTTGACTGTGCAAGGTTCTAGAGAGTGCACATGCCTTCCCACTCAGTTTTCTTCTCATCAAAGTCTGAGTAGCAACTCAGTTTTTGTTGTACAGCTAGTTTGGAGGCATTTTAATTTTCATTACTAGCTATGGTTGTTTGTCTTATTCTTCGTATTGAGCAAAGTAGCTCCTGCAAGAAGATTCACACTGTGTACAGGAAATCTTTACCTCTGGCCCTGGCATCTTGTACCACTGAGCAAATGCCAAAAGTCCTGCCTACTACCTCAAATTGATTAAAGAAGCTTGTAGAAATAGAACACCCTATCTCTGTGAACAGGCTTGCAAGCTTGAGAATGAGGCACCCCAAGCCCTTCTCCTGCAATGGATCTTGTCCCAAATGCTGGTTTGTCTGACCCAGGGTTTCAATTGCCCTACAAACGGGAGGATGTGCAGCTTTTGATGAACAATGCATTTTTCACACTCACGGAATACTGAAAGGAACAATGTGTTATAGGAGTGCAGGAAAAATCTACGCAGGCACACCTCATGTGTTATTTTCTATTTGTTTCCAAGATCCACAAACGGGGGAATCCTAGAAACCACACTGTCTTGGGCTCCAGGACTCTCACAGCATTGTTGTCTGTATTATCTGAAGTACTATGAGGAAACTATAGTCCACTACTCATCTTCCAGTGGCTCAAAAACTGAGGCACCCTGTACACATACAAGCTTCTGCAACAAACAGCAGTCATGTTACCAAAAGCTTGTTCATCTTCACACCTTCTATGCTTTATCTTCTTTGCCAATTAATCAACAATTGACAGTTCACCACACACAACCGGACTGAAACAATCCTTTTCACTAAATGCTGTTTTGCACTAAACACTTTTGCATTACTATTTCCCCAGTAAATGGACACCTATCATTTGCATTGATTGCTCAGTTTCCTAACCACACTCTACAACAACATCCCCACCTTATAACCATCTGTATATATGTCAAATAACACTTCATGTACCTAACAATTGAACTCTTGCACACAAAACCCTATGCCACGATACATTTGTTAGATGCGGGTGGCACTGTGGTCTAAACCACTGAGCCTAGGGCTTGCCAATGGGAAGGTCGGTGGTTCAAATCTCCATGATGGGGTGAGCTCCCGTTGTTCAGTCCCAGCTCCTGCCCACCTAGCAGTTCGAAAGCACATCAAATGCAAGTAGATAAATAGGTACCACTCCGGGAAGGTAAATGGTGTTTCCGTGCGCTGCTGTGGTTCGCCAGAAGCGGCTTTTTCATGCTGGCCACATGACCCGAAAGCTGTCTGTGGACAAACGCCGGCTCTCTTGGCCTATAGAGCAAGATGAGTGCGCAACCCCAGAGATGTTCGCGACTGGACCTAACGGTCAGGGGTACCTTTACCTTTAACATGGCTACCCTTTTGCGTTTGGTAATTCTAAAATACTAAAATAGTGAGAAGCAGTCGTCGTCCTCCCACCAGAAAGGTGACATAGTATAAAACTATCAGAGCGATAATCAGTCCCAATTGTTCCTACATATTCCAGAGAATTTGCCTCATTAAAATTGGTAAATGAAGTTTGCAGAAAACTGCTCAAGTGTCTACCACAAAGGCTTATGTGTGGAAAACAAAGGTGAGCTGTTTAGTAGTAGAGCAGAAAAGATAATAAATCTGCCAGCTGTGGGAAGTGTTTAATGCAAAATTCTCATGTGACACATACAGCACATTCCAGATGTTTTTCTGTTGACTTATGCCGTAATATGCTTCAGTTATTCTTAGTAATTATATATTTTGTAGACTTCCAGTACCTGCAGCTGTTTCTCATCCTGTTAACATTTTTAATCAATATCTTAAAATAAACAGTTATGGCTGCCAAGTATTACAGAATTCCAGCCAAAAATAACGTGGTAGAAATGAAGGGGTGGGGGACTCAAAGGTCCCTAAATATGATGTAATTTATTTAATAGACTAGATGGTATGTCAAAAGAACACTGCTCTAGCTAATACCTAATAATGAACAACTATACTATCCCAGAAGGATCAGTCTTGGAAATCATGAGAAAGCTTTACAACCAAAAGCTTAAAGATACAAAGATACAACCATGATTCAGAAAGAACGCCTATGAAACTCAAAACTGATTTATTCAAAATAGTGTTAATTTAAAGGGATCCAAACAGCTGCACAGGAAGCTTTTCTCTGCCCCCTCTCCCATGCTGCATCATTCACTGCCTGAAATACTACTCTGAGAAGTTGGAGAATCCTGCAGGGAAACATCTGATGTGGTACAATGAGCTCCTGTCAGAGGAAGAAACTGCAGGCACTCCAGTGTGCACAAAGTGACTGGCATCCTGGCCTTAACCTGTTAGTCTGTGCCTAGCCTCAAACACCTAAGTCTCAGTGGATTCAATAGGAATTACATTTCCCCAGCTGAAGAAATGTTTATAACTAAAGTGTAAGATTAACAGCTATTCTTACTTGATTTTGAGAGAGGAAGGATAGTATAGAAATGCTGGTGATAATGTTATTACGATTAATAATAGGTTGGCTCATACCACCACGACCCCAAACTCCTCTGTGATTTCACAGTACAGTTTGTAACTGCAGTAATGAGCAAAATGGACTGTAGGATTACAGGTCATTATGATAGAAATAATGCCACTGAAGATACTGGGGAATTTTTGAAGAGCAACACAAACAATTTAAGTGACCCATTTTCATTTATTCCTGATTTTTATAGCCTGCTTTTCAGCCAATTAACTTCCAGAGTGGCTCTCAACATGATAGGGCTCCTTAGTAAGGTGAAAGGATTTTAATAAATGAAAGGCACTGAGGTCACTTTTCAACATTAGGAGCATGCACAATTAGCATACGCTGAATCTGCATTATCGAGATCCGAGGATCTTAAGACACTTCAAGGAACTCCCTTGGAGACTTGTTAAAACTGAACCTGGAAATTCTAAAAGACCTTCCCTTAATGCCTGCGGCCACATGACTCTATGTACTTTAATGGGTATTTTATGTAGGATTTATCTGTTTGTTTCAAGTATCTCAAACTTTGGGAATGGGTGTTGTAAATTGGCATGCGTGTTAACACACACACACACACACACACACACACACACACAATCTCTCAGTCCTATCCTGAACAAGAACAGGATTACTACTCAATCCTTTAAACCTATGTAACCTTAAGTGATGATGTAAGTATAACTGCCATGATAGTATAAGGGAGTCCAAGAAACAGGTGGAGTTCAGGGTATGGTGGAGAAAAAAAATGATGAAGTTGCTATCTTAGTTAGAATTTTATCCTCCACTGGGAACTATGAAAGCAAATATCTACGCCATAGGAGCCCACAGAAACCCCAAATGATCTCAAATAGGCACCACAGGGTCACAGTACAGATGGGGCTCCTTACTGGCCAAACTACCCCCACTCCATGCACCTGTGAAAACAATGCCAAATGCAGTAACCAAATAGTATATAACATATAGCCACTATTGCTACTGCTTGGCAAACACTTATGACTTTACCTTAAAAGTTTAGAGCTAATGAAGGTGTGACAGAGGCAGGGCCAGAGTGGTATGTAGCTCTGTAATAGTAAGAGGCAGTGCCAGATTTAGGGTGGTGCGGAAGGTTCCCCTGCACAGGGCAATGAGCTGAGGGGGCACAAAATTAAGAAGATCCATTTGGGGGCACCACATTTCGGCCTCTCACAGAGTGCCATATTACAAAAGATAACCAAATCCATCCTGTAAGAGGATAGGTGCAGAACTCTCCTTGCATCTGCTGCTTACCTCCCCATGAGTTGTGGTATGGGAATTCAGTTGAGAAAAATAACTGCCTAGGGAGGAGAGAAGGTGCAGGTGCATCTTTTCTTGTTAAATCAGACTATGCTACAATTTCCAGGTCCTGACTGCAAATGGGACTTCCTAGTTTGAGGCGCTAACTACAAAGAACATTCAGTAAGCTTCTTCTAAGCCACCTTTGAATCTCACAGGCACTGTTTCAGAAATAAGCCAATTAAAGTTATTATGAACAGCTTACTGATTTTTTTGGGCACACCACCATGTTTCCCCCCCTCCTTTGAGTTGAAGATTTAGAAATACCTGCATACAATGATCAGAGCTCCATGTTGCAACAGAATCTGGGGTTTTCACAGCTAAACACTTATTCAGATTCAGCAAATACTGACTCGGTTGCTATTGCCTGACCTCAGTGACCACTTTGGGTGCTAATACCCATCTCCTGCAGCTTGACTGCATGAGGCATTGATATTGCTCTTCCACTGCTCTACCACCTCCTTGAGCAGCACTGTTGATTTTTGGAATCACTTCAAAAGTTAATGAGAACATGCCATGTTCTAGCCACTGTTGAGAAGAGGCGATAAGGCAGGGTTTCTTTCCTTCCAGAAGCAGGGCAGGGTTGAACAATAACCTCACTTTCCAAGAATAGGATAGATTTTATAGTTTATCCTGCTGCATCTTAAGCTGATTCAGAGGACCAGGCTCCATTAATAAACCTTTCTGAACTGCAGTGGGGAAAGAGTTTTCCCCACAGCAATGCTTATCTATTGGAAGATTTACATCTACCTTCTCGAAGATTTGCTCTGTTGGCAGCTATTATTTCTGGACAATCACAAAACAGAGGAATGTTAATTAAAATCTAAACAAGAACAGTATCACACCTACATTTCCTGTCTGAATTATGGTCCCAGCAGATCCATACCCAGCTGCCAGCATTTGTTAAAAATGCCAAACAAAATTGTATTACTTACTTTAAACTATTTATTCTGGTTTCTGTAGCTTCTGTTAGTTTCTTTGTTTCCTCCTTCCACCGGTTTGTTGCTTTCTGTTGAGCTATCAAGAGGCGTCTCAGCTCAGCAGTAGACTTTCGATGCACGTCTTCCATCTCTTTCAAACGAACTTCAGACCCATGCTCTTTTATTATATGCTCATTCTCCATTATGCTTATCTATAGAAAAAAGTAAAATAAGTTTAAAGCCTCACATTAGTTCACGGTAGCTTTTGTCTTTTCACTAAAGGACTGAAGTTTGTTTGTTTGTTTGTGTGAACATACTGACAATCAGGCTATATCTATCTGCAAAATATTACTGGACTTTTAATTGTGGATATAAGCTGAAAGAATTCATTTCAGAATGAATAACTAATTTGATTGAAAAGAGAATGCAGATTGTCACGCTTGGATCACCCATGATGAGTAATAATTGTTTCTAGGTGTGCAGATCTTTCATCCTTTACTCATTTCATCACTGAATGCTTGAATCCCTGCAGTAAAAATGCTGTATGAAGCCCTGATTTATCTTTTAGGTATCAGAGCAAAAACTTGAGGCTGTCCCCAAGTCTCCATCCAACAACAGCTAATTAGTTCAGCCAACTATTACGCAAACTCCACGTGTAAAGTGCCGAAGTGAGCAACTGAAGGGCAATAACCAACTATGGAAGGAAGAAGACAAGTTTATGTGTAACTTCGCTGCAAAGAAAAGAAAACGGAAGAGAACGGAATGGAAGAGAATGTTAAGGAATTAGAGGCAGATGATAAGAAACAAAAAACAGGAATCTTCTCTTACAAGCACAGCATATAAGAGAAGTAGGAAGAAAATGAAAGGGATAAGCAGTAGTGGATCTGAATCATATCAAAATTAAGGTTGGTAGAGTTGCATGTACAAAATGCTCCTTATCCCCTTTTTTAAAGTGATGTCAATAGGCTTTAGGCCAAAAATCCCCTTGCATTATATTGTGTTTTGCATTTTCTAGACATTTAGGCTGTATATCTCTCGTTATAAAAGAAGACTAACATGTTAGTCTGTTTGCATTATGTATGATTTTTTAAAAAGTTTTTGCTGTCTGGAAGAAAATTACTTGATTGGGAAAAGAACCAAGTGGCACATAGTTATCAAGTCCTCCTAACTACTGCCTTCAGACACTGGAACATTAATGGAAAAGTCAGTTGTGTCCATATCTTACATAGCTGGGTTGACATGTGGATAAGAAACATTCTTATAATTGCAAAAGGTAATTTTAGTATATTTTGAAAAATATTTTGAAAAATTGAAGGAGACGAATAGAATACAAAGTTAAGGAATATTAAACTATGGCGATAGAGCTGTCGTGAGAAATTTGACACCCTGTCTGTTTCCTTGTACACAGATTTCTCCTTTCATTGAATCTTCGAAGATGTGACGTCAAAAATAAAATACCATATAAACGCAAATACCTTTAATTTTGCAGCTTGTTGTGCCTCCACAGCCAGCTTTCTCAATTCTTCCATTTCTTTTTGAAACTGCTCGTTCTCTTGCTGGAGTTTTAGGCGCTCTTCACTGACAGAGCCACAGTTCTTTCTTTCGGATTCCAGAATACTTTGCAACTTGTAAATCATTTCCTGACCACTGTTTCTCTGTTCCTCATAGCTTGAAGTCGAGGAAGGGAGGAGAAATTCACAAACAATACTTGGTAATCCATTATTGAATGGAAAGGTAGGATACAAATATGTTAAATGAATGCACAGAAATTAATATATTAATAAAGCTGAATGCATAACACATACAATGTTCAGTAGTGTGGAATTTGAATGATCAAAAGGCTTGACAACTAAAAAGCGAAGTATTCCCCACTAAGTTTCATTTTTTTTGGTATGGAGCCTCTCTGCTTAGGAGGACTTCCCTGTTTATTACAGTTATTATATGGGAAGCTCTGGACATGCCTTGAAACATTCTCAGGGCTTTGAATGAGAGCAAATATGAAATACAGCTAGAAAATTTTGGAGCAGGTTACATGAATAACTTTTTTCCACCAAATAAGCTTACAGCTGAGATCATTCTTGTTGATCTTTCAAGGTTTCATAAGGTGGCAACAACAATGAGTGTCTCTTCCATTGCAGCCCCCTTCTTCTGGAAATCACCTGCCCCAATATTGGTTCAAATATTGCTTTAAAGCTGCAGTCTTAGAGACACCTTCCTGGGAATAACTCCCACTGAGCACAGTATGACTTACTTCTGTGTAAACATTCAGAGGGTTGCACTGTACATTATTTAGCTTCATAACATTTCAGAAGACTATGGGAGGGTATTGAACTTCATGGTGTACTATTTTAAATATGAGCCTTTTCATCTTCACTGTGATGTGTTTTTTGAATGCTATTACAGTAAGTGATAGTATTTTTTGAATGGATGTACTGTGCTATGATATAGGGAGGATAATTTGATTAAACTTGATATTAGTAGAAGAAACTCAAACTGTGTAGGCAAATAAAATTATTCCTGCAGTTTTGCAGCTACAGCAAAAGTTATCCTAGTTAGCTTCAAGCCTAGCCTAAGGGATATGAATATATTACCCCGAAAAAAGCCTTTACCAAGTTACAAGTAAAAGAAGGACCTTCTGTTTTCTATAGTCACAGTGCTGCAGGGCCTCCCTCACAGAGCATAAGTTATAGTGAAACACCTGTAACAATGTGACTCTTTTCTATTCAGTTGTAATGGGGGGAAATGCTTTGCAATTCCTTCCTTCTTAGCTGATCTGAAGCATGATGCTGTCAGCAGCAATAACATTCTAAGAGAAATGTACTCTTCTTATAAGCATTCAACACTTGTACACACACCGTGGCAGGTTCTGTGTGGTCAGAAATAGGTTGGCTTCAACAGCATCCATGACAGCAATATATGTATTTCCTTAAATTTGTGTCTTGGAGGAAGTTTATCTAAGGCTTCTGTTTCTGAGAGATTATATAGGGCTGGTTCTACCTGCTGTATGAAGCCATACAACATGACTGGCTTCAAACTTTTGAGTATTTACTTTTGTTGCTTTCATTTACTAGCACCACTTTTATAGTGCATACTCATTATCGTTTTCAGAAAAAGTCAAAATTAAAAGAATCCTACTTGTTCAAAACACACACACTATAATGATAGGTAGTGATCTGAACTCTTGTATTGCTTCATAGCTGACTTTAATGCCTCCATGAACTTTACTAACAATAAGTACGCACTTGTGTAACTGTTATACAGTCAGACTCATAAGTTACGTGTTTCATGTTACTAAGCAACTGGGCCTAGATAGTAAAATCTGCCTGTTTTTATTTTAAAAATTGGAAAGAGACTGAGTGCCCACAGATTATGAGACTCTGGGCTGCAGTCTGCTCAACCCGTATGTAAATTTGGCATTGATGAGCAGGAAGAAACCAATGTGAGCATCATGTTTCTTAGGGTGGCCATACGTCCAGGAAAACCCAGACCTGTCCTTTTGCGGGGGCCAACATGCCCATCTGTGCGGATTTTTACATTTTAAAGGAAATATCTGGGTTTTGGGGCTTAGACTGCTCTGTATGCTCCAGTCACTGCCAGCCCAAGCTGGGGAAAGAGACGCATGGGAGCTGCGGTGGCGGTCCTGTGTGCTTATTTCCATGGCTCGGGCTGTCCTCTTTTTTGCTCTTCAAGATATGGCAACCCTATCTAAGTTTCTGCTCTTCCTCCTTCCCCTCCAGTATGACAGAGATTAGTTGCACTTTCCACAAAACCTGACTTGTTATGCATGACACAGAGATCATAGTTTAAAATGAACTCTAGTTCAGTTTCATAACCCATGGTTTGCAGCTGGTTTGTTTAGAAACTGGCCAAACCTTTCTTGAAACCACAATTTCTGGTTTGCACATGATAAGCCAGGTTTCATGGAAAGTGAAATTGTGCCAAAATCCTCTTCCTGGCTGCCTGAGAGAAAGGGTAGAGCATGCAACCCCAAGATTCCCACCAGCTCATTCAATGCTTGTGCACGTGATGTTAAACCAGGGTTTACCATAACATGAAAAGATGGACAATGGATATAAAAACAAATGACAAAAGTTTCAATTCAAGGGACTTTCCAGTGAAGTATTACTGAATGAACGTCAGCACTTGTTCATAAGTAAATAGTGATTACTTACTTCATTTCAAGTTGCTTAATTTTGTTTTGTGCTGTTTGTAGACTTCGTTGCAAATCATCTTTGGCTAGTTCAGCAATGAGACACCTTTGGTAAAGCTCTTCTAGTTTTCTAGAATCGCCTTCATTTCTTCTACCTTCACGGTACACCTGATTGAAGTGTTTAAAAAAGAAAATTCAGGTAGATCCTTGTAACAACAACCACGCCACTGGTGTTACACAATCAACCACTTTATAGTTCATAGTTTAAATTTCAAGATAATGGAATTTCATTTCTACAACGACTATCCTTTTCCAATGGAAATTATCCCAATACCTATTCTGTTATCTTTCTGGCTTCAGACAAGAGGATTACAGTGGTACCTCAGGTTACATACACTTCAAGTTACATACGCTTCAGGTTACAGACTCCGCTAACCCAGAAATAGCACCTCGGGTTAAGAACTTTGCTTCAGGATGAGAACGGAAATCGTGCTCCGGCGGCGCAGCGGCAGCAGGAGGCCCCATTAGCTAAAGTGGTGCTTCAGGTTAAGAACAGTTTCAGGTTAAGAACAGACCTCCGGAACGAATTAAGTACTTAACCCGAGGTACCACTGTACTTTACCCAAGCTTTTCATAGACTAGTTAATGTATTAATTTGATTATAATTATTAGTATGGTTGACCCAGTTAGGATATGTGAACTGCTTTTGCTGCTTTTGATTGCTTTTAGCCCATTTTTAGCCCATTATCTGCTGCTGTTGGTTTTGTACTGATATTTATTTCTTACAATTTATTATATCCTACCTTTTAGGATACAAATCCTTGCAAGATGGCCTACAAGAAATATTAAAACACATAAAGCTCTTCAGCAAATATCAATATATATATATATTATATTGGCTGGGGAAAGCCAGCCAGATGGGCAGGGTATTATTGGTTTTATTATTATTGAAAGGCATGAGGATCCTTTGCCCAGGGAAGCTGGTGGTAGGACCTGGTGGGGAGTAGATACCTCAGCTGGAACAGACTGAGGTGGTTTCCTGCTTCCCTCTCTCTCCTATATTTTTGTTAAAGTGGATTTTACCTTCTTGTGATCTGCCTTGAACACTACTGTGAAGCAGAAAGGCAGCATAACAGACTTTAAATAAATTGTGTGAACTGCTTACCTGTAACCCTCATCTCATCAATCTGTATAATTTTTTGCTCATACTCCTTTAAGGTTAGTTGCATTTTTCACCTAGTCTTTTAAATGGGGGTTTTCTAGAAGACAAATTATAGAGAAATGCTCTTTCACAGAAAACAGCTTCTGTAGTCAGAGTAATTACTTTCCTTACAGAAACAGCTTATTGCAAGAAGCAGGATGATGAATCCATGGAATCTGCTCTGCATATAGAAATCTTATATCACATAGCTAAATCTTGCACTTAGGCCTTGCACATGGAAATTCATGTGGCATTTTTCTTTCATTCACTGCCCTCTGGACTGTTGTCATTTTTATAATTCACTGTTAAGTTAATCTTAAAAATGTTTTATGAAAGTTGCAGCAAGAAAAACAGAGCTTGGATAAAAGTGATTTTTGGTAACAGATTACACCCATCTTCTAATTCTTCAATACTTTTTTCACCAATTCATTGGGTTTTTAGTTAAACAAAGGATATTGTCACTGGATAGTTCATGGAACTGTTGTTTTACTATGAGTAATGACATATAAAAGCTACTGGTATCTCATCTATTTGCTTATCAACTCTAGTCTAAGTTTCCAAGCGATGGTATACTGCTGAGGCTAATGTGAGGTTGAACGTTCCCAATTCAAAACTGAGCTCTGCCTTGAATTCACAATTTCTAAGTCCCAGCACCCCACTCCATATCTGAGATATAGGAATAATATAACATACTAAAGCAACAACACTTAAGTGGAGCAATTCTTATTGAACTCAATGGGGCTTACTTCAGATACATAGGGTAAGGATTGTGCTCTGGGTTGTTGTAAGGATTCTATGATAATGGGCCACTTCAGACATCATAAAACATGGTTTATCAAGATGGGAATGAGCCATATTAAGCCTCTATGCATTCCACCCTTTCCTCCTCCACTTTGAGAAGGAGGTAAGTTTTCACTTCCATTATTGACTAACCACACTTCTAAAGTGGACTCTAATCTGTAATGAATCTTAAATATTGTTTCTGAAAACAATTCAGCTTCTTAACCCATGATTTCAAGTTGTTTAGATTAACAAATCACAGTTATGATTCATCACAGTTTGTAGTATATGGACGAAATGAAACTATTACTTATAAACAACAGATGCGCATGCTTCTGATATCCCCATAGAAATGCCAGAAGAACAGAAATGAAGAAGCAAGAGCCCAAAGCTTGCTATGGCTTGATGCTGTCATTTTGAACCATGGTTCATCATGACTGAATCTCAACACCTATTTCCATGGATCTAACTCACTTCCCCAATACAGAACAGTGCCCTGAACATTTCTGCAGTTCAAATGAAATCCACAATAAGCCTGAAAGTAACTGGGGGCAGGGATAATGCTTGATACTAAGACACATGTTCTGTATTCTCTCCAGAATGCATTCTTCTTGTACTTTAACCCCCTCCTACTACCAATTATCTTCCCTAATTCTGTTACGCATTCCAGACACACAATAAATTCCATGATGCAACCTTGATCAAATTTGCTCTGCATTCTTGAGATACACATTCTATATTGTGCAGCCTCATAACATTAAGCCACATGAAACAATCCAAATTGTGGAGAAAATCTGTTTCCAATCTCTGGACTGGCACAACTTACATCTCCTCTCAATTTCTCAGGGATATCTGGAGAATCCTTTTCTGACAGACAATGGCCTACACATTAACTTATTATCTCCAGAGACAGCTGACCTATATCTTTATAAGCTAACCAAAGAACTATGCTATGGGTCAGCCAATGTAGATGCAGCAGACTAGACATTCCTACCTCAACAATAACTTCGTATTTACCTCAAAAAGGTTCCAATGTTTTGTCCTCTGTCTATTGTATCCCACATGCAAATATTAGAATTTTCAAGAAATATAAACTTAGGTATTGGCATACAGATTATCATAGTACATACTAATACATGAAAACTACTATGGTAACAGTTTTTCACCTTCTCTAGCTCTTCTTCCACAGTTTGCCTTTCTCTAGCACTCCGCTCAATTTGGATCTGCTTCTCTTCACATTCCTACCAAAGAAGCAAAAGGCAAGCATTAGGGAGGAAAAGGAGCAAACCATATACAAGTGTAACTCTGCTTGGCAAACAATGCCAGGGTTGTGTCATCTAGCACCTGGTATGTGGAGTAAGCACAAACATCACTCATTTTAAGCTTCCTTTAAGTCTTCTCTGTCTTGCATTTTCTCTACCTATAAAACAAGTCACATATATATACTAGTAGTTTAATCTTAATCAGGTTGTTCTGTTGGGACAATAGTTTTTGAAATATTTATAGCACTTGTAGCAAATTAACATACAAATAGCTTGTCATATAATTGATTATACACATGATTTTGTTTTCTCTAACACACACTCAGAAAGTCATGACTGGAACTCACAATGTATCATTGCTTCCAAAAGAGGAAGGAAGAGTTCAGAACCACAATCACAGTGTAGTATTTTGACATCCTCATTGATTTCCCTTTTTAAAATATAAGTATGTCATATAACATACTTGCATATAACCCCTTGTAGAGAAGAATGACAGGTGCACAAGACTGCTTTCACAAATTATGAAAAGTTTATTTTTTGCATTTCTTATATTTGTAGATTGAAAGAGTAAGCTACATTGTCTACTGTATATATGCAACTTTAAAATGCTTCCTTCATTTCCATTGCTTTTCATCTGAAACTTTGGCCACTCCTTTTATATCCAAACTTCTGAGAGGTAAGTGCAGTTGCCTATGCAGTGAAAATGATGTCATCCCTACACAACTGTGAGGTATCAACAGAGCTGGGCAAACTTGAAACGACAAAAAAATAGTTAGAAAAAAAGTCCTAAGGGGGAAAGGAACCTCAAACCAGCCCAAATGAAGAATGGGCAGACTCAGTGGCCATTTAATGCTGGTTAAAGGTGGAAAGGAAAACACTAAAAACTAGGTGGGAGAATGAAATCAGGAAATGTGGAAGAGGGCATAGCTGACTAACACTAAACAAAAGCATTCTACATGACATTTTGTTAGCGGATGCTGAAAACAGTACAGCAAAGGTGTCTGTATAGTATCAATGGGCAGGGAGTTCCAAAGTGCAGGTGTTGCCATGTCAAAGGATTAATTCCTTGCAAGTGTGGAAAGAATGTTATATGGCACTGTAAAAGTGCCATATTCCACAGACTGAGGTTCCACAGCCAGTTCCACAGACTGAAGCAGTCTAGTGAGCATGTACCTCTATGATATTCTGGAACACTTTAAAATATGTGAGAACTGCTGTTGTAAGTTTTTATTATAATGGTATCATCTTTTCCTGCTGGCTTTATTTTTTTATGGTTGTTGGTAGTCTTTTTTCGGTTACTAGAAGCAATCTAGAGAATACTTTATTAACAGGTGTCATACTAATGTAGTAAGTAGGTAAGAAAATAAGCACAATAAAAATACAATGCTAGAAAATTGAAAGGGATGGGGGGGGGGATATTCCACAAAAAAATGCAAAGTTGGAGGGAGGATGGGGGCAAAGGGAGAATTAAGCATTTTCCCTCACTCCTTTATCTCTTTTTATCCCTTAAATGACTCTTTCTGTTGTGTTCCCCTGTTGAACTCCTAATCCCTGTTTACCTCAGAATCCCCAGTCAGGGAGACACCTATATTTTAACATGACCTTGCATCCAAGTACAGATACAGTTTCCCTGCCCCCGCCACAAACAACACTCTTTTTATCTTTTTCATCTTCTGCTGAACCTCCTCAAAAGCACAAGTAGAAGCTCTGATGAGCAGAGAGAACCTTCATTTTTAGCTTTTTCCTCAAAAATATTTACTACCATGTTAATAAAGAGAGCTTGCATGAAAACTTGATAACAAAATAAAATGTTCACATATGTAGTACTTTGATAAGAATACACCAAAATCCTCAAATACCGTTGAGACTTTAAGACTTGTTCTAGCATTTTGAAAAATATAAAAGTTCTGCACCATTTAGTCAGATTCAGAAACAAAAGCATAAATGGTGATCAACTACTACCACCCAGCAACAGCCATTGCTGAATTTTTTTAATGAAGACTCTGATGATTCATTTTAATAATAATTTGACAGCAATCCAGTCAAAAACTTTTAAGCTTAATTTATTTCAGTGGGATCTGAGCTTTTTCCCCATCACTATTGATGAAATCCATGGGACATATGCTATGCACAACTGTGGCTGAATTTTACTTTTAGAATTTTCCTTCTCCCAATGTATGTGACACAGCAGAAAGATTGAATTCATGATACAATTTACGTTTCCCCCAAAAAAGTTTAAAGACAAAGAAGAAGCAATTCCAGTACAACCTAAGACATACCTTCTGGAGTGCATCAATTTCTTCTGCTAATCGGGATATCTGAATATTGCACCTTTTCTTTTCATTTTCTACCTTTTAAAATATATATATATGTATTGTTTAGTATGCAATGGTTAGTTTTTTCCAGTCATACAATGCACCATTAGAATAAACAAGAAGAATTAAATTTAATTAAATTGCTGCTTGCTCATCTTGTCAACTGATTCCTGGCCTGATTACAATGACATAAATATAAATAAACAAGCTAGAACAATACAGTTAATAAAACATCCAGAGAAGATAAAATATATCACAATTAACATGCAAGATAGGCCCTGAACAGCTTAGGTCCATTCTATTTGAGAGCAAATCTCCTTTTGCACACTCCCACCTATTTTCTGCCAACTCAAGGAAAGTCCTCTGCACTTCACTTGCCCCTATGACGTGTAACAACATTCCCTAGAGACTACTGCAGGCGGCCACCTGGAGTATTGGTGTTCCACTGTTTGGTTAGAACACACCAATTTGTGGGGGTATCTCTGAGCACTGATTTTGAGTACTGGGTTTGTTTGAAATTCTGGACATCTTAGTATTTGTGTATTTTAGCATTTTATTGTTTGTCTTTTTTGTTTTATTGTATTGATTACTGTTTTGGGGAGGGTTATTGTTTTGTTTGTTGCTATGCTATGTATTTTTAAAAAATGCTATGTGATCCTCAGATGAAGGATGGTATATAAATTAAATTTAATTAATTAAATAAATTCTTCCCATAAATTGCTTTGCAGTTTTATATGGAAGACTTTCTATAAATGTTTTCTCCAATAAACAAAGTTTTAAGCACAACTCACTTCCTTTCTAGTACTTGAAGCAGCATCTTGAAGCAGATGAGAAAATGCTTCCTTCATATTTTCAATCTCCTCTTCCTTTTGTTTTGCACATATCATTGCCTAAATGGGAAACAAAATGAATAGTCCTTAAAAAACTAAGTGTATTCCTGTTGAGGACAGCCAGGTAACAATTCAAAAAATTAAACAGTTACAAGACCATGGTGTTCTAGTGAACAGAAAATTAACGAACTCTAAAATGCACTTTTCCAATGAGTTTTAGTATATTTCATATTTCTACTTGTGTGTCACTCCTAAGTTAACTGTATACTATGGATTTTTTACACCATGAGCTGACTTTTGGATTTTTCATATAGTGACAACACAAAGAGAGAGTTCCACATACACTTAGATTGTAAGAAAAAATGAATTTGGCATACCTGAATTTTCAGGCTAATTAAACTTATGATCACAAGCCAAAACTAATGCTGAACCAATCAAGAGACAAGAACATGTAGACATCTTAAAAAATTGTCCAGTAGCAGCTTAGAGAGCAACTAAGTATGTTCTGGGTATAAGCTTTCATGTGCAGAACATAGTTGGTCTCTAAGGTGCTACTGGACAATTTTTTTATTTATTTCAACTGCATCAGACCAACACAGCTACCTACCAGAATCTAGAAACAGTATCTGTTTCTCAACCAACCTTCTTCTGAGTTTAAACAACTGCATTCTCAAGAGACCTTTCATTTTAACATTCCCACAGCTGAGAGATCCAATCTGAAAGTCCTTCCTTCCATTGGTGGAGCACAATAGCAATATGTATATGATCCAGTTCTTCATCACATTTTTCCCTTGTCCTCCATGCCCTTTCTTTGTGCATAATTATCCCACTGACAGCTCCCTTCTTCTGGTAGCCTTCCTCTTGCATGCAGAGGACAGACTGGATCATCCCCCTTTTCCATGTCAGAGAACATTATGTTTAGTTTTTATTGTCAAAATACAAGTATAGTACTTCAAAGTTTTAAGAAATTGGTTTCCCTCCCAAAATGAAATGGACTTTAAAAAATCTATTTTTTTAAAAAAAGTATTACAGACTATATTTTTAAAGTTGTTTGTCTCTAGAGTGCTACACTTTAGAGTTCTATTTACTACTGTACATCATACTAGCAAGATGGCTCAGAATTGACAGAAAAAATTATACTAGCTTTATACAAATAATGCCACCTGAACTGCCTTACTGGCAAACATATATGCCCTAAGATTCAAATTTTTAAAATGCTAACTATGTGATGTCACAGGCTTAAAATACATGACCCAAAGGATGATCCCTAAAATGGGAGCCCCAATGAAACATCCCAAGTTTTATTTAATGTTCAAGTAAGAACATTGCTCCAAGAGAATTCAGGCACTTCTGAAATGCAAACTGTGTCTGGTGGAAGTTACTTTTCCTGAAAGTGCATGATGAAGACTGTAAAAAATGATAGTATTACACAAGACACGATTTGCATTATAATGCTTAAAGTGTGTGACTACTGGTCAGAAAGACTTACATTATTCAGACATAATTGAACGTGTGAGGTGGCTTTAAGAAGGCCCCTTTTTGAACAGGTGGCTATTCAAAACTGTAGCCTCTCACTCATGTTCTGGATTATTCCAGCTATTTCAGAAAAAGAACCAGAGTGAATATTCGGATATGGAGAATTGGTCTCTTTGTGTTTTGTTTACCTGACTCTTTTGCAGATTAGCTTCTTCTAAGAGTTGGATGTTCTTACAAGCCTCTTCCATAGCATCATTCTTCTCCCTTTCTATAACAGTGCACTTCACAGTCAGCTCTTGGATTTGTTTTTCTAGGTTTGTTTTTTCTGTTCTTAGCTCTTTTAAATCTTCGGCAGCTACACAAAGCCTGCATATCAGAACAAGGACCACTTAACTGATTGAAGCTAAATCTAGGATTGAAACTACATTCAATTGTCAGCTCTTGTAATCTAGAGAGGACAAGGTTATATGAATTTTCATTTGCCACATTTCACTATCTTGAAATGATTCTGAAGGTTAGTTTTCAGAAGTTCAACAATTTTTCCTGGCAAAGTGACAAGCTCTTTCAAATTCAGATCTCATGACTGATATGTACATCTGTGCAACCTTAACTACTGCTATAACACCATGTGAAACTGCCCTTGATAATTCTTTCAAAGGATCAACAAGTCAAAGAAAGCTGTCTGTGGACAAACACTGGCTCCCTTGGTCTGAAAGCAAGATGAGTGTCGCACCCCATAGTCACTTTTGACTGGACTTAGCCATCCAGGGGTCCTTTACCTTTAGTGGCCACAGAATTCTGACTGACTTGGGAGATGGGGCAGGGAATCCAGAAACTTAGGATGGGAGAGAGAATAGAACAAAGTATCCTGGAAATGGGAGTACTCCAAATTACAACATTTTGATGCACATCCCAGTTGTGGTTTTGTATTCTGGTTTGCTCACTGATCACATACTACAATCATTTGTTAATTTGAACTCATTTAAAATAATCCTCCAAACTATGGCCTAGAGGTTCTTTTCTGGTGGTTTGGAAGGTTACCTGAATTAAGACTTAACACCAAGCTTTATGTGGTGTCTTATATATAACGTAAGAAAGACTTTATTCAGGAGTTCCACCAACTCACTAATAAGCATACTACTCAATTCTAAATGGAGGATATTCCAAACCTAACACTCAGTGCCTGGTATAAATTGGTCCCACTCCTGAGCACCCAAGCCTGTACATGGAGATGCACTTATTAAGATCATTTTGCTTTTATTGACAGTAATTCTCAGCACATAAACCCTTTTCACACATTCAAACGGAAAAAGCAATTTGTCAACTTGTATGATGGAGCCAGCTAAGAGATGGCAACAACAAAAAATGAAGGACATAGCTCTAAGAAACTATTAAGAATGACCTCCCAAGATCTGTATTATGTTGCTCTAGGATTAAAAACTATTCTCTTGATTTAAATTCAACTTATTTCCACGTAAGCGTGCCTAGAAACACATCCACAACACCAGCTTAACACTCCCCTGCAGTGACAAGCATCAGATTAAAAATTATAATTTAGCATGTGGATTGCTTTGTGGATACAATCAGTGCATGCAAAAAGACAATACCTGGTATAAAATCCTGCACTTAGCAACCAGGGGTGCATGCATAGTGAACTTTCTAGATTGGATCGGGATTTAACATTGATTGCCTCTTTCAGTATGGACTGGAGCAATGCCATCTTCTCCTTTAGCAACTGGTGGTGAGTTTCTGTCAAATTCAACAGAACCAGCAATCTGGTTGGCAGGTATGCATGAATTTGTGGATTGGATCTATAGTTTTTGCAAAATAGCTTAAACCTTTCCAATACCTCTAACGCATCAAGTAGAAACAGAGATTAACTTCAGAGGCAATGTTCAAACATACACTTACCACCAAGGAATGGAAGGAAAATAATAACAGGTGTCCATGCATGTTAAGAAGAATGTTCTACAGCAGTTCCCAAACTTTTGCAAGAATATCTTTGGATGTAGTTTTATATTACCTATTCTAATACTCACACGCAGCCTTCCTCAATTTTGTGGCCTCCCAGTTGTTTTGGACTATACCTCCTATCAGCCCAAGTCAACAGTGAGGGATGATGGAAATTGAAGTCCAGAACACCAGAAGGCACTGGTTAGGAAAGGAGTAAACAACCCTTCTGTGAGAAGAAGACGCCGTCTACTAATGGAAGTGTACTTTTATATCCAATACATAGAAAAGAACAGTTAGTAACAAGCCTAGTTATAAGTCTAAAAAGCTATATTCGATGAAAGAACATATCTGTAATGGCTTAAGCAACAACAACAAGAAAGAATTTGAATTTCTCAATGCTACTCCTTATGGTGCCAGAGAATCAAACAAACACACACTCCTTATATCAATTAATGTTCTACCTTTTCTCCAGTTCTTTTACGCTAGATTGCGACTGATGCAAGCGTTTGTCTGATGCTTCCTCTCTTTCCTGAGCAGCAAGCACCTCTTCTTCCTGGAAGCCACAGAAGTCATTCAGAAATTATCAGAGCTTCGCTTGAATTTTTTTAAAAACAGGAGCCAACCAACCAAAGTCTGATTAATGCCTTGTGTTTGAAATCAGAAGTAGCATGACATACCTTTCTATCTACCTGGGCCTGAAGATTCTCAATCAGTCTGGTCATTTCATCAACCTTAGCAGCTGCTGTTCTCAAGTCCAACTTGGATTGTCTACACGTAAAAATAAACACTTAATTTTTTTACTTTATTGTAAAAAAGCAGATTAGAGTTACTAATCACAATTACTTATTTCATCTTAAGTAAATTGTATAATGAAATAATATTTTCCCATACTGAAAACATTTACATTGGACCAATAAAAATGCAAGTTTGTCTATTTTGTATCTCATCCATCTGCTTTATCTGTGAATCAGTGGCAAGATTACTGCTAGAACTGCTTTCATGCAGCCAGGTCTCTATGTGGGTGCCAAACTGTCTGAAAGGAGCTGACCTCAGTGTCTCAACGAAAGCAGCATGGATCCAAAGATAACGTGGTATGTGTATGGAGATTTTTCAGATACTGAGCCCATACACGTTATAACAGCTGCAGTGCACAGAACGTACTCAAACTATGGCATTCGCTTTCACAAATGTGGCCACCAACTCTGATGGCTTTACAAGGGGATTAGACAAATTAATGAAGGATAAATCTATCAGTGAAAGCTAGTCATGAGAGCTGTATACCACCCCAGGGCTAAAAATCTTATGCCTTTTAAGGGTCATTGGGGAACAGCAAAAAAGAACTACTGCCCCCCAAGTCCTGCTTGTGGGCTTCCAAAAACCATCTGACTGGTGACTGTGGGAAATGGGCCAGATAAACCAGATAAAGCTTTGATCTGATCCAACAGGGCCCTTCTTATTTTCTTATGAAACTTCTGCAAAGCACTTTTCAGCAATAACACCATCTCTATATAAAATAGGACATACGCTCTAACAAAACTGTACAGGGAATTACGAAGTGAAGTAGAAGTTTCCATCAGCAGGTGCTACTGCAATCTGTGGCTTTCAGCAGATATTTATTGTTCACACCTGAATAATTAAAATATTTTCTCTACATATTTTACTCTGCGTTCAGGCCCAGCCCTGAGACTAAGCCAATCTTGGTCACCCTGATAAACACTCTTTTCTAAGAGCAAGAGAACGGTACTGCAGCATGTTCCTGCTTCTCTGTTGGAGGCTTTAGATACAATCTTTGTGGCTTTCAAGACCTGGGCTAGCTGCTGATTCATTACTGGGCCAAATTTAAGGTGTTCCTATTAGCATATAAAGTCTTTAACAGCTCTGGACCAACTTACTTCAAGTATCATCTTATCCATATATACCCATTGACTCCTTTGATCTGTGGAACTGGCACTTTTAAAAGTATTCCTCACTTGTAAGGAACTGATATTTTAGTGTGGCAGCACCTACTCTCTGGAACTCCCTGCCCATTGATATTAGGCAAGCATCTTCATATCTCCACAGGCCTTAACAGAATCTGGTATGTAGGTATGTATTTTCCTCAGGAGCGATCCCTCACCAAATGGTCCCAGGGCAGGTTAAAAAAATATCATAAAACAAAATCACAAAAAACAGAAATATGAGGGGGGGGGGCAGAATAGCAGGGCACAGCAATGCATCAATAAGGAAAACATCCACTCAACCAATCTACTAGGTTTGCTTACATAGCTATACTTCCACTTATAGCTAAAAACTTTAATCTGATATGCAGTAAACTGTCATGTTTCTGTGCTTAGTTCTGTTGCATGGACAGGACCATTACAGTGATACCTCAGGTTAAGAACTTAATTCGTTCTGGAGGTCCGTTCTTAACCTGAAACTGTTCTTAACCTAAGGTACCACTTTAGCTAATGGGGCCTCCCGCTGCCGCTGCGCCGCCGCCACACAATTTCTATTCTCATCCTGAAGCAAAGTTCTTAACCTGAGGTACTATTTCTGGGTTAGTGAAGTCTGTAACCTGAAGCGTCTGTAACCCCAGGTACCACGGTACATTAAAATATTTAAAATATTTATTCACTCTCATCCACTACTACTTATACAAAAAGAAGCCCCTAAGGCTGTGGCAATCAATTATTTATGCAAGTATTTACTTGCTTCTTCATGGTGACGCAAAAAAAAAAAAAAGGTAATAATCCCATTGTGCAAAATCCAGTGCTGCCATTCTGCTCATCAAATGGCTTTTGGTTCAGGAAAGGTACATGCTAATGTAAGAGAAGTGGACATGAATTTTGCTGATTCAGAATGAGTTTTCTGCCACCCGTGCTCTAGCCGTCTCAGCGCAGCTCTGAAGAAAACCACGGGGCTGCCTGGGCTCCATGCAATCGGAGAGGGCGCTTTGGAGCCAGACACTCAATAGCCCTGGTTAACTCCGCATTCCAGCGGGCCACCAGCAAATCAGCTGAAAGGCCATCAACATGGGATAAGATAAAGCATCCCCTACCACTCTCTGGAAACCATTTGGATCCATTAAGTGGCGGGGGCGGACCATCCGAATTGGTCCCACCTCCCTGCAGAGGGGAAGGGTAGCGGAGAAGTCCAGTTGATTAAGAATCAAAAGTACCACAACCACTACAGTTTAACCATAGTGGAATGATACTTAGAATATGTGATCGCATAAGCAGAAGGCACTTTCACTATTCCCAGGCAAGGTCTTTATTTTCAGATTCCCCACTGCAACCCCTCAAAAGAGTTAGGGACAAGAAGGGATGCGTAGTGCATGGAGCGCAGTGGACTAGAATTAATGAAATTTTCACTGCACAAAAACTTTTTGCTCATTCAAAAGTCACCTCTGGATATGAACCACTGTCACATAGTTTGCTGTTTCTGTGACGTTAGATGGGTTTAATGAACAAGCTAGAACAAGCTACTAGGGCTCATGAAATAAAAGTAAGTTTCAGAAATCTCATTTATACCTCTGTTGCTTGCGTAGCTGGTCCAGTTCTACATTCTGTTCTGTTACAGTCTTCTTAAATACCTGATTAAGCTACAAGAATGGAAAAGTCTTTTAATACATTCCAAAGAACAAAAAAAATAATAATAATCAGTAAACATAGTATGGTGGATATATTTTTCTTTGACACCAAGACCTGTAGCAGAAAGTTTTAAAAGTTCTGGTTACAGATATGTACTCCAAGAAGTAAGAATTTGCTTTTCAAAAAATTGCTCTTTGCTTACAGTTGACTCTAGAATGTTTAAGTCTTTCATAATTTCCCAACTTGACTATCTTCTTCACAAGTTCTCCACTTTCCATTTAAACCTCTTAATTCTCTCTTAAATGTAGCTATTTATATAATTTGCCTTTTTTATTGTATTGTCAACTTACGTCGTACTGCGTTTTCATATCATATATAAAACAACTTTGTACCCTATGCAGTGTTCATGCTCTCTTTTACAACTACTAATCATTTTCACTACCCTCTAACAGAGTTGACACAAAAAGTGAAGAAGAGAAGTAGAGGAAACAGAAAATTGTAAACCATTATTTTGAATGATAATAAAAAACTCTAGGGAATAAAAGGAAATAAGTGTGGTTTCACAGACAGAGGCTTGCTTCTTCATGGTGACGCAAATCTGACCTAATTTTCCAGAGCAAGGGTCAATTATGTTATCCAACAAATAAATTAAAACAGATTAAAAATGAAGTAGAAAATATGGCATAGTCGTTAAAAAATAAGGTAGGGTTTATAATATACACAGATAAGAATTGCCTAGAATCTGCTTTCGAGCTATTTGCATTTGTTTTATATATTTCCCCCTTTTTAATGGACATTCATATGAGATAGGCTACAACAGTTTCAGGATGTTATTATAATGTTCAGTGTTTCACTTACTGACTCTGTTTTTTCGTTGTTGAAATGCAGTTGCTTTGTTAGTTGCTGAAAGCTTGTCAATTGATCCTAAAAAGAAGATGCAGAGCATGTAATTATAATCTAAAGAATTTATCATCAACATAAAAATAAATGCTCAAGCTTAACATTTTAAACATTTAAGTACTATTACTATATTGTATACATTACCACTGGCTGTCGTCCAGAATTCTCTCTTTGACAGTTAGCCAGATATTTCAAAAGAAATACACAGCAGCAGAAAAAGCAATAATGGTGTATTTCAGTCCTTATTGTTTTGTGTGTGTGAAAGAAATGGAAAAATGTACACACAAAGTACTCAGTCAATGCCAAGCTGTGGTTGAACATTCTGCAACCAGATGTGAGGTATTTGCACCAGAACCAATAGTTGCATGTGTGTGTGTGGTAGTAATGGGTCCTATGTATAAAAGCTGTGTAAGTTAAAGGGAGGTAACCCTGCAATTAACCCCTGAAAATCTATAGATGGGTTTCAAAATAAGGAGCTTTGAAGCCATAGTAAGTGTGCTCCTTTTCTAATATGCCTTATAGTTTTTAGACCTTCAGAATTCACCGATGTCACGTTCTGAAGACAATCTCTGAAATCTCAAGGAAACGAGAAACAATCATGTTTTTGCTTTTACAAAAGCAATCCAAAAGTCAGTTAAGAACCAAATGAAGAGCTTATGGAAACAATTAAAGAGCTGCTTTGCCAAAGGACAAAAGCTCTGCCCTCAGGACAGCACTTATGCCCCCCAAATCCTGACAGAAAAGTCGGCTGGAATAGACGCACCATTCACTGGATGGTCTGAAACAGGATGTTACATGGGATGGGCATGATGGGGACAGACCATGAACAAGGACCCAAAGCCTCCTAGTTTCCCGACATGTCAATGGATTGAGTCTGAATTTACACCAGCCACATAGCTGGCATGTCCCTCCCACTGGGACAAAGAGAACAAAATTCTATCTCCCCACTTCCCATCCCAGCTGGAAGGACCCGGTATGGCTTTGATTGTGGCAGAGCAAGTACCATGGAGTCTCACCCCCACCATAAAAGAGAACTGAAGTTTTAATCAAATTTTAATACATAGCTATTACAATAAACTGGATTACTTTTTGTTTCTGACTTTCAGCAATATGAATCTGTGCTTCTGTCATGTGTGCGTGATATATCTGCTGAAGTCGCTCCAACTCCTGTGATACTGTCTGCCAAAGTTCTACTGCATGTTCCTTTTCCTACAAAAATAAAAGCAAATATAGTATATGAGAAACTTTGTTTCTGCTTAGTGCTTATGATTCAGAAAACTGAAAGTGAGATTATTATTTTTCTACAAAGCCACTCTGCATTATGCAGAAATGGCAATATATTCCCACTTGCCTCCCAAAGCAATGGTACTTATTACTTACATGTTTCCTATATGCTATATATTTAAACAGTAGGCAATTCTATTCAATTGCAACCTAGCTGCCAAAAATGGAATTCAAATGTGAAGATTAATTAATTAATTAATTCCCACATTTCCTCCAAGGGGTTCAAGGTGGTACACACAGTTCTACTCTTTTCCATTTTACCCTCATAACAACACTGAAGTGGGTTAGGCTGAGAGTGACTGACTGCTCCAAGGTCACCCAGTAAGCCTCACGGCTAAGTGGGGATTTGATCCCTGGTTCCGCAGGTCCTAATCCAACACTTCATTCACTACACCAGAACTTATTACATCATCTTCAACAGACCTTAGAAGTTCACAGATTGCCAATAAGATAAAATCCTGAAATTAAAAGCAAGCTTAAAAATCCTGACAAAATTTTACTTTGAGAAGCGCATGCTACCTTCACCAAAAATAAAAACAAAGGAGGGGAAGGGCCAATTCTGAGGAACTATGCTTTAAAACTACATACAAAAGAGTCAAGGAACCAAGGCAGTCTAGATGTTTGAATCCACTCACTTTATTTGCTAGTTGTAACTGGTCTTGAAGGTTTCTTATTATATTTTCATCCATGAATGTACCATCCCCTGAGGTAGGACCAGCTTGTAGAGCCTCCAACTGCTTTTCAACAGCCTCTTTCAATTCTTCATGCAATCTAGGTTACAAATATATAGACAAGCAATTTATTTTAAAATAGTAATCAAAGCCAATTTGATGGAAATGAACCATCAGCTGGAAAATAAACACTTCTCAAGTTTATAACAATGTATTGAATTATTCTGGAAGCTATAAGCATACTGAAATCTTTTTACAGGATATACACAAGAGAAACAAACGCTAAGAGCGGTATCTGTAGATCCCTTATGACCATATCCTGGCACAGCACCAAAGTGTTCCATGTGAACAGCAGGAATTTTCTGAGGAATTTAATAGTTCTTGCTGCGCAATGAAGAAACTGACAAGCTGAAGACAAGTGGCTGCTGATGTGAAAAATTCTGCAAAGAGGACGTTAGAAACACATCCTATAGCCATAAGACACAATTTAAGTTTCTTGTGGAAAATAGTGGGAGGAATTCAATGTTGTGAAGAAATGAAGTATCTTCCCAGGGATGTCTCTCCTTGTTCTTGGTCTGTCCTTTAGGAATGTCTCTACTTCAAAAAATGAGACCCTTTCCCCTTCCCTTGCCAGATCTGATCTTTACCGTATTTTTCGCTCTATAGGACGCACTTTTCCCCCTTCAAAAATGAAGGGGAAATGTGTGTGCGTCCTATGGAGCGAAGACGCCATAGCCCCGCGACCCTCTCACGGCTGGAGAGGTGACGCGCGGCTATAGAGGCTCCTGCCATAGCCGCGCGTCACCTCTCCAGCCGGGAAAGGGTCGCGGGGTGCTTCTTTAGTGCGCGCTTGGCTAAAGAAGCACCCCGCAACCCTCTCCCGGCTGGAGAGGTGACGCGCAGCTATGGCAGGAGCCTCTATAGCCGCGTGTCACCTCTACAGCCGAGAGAGCGCGCGCGGGGCTAAAGAAGCACCCCGCGACCCTCTCCCGGCTGGAGAGGTGACGCGTGGCTATGGCAGGAGCCTCTTTAGCCGTGCGTCACCTCTCCAGCCGGGAGAGCGCGCGCGGGGCTAAAGAAGCACCCCGCGACCCTCTCCCGGCTGGAGAGGTGACGCGCGGCTATGGCAGGAGCCTCTATGGCCGCGCGTTACCTCTCTAGCCGGGAGAACGCGCGCGGGGCTAAAGAAGCCCCGCTTACTCTCTCGCAGCTGGAGAAGTGACGTGCGACCATGGCAGCAGCCTCTCCGCTGCGCCTTTCCGCTGCTCCCTGACCTGCTCTTTGGGGCTGGTGGTGGGCTTCCCCCCCGCCAGCCCCAAAGAGCAGGTCGAAAGGAACCTGAAGCCTGGAGAGTGAGAGGGGTCGTTGCGCACCGACCCCTCTCACTCTCCAGGCTTCCAAGGTAGCCGCCTGAACGCACCTTAAACGGCACCTTGTTTTAGAGTGGGAAAACAAGAGGGGAAAAATTCTCCCCCTCTCTGCGCAGCACCTCCTGCCGCTTCGCTGAAGGGGCGCTGGGCAGAGAGGGGGAGAATTTTTTTTTCTCGTTCTCCGCCCTCTAAAACAAGGTGCGTCCTATTGTCCGGTGAGTCCTATGGTGCGAAAAATACGGTAATTAAGACAATATTGGGTTCTGCTGTGGCCTCCAAAAACCAGGCTCTCTGTTGTTGCTGGACGGACAAGAATGGAAAAAGACCGATTCCTACAGAAAAAAAAGTACACTGCACCTAAAATTCAGCATGGAATTGTTACTTGAAAATTTGGAGGCCTGGGGTACTTTGAGAGGAAGGGCGGGATACAACTTTAATAATAAATAAATGTCACTAAGTTAACATAAATCAAGTACTCCAGGTCCCCTAGGTAAACCCCTGACACACATATATTTTTGTTATGAAAGAAAAGAGTAAACAGTTCTATATCAGAAGTATTATAGATATGTGACCAGGGTTAAAAATATACTAATAATATCCATATAATATTTTGCTTGCAATTAAGTATTTCTAAATAATAAGCTTGGTGGTTGAAAATGATACTAGCAATAGTAATGCTCACTCTGAAAATGCATCTGGCAGCATGAAATCAGGGTAGGGAGAGACATTGATGGCAAAAAGAGGAGAGGAGAGGAGTGTTCAGATTGTAATCCTATACGCACTTACTTAAGAGCAAGTTTGATTAAAGTAAGTAGATCTAAGTCAGCTGCTAGGCACTGGTCGAGGCATTAAGCCTGCCTGCTCCTGCCCCATGAGGAGGGCCAGGTGACATCCACCACAGCTGGGATGACTCACAGGAAGGGCCTGGCTAACGTCCAGAGTCACCACCACGTTCCCCTCATAGGCACAGGGATAGTTATCTAACTTCTGTTATCTATGCTCTTGTAACCTCTAGGTTAGATTACTGCAATGCATTATACACGGGGCTGCCTCTGAAGACGGTTTGGAAGCTTCAGCTGGTGCAGAATTCAGTGGCCAGATTGCTCATCAGGACAAGACATATATACAACGCTAATCCTGGCCTGACTGCACTGGCTGCCAATTAGTTTCCAGGCTCAATGCAAAGTGCTGGTTTTGACCTACAAAGCCTTAAAAGGCTCAGGACTCTGCTTCTCCCCATATGAACCAACCTGGACCCTGCACTCAAAATCTGAACGACACAGTGACTTCCCACTTGTGGAATGCTCTCCCCAGGGAGGCTCGCCTGACACCCTCGTTACATATCTTTTTACACCACATTTCTCCTATCTATGGCCTTTTAAACTGTGGAGGGGTTACTGTTTTTGTTTGCTACTATGTTATGTATATTTCTGTCTCTATATTGTAAACTGCCCTGTGATCCTCGGATGAAGGAGAGTATAGAAATCTAAAAATAAATAAATAAACAAAACAAAACAAAACGCCACTCAGTGCATCAACCTTTCATTTTCCTTGGTAACTTGTTCAAGTTTTAGTCGCAATTCCCTCATCTGCACCTAAAAAAAGCAATAAATAACAGTAAGCATTCATTTTTGAATAGGTGTCACAAAACTGTTAGATTAGACACACTAAAATTAAATCTCATGCACACCAGGTAGATACACAAACACCAGTGACAAAACGGAATATAAAACACTTTTTGCTAGTTCAGCTACAGGAAAAAATGAATTATAACATTTTATAACTTAGAACAAAAACTGTTTTTAGTATTGACAATATTATTTATAATGGGTATTCAATGACAGACATACTCAAATTTATTCACTATTCAACTGGTCTACTCCGAGTAATTTCAACTGCACATGCTACTATGTCTTAAAATTTGATCTTAATAAGCTTGTGTGAAGAGCAACAGGAAAACGTTTGCACACTAGTGTGTATGATTCATACCTGACAGTACCTGAGCTGTTCATTCATTTCCTTCAGATGTCCATCATAATCAACAGCTAGAGGAGACAGTCTAATGTGGAAGTAAAAATATACAAAATAAAGACATTGGTAACACTGACTGAGCATTCAATTAGTTTAAAGGAGGTGATCTGTGGCTTGATACACAACACAATCCTTCCCATTTCCTCAGCAAAGTGCTTGTCAATAGAGGGGGATGAATCACACTGCGCCTTGTTTGGTGTAAAGAAAAATCTATTTTCATAAACGGATGGACTGCCTTTCAGTGGAAGCTCTACTGCATCCAAAATGGTAACCTTAGAAAAATTTATATCCAATGAAAATTCCATGCAACATTCACACAATTGTGCAAATAGATATAGGAAGAGTGAAAGGACTGGTCTAGTGCCTATCCAAGAGCTTGGATACTCAGACTTGCTATGGTTTCCCACATTGTAATTCCTAAGGCATGAGACACTTGTGGTATTTTGACCCTGTTTAAGAGCCATGGGTTCTCCAAACACAGCTAATGGCATCACTACCATCAAGGAAAGCCAATTAACCTCAAGTTGCACAGCATGCTCCTAAACATGTTTATTCATGAGTATATTTCACCAAGTTCAACTGGACTTGCTTCTTGATATTGCGGGGATAACCAGCATGTTCATGTCACAAATGGGTTAATACCATATGCTATCCTGCCAGATTTAGCTATAGGAAGCTAATAGAGGAAGCTAACCTTGGAAGGAAGCTAATAAAGCCTACTGTTGTATCCCAGTCAATCAGAGAAGCTCAAAGCCACTCTTGAGCTTCAAACTATTAATTTAGGACTTTCACCACAATAACTAAGCCATGTTTTACTGCTTCTGCAACTTTTCTGACTTTTATTGAAAAGCACATGAACCTGACGTTTGGAGGGTTTGTAAGTAATTTTTTAACTTACCAAACATGTGGCCTTTTCTGATGCTGGGGGAAGAGGAGAACTTTGGAAGGAACTCACAAGGACATATTTTAAAGGTCTAACAGCCTAAATTTCCATGCTTTACTTTGCTGCATATTTTGTGACTTTAAATCTCTGTTTGACTTCTCTTACCAAATAGTACTTGCCCCAAACCTGGATCCTGGCATCCAATAATTCTCTCATTTCTATATATCATTTTTTCTCTTTTGAACCAATGCTAAAATGGGTCAGCACCAAATATTAATGAGGCATAACACAGTGTTGTTATTTTTGAAAAAAGGTAAAGCACCATAGAGCACTATCAGTATACACAGAGACTTCCTTTCAAATACAGATCAAGCTGAGAAAGAAAAAAATACACTATTGTTTCCTTTTTTATTCTATATTTCCAAGCTTGAAAATAACATTTAAAAAGTGGCTGACAGAAAACAAACAAAATAATCAAACCACACTCGAAACACGGTAGTACTTTAAATTTAATTATAACATAAAAAAAACCTTTACCTTTGATTCATCAGTTCAGGTTCCATTTCACTGTTACCGCCTAAGGAATTCTTCTGAAATGAAACTATTTCCTTTTAATACTGTTACATATTACCACATATATTTAAAAAGTGAAGCATATTTAATTTTCTAAAATCTTCATGTTTTGGCCAATCCATTCCATATGCACTGATCTTTAATTCCATATTCTGCTTTTACATTAAAATGATATGTGTCATTTCAGTTCTTCTGGAGATAAACACAATCTTTTTCCACAGCAGAAAGAAAGTCTCCATCTAAAATGACTAGTAGTGTTCCAAATGATGATTCACATACCTCCTTATGATTAGAAACTAGAACAGGGTGAAATGTTATCATCTACACCCATGTAAACATATTAGTTTCTATAGTATTACAAATCTGTGGCACACCACTCACTATAAGTGAGAGCCAGCCTCTTGTTGTACTATGAATTTGTTTTGTTTTAGAAAAACTGTGGATTAGCAATTATTGTTGATCTATAAAGTTATAACCTGGAAGCATCAGTAAAGCTTTTAAATTTGTAGTAGCATCTGATCAATATACGGTTATTAAAAGGTCTTACTTTTCAGTATTTCCCCAGTCAACCTCAGAACAATTACAAAAAGGCCCTTTAGTTTTTAGAAATATGATATAATACAATATGTATTATAATACACACATGTATATACACACTCACTACTTCACAAGGCAAAATACCATCTCAAGGCAGTTCATAAATAATATCATACAGCAATTTTGTATTACGTAAAATATTTATAAGCTACCTTTATGAATAAAAGTCATTAAAGGAGGCTTGCACAACAACAGAGAAACTACAATTCAGAGATCATGACAAGGTATGGTTTGGTCCAACTAAGACAATAAGGAAGGAATCAGGGTGGGTGAGGGGGATAAAAGGCTAAGAGAAGCAAGTGTATGAATCCAAAGCCCATTCATGTCTCTTGTATGGATTCTGTTATTTTAATCCACAATTCTGCAGATATGTATTTATGGGCAATATTCTAAAAATTAGTACTGTCTAAAACAGTGGTTTTCAACCAGTGTGGCACGGCACGCTGGGGTGCCTTTAATGATGGTCAGGGGTGCCGTGGGCAACCCTAGCCTCCATCCCTCATTCCTTCCCTCCCTCCTTCGATGCCCTCTCGCATCTCTGCCTCCAAGTGTCTTGAATGGCTGTTCATTGCAGCATGTCTGGTTACATGCTATGCAGGCAAATAGTGCCTCTGGGGCTGGCCAGGGGGTGCTGGGTGCCAGAAGTTAAGGCAGCCTCAGAGTAAGCAACCAAGTGGGCAATGGAGCCCAAACAGCCAGTCTGCCAGCCCTTGCTGTTGGGAACGGGAAGACAAGTGAGAGGGCAGGCAGGCAGGCAGGCAGGTACCTTTCTTGTGCATGCTGTGTGCAATACCTGCCTGGGAGCTGAGTGCCTGGTGCTGAAGAAGAGCCTTTCCACCATGCAGGCCTGGCAGCACCCACTGCTGCCTCCCAAGGTAAGGTGCTGGCCTCATTCAACTTTGGCCAGTCTCTGTTGGGTCATTAAGGTTGGGGACATCCTCTTCCCAGACTCCTGTGGGGCACTGTGAGGAAGCATCTCTCTTTGGGGCAGGGGGTGGCAGCTCAGAGACCAGGAGAGGCAGCATTGGTTGCCCAGAGGACTCCCAAGGAGGGGGGAGAGGAAAGGAGGCTGAATGAACACTCCACAAGGGAGTATGTTCGAAAATGGGTGAGAGGCTGCCAGTTCTGCAGGCAAGGGGTAACATAACTGGGCTCCTGAGCCCCACAGGGGTGCCGCAGAAAGAAGGTAGTTGGTCAAGGGAGCCGTGTGCTCAAAAAGGTTGAAAACCTCTGGTATAAAAAGTTCCTAAATAAAAAAACCTGGGTAGCTTCTAACTACAAACAAACTTTTAAGCTCCTCCATGCTATAGTGTCAATAATATATGAAAACTTGGATTTGTAGAGAGGCATAAAAAATAGTAACCTTTCCAACATCTTTCTACAGTGCATCATTTTAGTGGCTTACAGCAATGTAAACACCAGGAAATAAATTTACCTGCTCAAAGGCAGTTCTTGTTAGATTCTCTGTCTGAAGTTGCTGGGGCACATCATTTAGCCTTTGATCTGAAACAAATTAATCCCTTAATTTGTAGGACTGATAGTTTATGTTATGAAATTCAACTAGAAATATTTTCTCCTAATACATTTGCTTCTTGACCTTACCTTATGAAGACAACATTTATTTTGACAACATATAACTTAAAATGCAATATAGTTTATAGATCACAGTTCTAATCACTTTTCACTGTGAATTCCCTTTCCTTTGTTATAAAAGAATGCACTTTTTCAAAAAACCTTTCGACACGAATTCAACAAAGAAAAGTTTATTGCAATCCATACATACTTATTTGAGAGTAAGTTTCATGAACCACAGTGGACCACTTCCAACTAATAATGCATTGGCTTGCACGGTAAGTAGTTTTGTTCACCAAATTTTATTTACCAATATGTTTGTTGAATTCCACCACCCAAAATCTAAGAAGATAGTAAAACATTATTTGGAGTCACCTTATTCATCTTTGCTACCAATTTGCCTAAAATAAGAGTTCACTTGACAGATTTCAAATTGGTTGGACTTTTCTTAAACTGGGGTTCTACTGATTATCTTGGAAGTAGATTTTGATGTATGTTGACTCTTGTACATTATCCTTCATGTGATATTAATCCAGTCATTTAAATAACAATATTTTTACATGTTTAATTCATTTCAACACATATTTGCTCCTTTCGTATTAGACTGGTGCCTTCTAAGTCATTTATAAAACATATAAAACTTTTAAGGAGGACAGTTTTAATAGTTTTTCAAAAGGCTATACATCCAGCAGTGCCACCTGGGGAAGGATGCCCTAGAACCTAGGTGTTACTCTAGGAAACCCATCAATTTAGGCTTCTGATACAGGTGGAAGGCAGAGCAGAGACTCTCCAGATGATCTTAACAAGCAGGCAAGATCTCAGCAAGGAGTTCTACCCTAGGCCAAGCATTTATGGCTCTCAAGGTCATTATCTGCACCAACATATTGGAAGAAAATGGAGATTGAGTAATACTGAATAACATCCTCAGAATTACTGACAGCAGTATTCTTGACTGGCTGCAGCATCCAAACATGCTTTGGAAGCAGCTCCACACTGAGGGGATTTCAATAATTCAACAATGATGTATCGAAAGCATGTGCAGCAGTGACAAGAACTGTCTTATTCTGGGAAGACTGAATTTGCTGCACTAGCTGAAGCTGAGTAAAAGCACATCTGGCAACAGCAGTATCCAAACCCTTAAGGAGCAATACTGGCTCCAGAAGTATTCCCAAAATCTGAATATTATCATTCTCCTGCCCTAGTTAGCTCTCACTTAAGGGTGTAATTGATACGTCACTGAGATGAGAGTTATCATTTTGGGGAACATTTTGTCAGGTATTTGTCAATTCAGAATTACAGTAAAACTGTATTCATTTATTTACTGCCTCTCCCAAACATGCCAGGGAGGGTTACATAAAAATATTAAATATATGGAACCTAACATTACAGTAAAAGTAGATGCTCCTTTGGGTCTGAAAACGGTATCTTTCTGGATTTGCCAAGTTGAAAATTTTAAAGGAATGTCTGGGGCAAGAGTTATGCAGGGGAAGAAGTAAAAGTGTTGCAGTAATGGATGGCAGTGAAAACAAACAGTTTTTCATTTATTGTAACCCATTCATTGGCTGTCAGTATTGAATTGATTAGGCATGCTTTGGAATTGCAAAACACTAGTAGGCAACTATATTAAGAAGCTGCAGTAGACCAAGAATAAATGTGTTTTCATATGTTAACACCTGGCTCCCAGTGGTGGCTATTAACATTTTCTGAGCATGTTAGATAAATGAAATTTAAACAGAACAGAAGTATCACAGCTTTTTCAATGATGTAACAAGAGCACCTTTGAAACTCCCTGAAAACAAATGCTTAGTGTTTCACTTTGTGATGCTAATATTCCAGCACCAATTTGATTAAGCTGTCATATGCAGTGTATTCAACAGATCTACAGTGCTAGTCTTTATGAAACAGCCACTGTGTTTGCTCTATAAAAGGAGGAATGTTTATCTTGATGTTGAAGTAACATTTTGCCTCTTTTCATATTTCTGTTTTATATACATTATTACTGTTTCATTTGATGGAAATGAACATGAACTTGAAAGGGTGAAAGATTTACAAAGCATAAGAAAAATGTAATGGAAATTCTCACAATCCCATGCATGTTACTAGAAGGGCGGGGGGGGGGGGGTTGTCCAATGAAACTCAATGTTATTAGAGTCTTAACAGAAAGTACTTCACTCAGCACAGAGTTAAACCATGGAACTCACTCCCACAAGATGTAAAAGCAGACACTAACTTTGATAGTTTTAAAACAGGATTAGAGAATTTTATGGAGAATAAGGCTATAGCTACTAACCACGTGGATATGTTCTACCTCCACAGTTTGAGACAGTATGCCTCTGTATGGGGATAGGATGACAAGTTGGGAAAATGCTATGGCACCCAAGTCCTTCTTAAAGGTTTCCAATAGGAATTTCGTTGGCCACTGCGAGAACAGGACACTGGACCAGTCAGGGGGTTCTACTGACTGTGCTCCATGAGCAGTGGCCAGCAAGTCTGGACAGAGAAATACTTTTGCCCAATCCAAACTCTCAGGCGGTACAAAGGAGGTTTGGATTACAGCCTAAGTGAGATAGATAGATCCTCTTAAAGAACAATGAGTTCACAAAGCACTTTCCAACCATTGATAAAAATAATTACAATCAAATAGGAGATACAACATAAAATTAAATACATCACTCCCACTGAGGGAAATTCAACCAGAAAGAAAAACGTAACAAATAACTCAGGAAAAGCTAAGTGAAACATATTTAGAATTCACTGAAAAACAACCAAATAGGGGCCTGACAAAGATGTCTGAGAAGGAAATTCCACAGATGTGGGGCACCACATAAAATTGTCAGTCTCTGGTGGCTAGTGGTATTTCTTCAAGGACCATAAACCTGACTCTGAGGCTGATCTTAAGACATTGGCAGGTTCGTGACAGTAGGCGATACTTCAGATAACCTAGTCCAAAACAATGTAGCCCTTAAAGGGCAAAACCAGCACCTTAAACTAAGCCCAGAAACGAACTGCTAAGCAATGCAAGTGGTACAGGGTTGGTATAATTTGAGTTGTATAACTCCTGCTAGCAAACAAATAACTGGAGTTTCCAAACTGTCTTTATAGACAGCCCTATGCAGACACTATTACAATAGTCTAATTTGGACAGAATACATTTTAAAATAACAGACACCAGGTCTGCTCTCTCCAGATAGGAGTGCACAGAATACCAGCAAAAGCAGGTAACAGGCACTTGTGGTCTTTGATGTTATCTGCACCTTCATATAGAGCAACAGCTCCAGAAGAACACCTAAGCTGTTATTGGCCCCCACTTTGTTTTTATAAAAAGAAAACTTCTGTTTAAGCTTTTCCATGAAATACATCAACTAACAGTATAGATCTGAATGAACTCATATGCAGAACTTACTTTGAACTCTTGGAAAATCAGTTGCTCCTTCCATATTTTAACCTGGAAGGTTGCACAATAAGGTTTCTGACCAAATGAACTCCCTCTCATCAAGGTAAATACAAAACCTGTAAAAGTCAGATAAATGTAAGCAGCAAAACCTACAGTAATTTACTTCCATTCGTTTCTAACTAGTTTCTAACTGAATTCTCCTCAGAATCTACACGTGTCCTATTTACAGAAAGATAGGGCATGTGGAAATAATTCTGAAAGAAAAATGCTCTATCAAACATCATAATGGAAACTCACTTTTCAAAGCTATAGTCCCATGCATGGGTGCAGCAGGCGGGCAGGGTTCAAACTGAGGTTCTGCCTTCCCTAACAAAAGGCCTTCCTTCCCTCACAAAATTCTTGGCTATGCCCATGGTCCCATGGATATCAAATATAAAACTCACCCAGCCTACAGCAGCTCATCAGTGTACCATTATAAAGTTTAAAAAGATAAAAATAAGAACAGTCCTTCAACACATCCTTTTTATTGCATGTTCATGATTATTTGTGTCCATGATGCAATCAGAATGGTCATACACCGTCCTTCACTCAACACTATTCACACACAAAAATCCACAACCATTTGTCCCTGCAAAAGTTTTGGGGTTGTCCTACTGCTTCATTTCCAACCGGTACATATGTTGTATAGAAAGTTATGGGATATCAGCAAAAAGTTACAACAAACGTTACGGAGCAAGGGGCTTTTTTTAATCCCGCTTTTGTTGTGTTATAGTCTCTCCCAACAGCAATTAAGTGGAAACACTGGGGGAAAGCATTTCAGAAGCACTAATACTAAAACAGAACAAACCCACCTCTAAATGCACCATTATTGTGCAAAAGAGCTTATTGCAATGAAAAACCCCGTCTGAAAGGATCTCTAAAGTAGACATGGATTATGCCAGCGAGATATATGACTAGGCTGGAACGTTTATTCTGGCATAAACCCATAGGAGAAATTATTATATTAAGAGGAAGCGTTAACTGAAGAAAAATGCCTCCCCACACCCGCCGACAAGTGTATGTAATACACACGTTTCTTTTCAGACGAGGTCGCCTGTTGCGCGTCACATTGCTCTCTTGGAAGAACTGCGGGGGGGGGCGGAACACGCGACCCTCTCTCTCACTCTCTTCCCACACGCGGACCGGGACTGACGGTTGGAACCCCGCCGTGCGCGTGAAGCCGCAGCTGCTCCCCGCCTCCCTAATCCCCCTTTCTGGACCAATCACAGGCCTCCCCACCTCCCCCGTAAGAGACCGGCGCGAGACACCTGGTTAACTCGCCACCTCAACGCCGCCGATTACCATAACGACCGACGGACAGGAAAAGAAGCAAAAAACACAAGAGGAGTAGAAGAAAACGAAGGAGGAGGAGGAGACGGGTCCGCATATGACGCGCCTGACTCAGGCCGCCAATCAGAATCTAGGCGAAGGAGATGACTTTTCCCATTGGTTTAAAAGGGGAAAAGAAAAAAAAGCATCACGTGCCCGCCTCTTCCTTCAGGCTGTGCGAGGAAGCGGCTGAAGAACAAAACTGAGCGGTGAGTGGGCAACCGCTGTGTGTTTGTATGAGCGCTTACGCGGAAGTAAGTATCTCCATCTCCCAGGGACCAATTACTTCCGAGTAGACCTGTTAGGCTGCAGTCCTAGCTGGGAGGGATCCCCATTAAATCCAACGGGGCCTCCTCCTGAGCAAAGTTGACTGGCAGCCACCCTATGCCCGGTCGCAGGGCTGGATTTCCTTTCCCTCTTCCTGGTTTCGAAGCAACTTGCCTCCCCAACGCTCCTCGGTGTTTTTAAAAGGGTGGCACGGGGAGCTGAAATGGTGGCAGCTGAAACTTTTTCGTCTCAAGCGGTTTCCAGAGGCAGAGGGTCCTCCCCGGCGGAAAACGTTGGCAACCGAACGGGGGTGGGGAGAGGGGAGAAGGACCTGGTTTAAATCGAAGAGGGCTGCCTGCATCGACTGCCCAGAACAGTCATTGCAATAGATTTCTACTCTGCAGAGAGGAGATAAGAGATGCTCGGGATGTGTCTCACTGCCCTCTTCATCAGTACAGTATGTCGGCATCCTGCGGAAAGAGTGATTCTTGTACTTACACACACAATATTGTGTTAGAGTGTGTATATTCCAAAGTATTAATGCACATATGAGTCAGGCAGAACTGATTTTTTTTTCCCACCCACACATAAGCACTCTCTATTGAACTCTTATCGCAGTGTGACCTACCCACAATACTGGATGGTGATTAATTGGATGTGTTAACACTTTGTGTTGCCCCTTCTCCACTGCTAGTAGTTCCCAAGTTCCTCCCCAAGTTCTGGAAACCTGATGTCCTTTGTGGGCATGCAAACGCTACAGCAGCATAGAATTGTAAAATTGTGGGGTTGGACAAGATCCCATGGGTCATCTAGTCCAACCCCCTGCAATGCAGGAATCTTTTACCCAACGTGGGGCTTGAACCCTGAGTTTAAGAGTCTCATGCTCTTCTGACTGAGCTATCCCTCAATTGGGATACAATTCGTATTCCCTCCCTAGCCCACAATTCCAACATCATGGGTCGATATAAAGCGGGACTAATTTTCTTTGTGCCCAGCAGTCTAATCTCAAAATTATTTCCCTCCAGCCATGTAATAATATTGCCCAAGCATTCCTCCTGAGCTCTTCAAACTTAGTTCTTATCATAATTAGCATATATAGCCCCCCTTACCCCAACAAGCAGACATTGACAGGATATTGGAACCAACTCACATCCTTTTTGGAAAAACTGGAGACCAAATTCCCTACCATTGACCTGCCAATTGCAGGCAATTTTAATGATGGAGCTATCCTTCAGTCAATTTGTAATTAGCTCACATTTTCCCAGTCCTGCATTCAAAGTTTCTTTTTACCACAGGCAATTAGTTAAGGAGGGAAAGGGTTAAATAGAGCAATATTTCTGCAGGTATGGACAGGAAGATGTATAATTTAGACAAGGTGGGGGAACTGGTTCCTGGATAAATCGGATGACATGTAGGAATTGCACCTCCTTTCTTGATATGCTCAACTCAACTTGCCACTCAGCTTAACTCCTTTAAACTCTTTTCTCATACAGTATTGAGAAAAAAGTTTTGACTTTTATATTAGTCACACATTTGAGTGTCTAAACTATTGTCTTTTGATTGCTTTGTGGGTGGATTGATGCTGAAGTATGAACTGCACATTATTTACAATACCTTGTTTTGTGTATTGTGTGTTAAAGTATACTTAAAACTGCTCAGGGTGATGATACCTGGAAGGCTACAGGCAGCAAGTGCAAGTTGTAGAGCACAAGGATAAGCTGATGGACCACAGAATGCCAATCAACTGCTATGCTATGTACCAGTTGGAGGCAGCCATGTAGAAGGAAATATTACAGCATTTAGGGCTTTTTAGTTCAAAGAAAATAGTGTAAAAGTGTAACAGAAGTGTAAAAAATTATGCATGGTCTAGAGAAAACAGAGAGCAAAGTTTTTCTCTCTTTCACAACACTGGCACTTAGGGTCATCCATTGAAGCTGAACATAGGAATTTTCAGGGCAGACAAAACTATGAAACTATGACATTTGTTTCCATGAGAGGCAGTGATTGCCACCAACTTGGAAGGCTTTTAAAGAAGATTCAACAAATTCATAGAGCACAAGGCTATCAGTGGCTACTTTCCCTGATGGAGGTGTTGTTCTTCCATTATTGGAGGCAGTATGCTTCTGAATACATGTTGCTGGAAACAACAGAAGAGGAACATGCTGTTGCCCTCACGACCTGCTTGCAAAGTTGCTTCCCCAAAGCATCTGACTGGCCAGAATGCTGGAAGAAATTGGCCACTGGTCTGATTCAGCTCACTCTTAAGTTCTTAGAAGATATTGCATGAGTAGATTTCCAAGACTAATTACAAGGAAATTTTATTTTTATCATAAATTTGCAGAGGATATATAGTTGTATTTCAACTTTAACATGTTCTACTTTACCCGTAGGCAGGCCATTTGTTCAGCACCAATACTGCTGTGAAAATATAACTTTATTTGGAGGATGACAGTGGATTTGCATATTTATACAAGTTAAAGTTGAGATCACTGTGGACACCCTGTGGTGAAAATAGGCATGAACAGTCAGGTACTGGAAAAGGTATGGTGTTGCAGCAAGTCATTTAATTCTCCTGCGTATGTAATAACTCTATACCAAGATCTTAATGGAACTTCCAGTAACAGATGCAATTGGTTGACTTGCATCTCTCCATTGCAATAATGTTGTGTCGCTTGCAATAATGGGTAGGAGTTGAGAGATTATAAATGCTATTAAAGTTACTAGCAGCTGTGCCCCTGTCTGCTCCATTCACACCCCACTACTATTCTTCCTACATTAACCCCCTAGAGCAGTGGTTCCCAACCTTTTTTTGGCCATGTCCCACCTAAGCATCTCTAAAATCCTGACCCCCCCCCCCGTGATATATAATTATTAAAAAACTGAACTCCTGTTCACGTGGAGGAAGCCTAAAAGGCCATTCAGGGTTAATAACACATTCTTGAATTGCCCCCCTTAAAAATCAAATTGCCCCTTGTGGGGCATGTGCCCCACATTGGGAACCACGGCCCTAGAGCTCCCCCTTCCCACTGCTACTAAGCTCTCTTTTCACCTTCCCAACCCTATTCTGGAAGCTACTTCTCTCTTCTACTCTATTGTGCAACCACACTTTGCATCCCTGTTTTCACCTTTGCTCCCATGTCCATTCCTCCTCACTTTTGTCCACCCCCATTATAACCTCCTGCAACATCCTACCACACTACTAAGCACCCTTTCTGCCCTTTGCCCAGTTATGAAGCTACCAATCCGGCCTATTATCCAGACTCTTTCGCACCCCTGCTTTCATCTTCAACCCCATTCCCATGCCACCTACTCCATCTTATTTTGCAACCCGCTTTGCACCTTCGTTCTCTTTTTCCCGCACCCCTTGTCCATAGTTTTCTCAACTCTCCTTGCACACAGACAAGGGCATAGGAAGGGGTGTGTGGTCAGGGCAGTCCACCCCGGGTGTCATCCCAGGGGGGAGAGACAACCCCCCCCCCCCGGGCAGATCACGCTGCTCCTGCGGGGAGGATCGCATCACCGCGCTGCAATCGGTCCCCCACCGGGAGGATCACGTCGCTGCGCCGCGATCCTCCCCCAGAGGATCGCGTCGCGATTGGTCCCCCCCAGGATTGTGCTGCCTCACCGATCGCCTTGTGGGCGGATCACCCCACCCTGCTTTTCCGGGTGCCGGAGCGGCTAGCTCCGCCACTGCACACAGATCACCCTTATTTCCACACCTTACACTCTCTCCTATTATGCATCTCCCTTTCCATACACACACCATTATTTCCCTCCCCTCCCCTTTCTCCTTGTTTTTCAACCCCTTGCACAAAGACCACATCCCATTTCCATGCCTCCTCCTTTCTTCTATTCTGCAGCCCCTTTTGTATGCATAACCCATGCTGATATATATTACTGTATCTTAAGAGCAAGCCCATCAGTTTGTTCAGTTAGAGAGTATTAACTTCAGTTGATGAATGTTGTACATATATGGGTGTCTGTCTGTTAAGAAAACATTTCTGCTAAATTACTACATTGAATCTGGAACTTCATGTTGAAAACAACACATGGTACCAGAAGTAAAATACATTGTGAGAAAGTACTATGGAATGTTTTATGGCTCCTCATTCTTTCTCTCTCACGTGAGGCAGCTGAGAAGTTCTGAAAAGCATTTCTGCCCATTTCAGTTTTTTCCCTTTTCACTGCCACAATGGCAGAAGTTTGAGTAGAGCGGGGTGGAAGGACATACAGTGGTACCTCTGGTTGCGAATGGGATCTGTTCCGGAGGCCCGTTCACAACCTGAAAAGAGCGCAACCTGAAGCACCGTATCTGCACAGGTGCATGGCGCGATTTAGCGCTTCTGCGCATTCGCGAGCAGCGAAACCCGGAAGTAACCCTTTCTGGTACTTCCGGGTCACCACGGGACGCAACCTGAAAAGACGTAACCTGAAGTGTCTGTAACATGAGGTATGACTGTAGATGAAAGCTGTGAGTTTAAACAACAGCAGAGGGTTGAATGAAGCAGGGATATAGTGACACTGCAGGTTGGTTGGTTTTTTAACGAAACAAAAAAAAATATTAGTGGCAAACTTCTTAGTATTAAGCAAAAATAATCATTTTAAGTTTACAATATAATATTTAGATGGAGTTTAAAATTGAAGATACATGGAACAGCTTACCAGTGAGTCATGATCCAGTAACAATCAAGTTGACAGGTGAAGATGCTGGAATGATGATAGAAGTGTGTGCTCCATTTTTTAACGATCCTCCAGCTCCTCCTGGTGAACTTGGAAAACCATTCAATGGACTGTGGGACTATGAGGGTAAGTGAATCAATCTTATTGCAAGGTTCTATCATGTATATTCTGGCAGCATCTCTTGTGTACAGGCTGGCATTCCTGTAAAGAGAAATGCTGAACTTTGTTTAAAGAAATGCAACAGCAGGTTATGTGGAGTGCTCTTGTTCAAGCTTGCAGACAGACAACTCTGCCATTTTTCAGAGTATTCCATTCCACCTCAGCTTTCCATTTTTCTCCCCCATCAGATTCATCATTTTGTGCCCACTGAATATGCTCAACACTGATTATGCTGTGAGGGGGTGTAGGTCCCCTATTCCCCTCCCACCACCCCTCCTTTTCCCGTCCTCTACTTCTGTAAAACCTTGGGTTACCCTGAGCCTGCTGATGTGGCTAGATGGTGCTGTTTTGGTTATATAAAGATCTACATTGAGAGAATGAGCTTTCCATTAGTATTATGCAGAATCCTGTGACTATCAGAGAAGCTGATTCAAAACAGAGAAATGAATGAAGCCTAGTTAGGAGTTCCAAGTGCCCTAAACATTCAGATTTCTTTCCAGTATTGATTGATTATTTAATATCTAATTTCTATACTGATTAATATATTAAATATATATTCTTAGAGATCAGAGTACAAAAAACTGAAGCAACAGCAAACAACTTAAACATAATATTACAAAAATACACAGTTACATATAAGTGCTGCATTAATACGTAGGGCTGTTTTTGTGTATATAAATAAATAAAGTAAAATAAAATATATTCATTTTCCTTCGGTCACACCCTATCATCCTCTGGGTTTCTCACCTGGAGTCCAGCAAACTCTGAGCTTACCCACAAAGGTTTCACAACAATAAGATCATTGATACAGCAAACATCAGCCTAGTCTCTCACTCTAGACTTGCTCTTTATGCGTAGACCCAAGGCACTGCCTCAGACCGCCCACAGCTGTGTCCCATTCAGCTGCACTTTCCACAACCAGTTCCAGGTGCAGCAGCTTTCCCAGGGGTCCAAAGGATGAGGAGAGGCTCCCCTTCCACCCACAGCTGTTTCTTTCACCCTCTGTCCTCTTCTAGCTGGGATATAATGTAATATAGTGGGGCAGAAGGGTCATTTAATTTTTAATGGGAAGGCTACTTATTGCAAATTATTAGGGGTTATGCAACCTGAATAAATATTATAACTGTGTTGTAAACATCAATTACCATTTATATATCGAGTAATCTATTTTAGGTTATCTCAAAAGGCAGGCAATTTTCATTAAATCCATGTTCTTTTTTTGAGCATGCTCTCCGCAATTCTGCCTCCTAGGTAAAGAAATATATTACTATGCTTGTCTTGGAATTTTATGGTAAACAATCATCTAATTATCCAGATCTGAATCAAAACTAATGTTATTAATGCCAGGTTCTTTGTAGAAATTGTCACACAGCTTGTGAAAGCCTAAAGAAATACAATGCTATGAAACCTACAGGGGTATTATTATTATTATTATTATTATTATTATTACCAGTTTATATGGTGCAAACAGTACAAAAGGACAGGCCCCTGCCTCAAAGGGGAAAGTGGTTTTGCAAATAGTTATGGGGATATGCTACAACATATGCTCATTAGCAAATGTGTAAATGCTAGCAATAGGCTATTTATAGCACAAGCTGCTTATTCCATATACAGAGTGTTACAGTGGACAAAATGGTAGTACAGTGGTACCTCGTGTTACAGACGCTTCAGGTTACAGACACTTCAGGTTACAGACTCCGCTAACCCAGAAATAGTACCTCAGGTTAAGAACTTTGCTTCAGGATGAGAACAGAAATTGAGCAGTGGCGGCAGTGGGAGGCCCCATTAGCTAAAGTGGTGCTTCAGGTTAAGAACAGTTTCAGGTTAAGAACGGACCTCCAGAACGAATTAAATTCTTAACCCGAGGTACCACTGTAATCCGTTACTATACATGACAGTGATTAAGGACTGCCTCTGAATGATCTTCCCATATGGCATTTCCAAATACTATAGTCATGTACAAAATGAATGAAAATCCATATATTTGTCCCATCAATAAAATTTGGTAACTGTATATTGGTTAGGGCTGCCATATGTCCAGATTTTCCTGGACATTACTGGGATTTCAAAGGCAGAATTGATACCTGGGGCAGAAGGATTTCCAAAAGGTGGTGCTTTGTCCTGGATCTTAGTCAATCGAAAAATCACAGTTTTGGTAAAAAAAAATCTCAACAACTTTTGGGGTGTCCTGATTTTTACTTTTTGAAACATGGCAACCCTAATCTCGGTGCATTAGCTTCAAGGTTTTTAAAAGATCCACATGGTAGGCTTAACTTTCCTGTGTGATAAAGACTCTTGTGTACATCTTTTAGAGAGGAGTATGGAGGTGTAGCATCAGAATCTCTCATCTTTTATGCTGGATAAATTAATTTTCACTAAATGAGTATCCAGAGAACTTTTATCTTATAATACAAATTCCAACACTTCATTACAGCCACTTAAACTCACTGGTTTTCTTATTGGCAACTGTTTCTTTAAGGGATCTGATGATAAATCAACTGCTTCAAACTAATACCATAATACAGATTTTCAAATAGCCACCCGCTTTGTAGCCTGTTTAAAGTAAGAGTGATGTTCACTGTAAGACATGCTCAGTGTAGACCCATTAATTGCAGTGTATCTACTCTGAGTGTGATTTAGCTTGGGTGACATCCAAAGTACTGAATATCATCAGTCATAAAAGCCTTATAAAACTTGGTTCTCTCATTTTATAGGCCACATACTACTGACGCAGGGATATCTGGATAAGACGACTAAAAACTACCTGCACTGTTGAGCACAGATCCTGCTTTCAATTTTACATAGGCATCTATGGGAACAGGATACTGGGCTAGATGGGCAATTGGCCTGATCCAGTAGGCTCTTCTTATGTTCTTAAAACATTTTTGATGGACCAACAAATTTTGTGGTCGTGTTTGACATAGCCACTATGTTTCTCCAAGTCTAAGTAGCATAATCTCGCCCCATCTCAGCTGAGCTTTCACTGTGTCTTCCCTGATTTCCATCACTAGGGAGATGGCTACTCGATAGTTGGAGTTTCAGTGTTACCAACACTACTTTGATTCTATTTTTCTTAAACAGGATGATATATCAGTGTGAAGTCATCTGGCAAGTTTCCTTGGCTATGTGATCTTCACATTTTAAACTTTTTTCTTATGCCATCAAGCTTATATTGCTTTATCTTGCATTCAAGCTCCATAGTTTTCTGAATTTTAGCATTACAGCATTGTTGCCAAAATAACATTCACAGCATAATGCATTCAAATTGGCAGTGCAATAAATGTGTATAGTGTTTAAAATATTCACTAATTGGCTATGTTCACATAGCATTCTAGAGGAGAATCTAGAGTAATAGTTGAGTATGCTGCTACCTGCTAGAATAACCCCAATTTTGTATTTAAAAAAACTTTAATGTGCTGTATGAGCATCAGTTGGAACAATTTCCCCCATTCTTTTTCTTTTCTGCTCTTGAAGGTATGAAGAATTCATAATTTATACTTCCCTAGGTGGAGGAGAAATCTTTTTCTGGGAGCCATTTGTATTTTATTCTTATTTCTTGCAGCTGTTTCCGTTGATCAGTACTGCATTGGAAAGTAGCAGCAGGATTCCTGAGTAGCTTTTTCATACATATGAATGAAATTCTTTCCCTGCTCTCTCAATTGTTTCACATTCATTCCATTGCTTTAGGAGTATATTGCATCAGTTTCTTGCATTTAAGGCTTTTCCTTAGGGCCAGTGCAATGAGTGATTGCTCAGTTCTGTTCAATTTTACCTACACAGGCATCCCGTAAAAGTCCCTAAGCATCACTTACCTGATTGACAGCTAATATCAAGTAGAAAAACTGTTATTTTCCACAGCTGTTTCCATCCTTATCAAGATGGAAGAATCAATCTTTTGTTTCTTCCCCCTATGTATATACACACAGAGAATTTGTAAAACACTTTTTTGTAGTAGTTTTAAAAGCAATACTATTCTAGATTATGGTAATTATAAGCTATTTGAAAAGTGTTTTCAAAGCACATTATGAAAAATATATACAGTTAGTGGGCTGCCGAAAAAATTAGAGCAGAAATGAGATTTTGCAACATTCTCCTATGTGTATCCACTCAGAGTTAAGTCCCACTGAGTTCAATTGGGCTGTACTCCCAGGTAAATGGATATAGGATTGTAGCCTAAGTCTGCAATCCTAAATGCAGTAGGGAATAAGTTATATGAGCAAATGGGATTGAGTTCATGTAATTGTGTGTAGCTTTGCACTGTAAATATAAAAATGATTTAAAATGAAGCAGCAATGTTTTGTTGGTTTTCAGTTGTAGAAGCTTTCTTCTTGAATCACCAAACTGAGCAGTACTTAGAAGTGGAGTTTTGTCCGTAAGTAAACATTTCAAAATCCTTTAATTTCTTATGCAATTATGTTGCTTGAATCCTTGATGTGTACGTTTGTATTTGGGAGATTGCTAGAATTCCAAGAGTGCTTTCAGCTTTCTGCAGGTGAAGAACAGGATTTGCCACTAGGGAATCCCATTCAGACCTTAAGCAGTATCAGAAGTGTCTTTCTGCTTGTTGTTGTTCTGTGGCTTTAGAAGGTAGCTGCTGATTCTACATTGTGGCTAGAAAAAAATATTATGGTTTCTCTCAGTCTGTATATTTTAGCAGTAAGCTAAGGAACAGAGCTGTAAAGTTAATGTATATTGACGTGCAGTGCAATATCATATACATTGTAAGCCACCCAGAGTGGCTGGGGAAACCCAGCCATATGGGTGGGATATTAATATTACTATTAATAAATTAATTACTAATATTAATATTATTATACAGTGAGATGGTAAGGTGGTGCATAGGGACAGAGTCCTTAAGAGCAAAAGCACCTGTATGTTTTCCTATGCGGTTGCGAATACTCTACATGTAAAGCTCTGCAGGAATCTTTAATTTGCAGCTGCAGTATTATAACATTAACCAATGAATGAATTTCTGTATTCTTACAGAATCGGAGTGAGAAGAATCCAAGATAGGATAAAGAATCCAAGATAGGATAAAGGCAGTGTATGTTTTTATTGCTGAGTCTATTCAGGGAGGCAAGCTCTGAAAAATATATAAAATTGGGGATTTTAGTGGTGCTGTAGCTAGGGTGGGGGACCAGTAAAAATGATGGACAATTATGAGTGAATTTAAAAGCAGCCCATATAGATGTGTGTGTATGTGGCTGTAGGTTGGTAAAGACTTACTTCAGCAAATGTCTTTTTTGTAAAGAAAGATAAAGGTAAAGGACCCCTGAACGGTTAAGTCCAGTCAAAGATGACTATGAGGTGTATTGCTCATCTTGCTTCAGGCCAAGGGAGCCAGTGTTTGTCCACAAGCAGCTTTCCAGGTCATGTGGCCAGCATGACTAAACCGTTTCCGGCACAATGGAGCACCATGACACTCCAGTGGCACCTATTTATCTATTTGCATCGGTGTGCTTTTGAACTGCTAGGTTGGCAAGAGCTGGGACAGAGCAATGGGATCTCACCACTGTCACATGGATTTGACCTGCCGACCTTCTGATCGCTAAGCCCAAGAAGCTCAGTTGTTTAGACCACAGCACCACCCAGGCCCCTAGGTTTGAATTCGCGCGACTGGGTGAGCTCCTGTTGCTCTGTCCCAGTTTCTGCCAATCTCACAGTTCAAAAGTATACCAGTGCAAGTAGATAAATAGGTACCGCTGTGGTGGGAAGGTAAGCTTCCATCACAGTGTTCCATTGCGCCAGAAGCGGTTTAGTCATGCTGGCCACATGACTCGGAAAGCTATCTGTGGACAAACGCTGGATCCCTTGGCCTGAAAACGAGATGAGCACCACTTCCCATAGTCGCCTTTGAGTGGACTTAACCATCCAGGGGTCCTTTACCTTACCTTTACCTTATTTGTAAACATAGTCCAGAATAAAGCAAATATAGTTGTGCAATTTAATGGCTTCATGTTGACTTACATAGCAAGTTGCTTAGGAGTTATTTGCATTTTATCGGGTTACACAATTTTCATCTGAGAACTATAAGCTGCCTCTGGTTTAGAGACATGCTAATGGATGTATTTCTGGTATGACTATATTATGTTTTTGTAGGCATGGGCAGTATCTGGTGTTGCTGCTTTCTGGGAGACGGAAAGTGTGCAAAGTAAGTGAACCATAGGACTCCACCACCACCTTCCCCAAACGCACAGTTACTTCAACACTCACAGGACTGGGATAAATCTGCATATCTTCTTTTAACACAGCAAGAACTTCCTTTAATGTTTGAAGTGTCGAGAACGTGTGCCAAATGGAATGGAAAAGCTCATCTTCCTTGGAGTTATTTTCCACCAGCTACTGACAAATTTAATGCATTTGCAATTCATGGGTCAGGAGTTAACAGAACGTATGAAGCCCTCTACCCTGTACCTCAGCATGACATTGTGGCAAAACAGAAACCTGATTTGTAAGTACATCTGTGGTGCTGCTTTTTTTTTTTTTTTTTGAGGGGGGGTTCTAAGAGACTGGTGTGAGTGGGAGAATATTTTATTGCCCTTCAAGTTAGGAGGGCAAGTTATATTAGGACCTAAACTGCAGAATCTAGACAAGAACTTAAATGCAGTGATGTTCCTTCTGTTGGTCTGGCTGATCGAGGATGCTTTTTATTTGGCTTGTAGCAATCTTACTATTGAAAATGTTAACACATTAAAGGAGTTCAAACAAAATAACCTTTAAAGATCATTCTCTCTCACATACACTGCTTTGCTAAGCTTATCCTTTGGGTTATAATGTAATACGTGTATACTTTCATTGGATCAAGAAGTGCATTGGGAAATGTGAATATATGAATGATGGTGTAAAATATTATAACAATACTTGCTCTTCTTTCCCCTGTGTTCTTTTGAATGGTTTCTTGGGTCTGGGGTAGCTTGCTGTGCTCCATATTCATTAGTACTTGCTGAAAGGAAATATCTGGTAGTATGTCTGCGTTACAGCATTTCAGTCTGCAAAACGTGCGCTTCTGATATGCTGATAGAAAAATGCTTTATGCCTGAACTGAGACTTTGTGAGAAGTCCACTTGAAACATAACCTTGCATACAGTGTCATGTGCTCTCTGGGTAGTTGCACCACAAAACCTCCAATCCTATCTACCACCCATCTATTTATCTTGGTGGCTACTTTTTATTCTTTATTTGACAGAGTGTTATCTGCACACCTTACTTTCATACTTTTCCTTGCATGAAAACTTAGAAGGCAACAAGGCACAGACTGTAATTATATCAATCAGTTTCACAATATGAATGTGACACACACACACACACACACACACATATATACACACACACACACACACACACACACACTACAGTGTAATTTCTTGGGGTGGTGAAGAACAACACACTTACACTAGTTCTTTAATACGTAGTTACTGTACTGTAGTTTTGTAATACAATAACTTTTCTTCATACCAATTTAGCAGATGTGGAAAGGGGTAAGTGTAAATGTTTCCAGCCCATCTGACTCTTTTGCTCCTTTCTTTTGCAGCCATCGCCTGGAATATTTTAAATGCCTGAACCTGAAACTGTTACTGGGAGAAGATTGGAAGCAACCAGAATCAGACTTGTGGGCATCATGTAAATGCAACTAAATAAAAAAGACAAAAGGTAGGCTACCAGATAGCTTAAAGTAGGTGGTTAGACACTGATGACCACTGCCTAGTTGTAGCACTTACAAGCATTCAGTGGATCAAATCGAAGAGTGTTTGACTTCAGTTTGCTGAAGTCCGCTGCCATGGTTGCATTATATATCTGCATGTATGAAAATATCTGTCGCCAATGTCTGGGTTGGAGAAAAGCTTTTGTTTCCTCTCAACTGGGCCTTTCACTGTTGCTCATTTGGATCCTGATCATATACTTTTATTTAGTTATCAATAAGGAGCTGGGTTGGTTTAGCCTGTAAAAGAGGAGACTGAGAGGAGATACAATAGCCATCTTCAAATATCTTAAGGGCTGTCGCATGGAAGAGAGACCATGCTTGTTTTCTCCTGCTCTGTAATAAAAATACAATTAACAGTAAAATAAAACATATTTGAAACACTTCTAAAACATGTAGAAACTGTTAAAATAATCTAGAAACACTGAAACACAACAAAACATGTAACATATCATGTATCTAAATAGATCTGCTGAAACAGAAACATTTTCAGCAGACATCAATAATGTCAATAGTCAGGGAGTTTCAAAATACAGGCGCTAGAGACGTGACTCCTGATGAATGCAATATAGACATTGTGTGGCACTTACAGAAGTGTGAGTTTTGCAGATTGAAGTGATCAAGTTGGGACATATTGGGTAAGGGGATCCCTTAAGTAAACTGGTCCCCAGCCATTAAGGCATTATATGCCAATATTATTATGAGTCCTGTGGATGATATTGGAGACTGTTTACTAACTATTAATGCTGGGCCAGAATTTGTTCTGGATACTGAGAGCCCAGGCCTTTGCAAATAGTAACAATGCTCCCCAAAAGCCCTTGCACCTTATGTGTCTAGTCCAGCCTCAACCCTTCCCACAAGTTGTTGCAAAGGAGTAATTGACTGTGTCTTTACTTCCTCATTTAGTCATGTTATCAGCTTTGTGATCTTCAGCTGTCAGGCATCTAATCTTATTCAAATCCCCATATTGATCTACTTTCTTTACAGGTCACTTGAGTATTGCTCTTTTATTGGTTCTGTTTCTCACATTCCCTCACAGATTGTCTCTGTAGTAAAGTATTTCATGTTCTGGGGGTCTTAAGTACCCAACCGCTTCAAAGATTACCTGACTGGAATGCAAAAGATGGAAGGATACCAAGAAAAGAAAAGAGATGAGATGAGAAGAATCCTTCTAATTCCAATCTGAATGCATTTTGTCCTCTCCTCCCTTCTTGTGAATTTCTTCCTAAGTCAATTATAGATGCTGTCTGATAGCTGACATTACTTCTGCAGTAAAGAAAATGGGAACTTTCCCCCCTGAAGCCACACATGTGTATCCTAATGGATAAGAAGTGGCGATGTAATCAAGCTGTTTTCAAACAAAATCCATGATTGATGCTGCTTGCAAGAATGAATTGAGAAACTAAGCCAGTCACACTCTGCTATACCTGCTAGATCATAATTGGACTTTAAACATTTCACTTTTCCCAACACAAGCATGTGCTTATTTTATTTACAGTGACCTCCATTGAGATAGCTGCAAAATTATTTTGTTGCTCTGTTTGCCACCTGCATTTTTTTCAGTGCCCCTGTGATAAATGGACACTTTTTGGGGTGTTGACAACTTGCCTTCATGGAAGATCTGTGGAACTATCCACTTGGCATGAGCAGACAAATGGTGTAATTCCACTAAAAAGATGTTCTATTTAACCAGAAATGGGTATTGTCTCAGTGTATTTAATCTTTAATTATTGATTAACGTGGGATAAAAGTAAATGGCGTACCTGTTCACTGTGTATATCAAGCAGGTTTTCATTTCTCACACCAAACTGATTATGACTTAAGTATAAAGGAGTAATGAATGGAACAATATTGATCCAGGTGCTTTTTATCATCTTTTCCCATGATACATAAAATTAAAATGAAAGTAGTTAGATGCTCTCTTTCGATGGAAGAAAATTATTGTTTTTTCATCCAAGGCAATGTAATATAATCTGAACTGCAAGTTATTACAGAAGACATTTGATTAAATACAGAAAAAACTCTGGGCGTGATATGTATGTATCTCTGTATATGATGCTGGCTAAAATGTTACACCCACCTTGATCAACACAGATCTGTTCCTGTTTTATGTGTGTCTTTTGAAAGTATGTTCTGGGTGGTATTCAGCTAAGTTTTGCTCAGAAGAAATTGAAATTAATAGGACCTAACAAACATTTTCATTCATTTCACTGGGTGTATTCTGAGTAAAACGTAGCAGAATATTGTTTGATGTCTGGTTGATGAGCTGAATCAGGCTCCAGGAAAACAACTGCTACACAGGTAACACTCAAAGTAAAGTGTGTAGCAGTTGCACTACGGCATACAAACACAACCCCACTCCCCCATTGCTGTGGAAGGTACAGTTGCTAGCAGCAAAGTCATTGCATCTGTGCATGCTGCTAAAATAAGTGAAAGGCTATCATGCTATCAAAGAAGACAAGAGGCTATGGCAGTAATGACTCCACACTTATCCTAGCTACTATTAAAATACAAGGAGTGAACCTTGTTTTAACCATCCCAAATTGAGACAAGGCCACAAATAAATAGTACAACTACCACAGCATTTTGTCACTGAATTTTATGTGTTACGTTGGTCACAGGTCATATGCTGGAAAACTTTATCACAGTTGCCAGTAACAGTAACTGTGTATATTGCTTGCTGATTGATTTTTTTATTCATAATTTTAGAGAATATAATTGTTTTAAGGTCCAGATAAATTCTTGTGGTTGGAAAGCTGTTGTGTTAGTCACAACTTTTAAAATACAATAAAAAGAAATCATTTAAACAATCTGGCCTATTTCTTTATTTTTGAAGGGAACATCAATCAAGTTAACACACAATTAGTTTAATAATACTGGCCAATACAGTCATACCTCGGGTTAAATGTGCTTCAGGTTGAGCTTTTTCACGTTATGCTCCGCGGCAACCTGGAAGTAATGGAGAGGGTTACTTCCGGGTTTCGCTGCTTGTGCATGCACAGATGCTCAAAATGACGTCACGTGCATGCGCAGAAGCAGCGAAACGCGACCTGCAGATGCAGGTTGTGTTTGCTTCAGGATGCAAACGCATCTAGAGGTACCGCTGTACACAAAATATTATGTATAGAAGATTACAAATATTATGTTGGTCACTATGGAATTACCCTTTTGTGAGAATATTGCAATTTACATGAATTAGAAGGACTCATTCACAACCTCTGCCTTGGATATTCAGTGTTCTTAATATCCAAACTGGACAGAATCAAATCAGATTTGATTAAAGTCTCATAATGTCTATTTAGAGTGAAGCAAGGCCTTTCCGTAGTTGGATGCAAGAAGCAAAGTTGCTTATGTAGCATACTGTTGGCATCAAAATGGCAACCTGTATTTTTTCACCATTTAATCCAGCTTTACCTTTTCCGCTGAAAATCCTATACTTTAAAAAATAAAAACCACCTTATTGCCCTTTGAAATATTAAGCCCCTTTTTATATACTCCCATTATTGGGTCCTTTGTCCTTTTTGTCGTACTTTTATTTGGGATTAAGTTGTGCTGGTGGGTGGCAGTGCAGTCCCCCCCCCCCATTTTGTTAAGCACAAAATCTAGGAGAATTGAGTGGGGGAAAAGAACATTTTGTTCCAGTTTCATTCTGCATTAGCTGCAGACCATGTTGGGCCTACGCTCTTCAGTCGGCTTTAGGAATTTGTTCTCTCTTAAAGTTTGTAAAGGTGATGTTTAAGTGGCTGTTCCTTGTTACGTGTGCTAACACTTATTGATTCAAAGTCATTTTGCCAGTTCAGTATGGACACTCTGAAATACTGTTTACAGTTTTGGTAACAAGAATGGAGATGGTTTGAGCCTCAATAAGCTATTGAGCTCTTTGGGTTATTGCAGATGGCAAATTTGAACTTGTTTGCCACTTCTGCTTTTGTGAAAATTCCCTTTGAAGTATGATCTCAGAATGTTTCATTCTACTTCCAGAAGCTCTTTGTCCCCTGAAACAGGAAACCGTTTCAGCTACTGTAAGTAATTTGACGGATAATGACATAGTAGGCTCTAGTGTTTGACTTACAATTGCTTTTATAGGTTTAGGCTGATGTTTTAGAGCATTCTAGGATTCAAGTCTTCAGACCTGATGAGATTTAAATATTAATCCTAACTAATCTGGGTTTGTTTATATTAAAATCGAGAGAAACTTGTGATTCCCTATTAAGTCAGGCAGATTTGAAAACGTATACTAGAATTAGCACTGGACTTCAAATATTGCAAAAGTCTTCACTCAAGTTTTTTCTTTTTAAAAAATGGATCGGGTGTTCTTCTATACTGTATATATTACTAGATACTCTGTTAACTAGACAGTGTTCACCAGGAAAAAGGCAGGGAGAGTGTGATCCTGCTCATCATTCTGGATCTCTTGACATCTTTCAGGATCTTTGACCCATGGTATCCTGCTGGAATGATTGACAAGGATTAGGATGCTGAATTTGGCTCATTAAGTACCAGACTAAAATGCTTCTCTTTAACATACTGTAACAGGTAACAAACTAAAGTCTTAGTCAATTATTAAAACACTGCCAAGGCCAGGATGTGTTATCAATTACCTCTTCTTTATATAGTAAACAACCTCCAAAGCCAATGGCTATTCAGGTTTGTTCACCTAGCTGGTATATAAAACGTAATTTTTTGTTCTGTCCGCTAGCTTTTAAAAATGAATACTTTATTTGCTGTGGCTTTTATTGCTGCCTGCTTTCCTGACTTTGCCCACCACTTCATGCTAATCAGGTACTAGTTAACTTTATTTCTATATCATTCATTTCAGTTCTCCTCTGTAACACAACTGAAAAAGAAAGCCTTGTTTAATACATATAGTTGATTTTTCCTTTCTCCAGCCTGCCTATCTATCTATCTACCTACCTATCTACCTATCTATCATCTATCAAAAAAAATTAAGTGGATTGCATAGTGATAAAGCAGAATCTTTATTCCCTATTGTAAGAAGGGATAGTTGGGAGCCATTACAATAAAAGGGAGGAAACTGAGAATAGCAGAACAAATCTGTTCTTCCAACACACAGATGGTTACAGTGCAGAGTGGATGAAAAGTTCTTCACTAAAGAGCCTGGTTTAAGTTATAAGCTCTGTAGGAGTGATCTAATTGGTCTGGGGGAAAACAAACCCTCAGCACTACTGTACTACTTCAGTGTACACCATATGCAGATGTTGTGAATGAGTATTATTTGAGTCCTGAAATGTCATGGTTCTCTTTTTCTTTTTAAAAGCAAGGGTTTTTACTTACTTTTCTGCTTAAACACCCTATTTCATTATTATTATTATTATTATTATTATTATTATTATTATTATTAAAATTTCTATATCTGCCCTTCATCTGAGGATAAGATTAGATTATAAAAACACAAAAATGTTTAACATAGTACCAAAAAACAAAACCCATTATCCCCCCACAGTGTTATTATTGCATATGCAGGAAGGTGTACACATGCATTTATCTGCTAGGACTCCCCCCTCCCCACTTCATCATTCTTTTAAATATATATTTTCCCAACAGCTACAAGAATATAACACAAACCAGTGCAATGTTTTGTGATTTTTGTTCACAAATTCCAGGAGTCATCCATCTACATGATAAGATCCTTGTTGGCATCCAACTATCTTGAGAGACAATGGAGTGTACCTCTGGGGGTGAAGTCAGATCTCTGTGTTTGTAACCAAAGTGACCTCCCCAGAGCACAAGCCTGGGCAGTGTTGTATGGTGGTCCTGGGCTCCTTAGACATGACCCCCCCCCCCCGACCTCACTGATGTGAACCAAAGGAAAACAGAGCAATATATTTGACACCAGCTTGGCTGCAGGAGTTGCTGGAAAGAGGTGTACAGGACACCATCCAACCATCTTACAGACTCCACTCCGGATTTGTATAGGGTTTACTCCTTAGCCTTTTCTTTTCCTGAAGGTATCCAGCAAGGTAGCAGAGGTTTAGGGTCAGAATTTTCCTTCACCTAGATGGACTACCTTCCCAGGTTGACAAGCCCCACCTGCTCCTCACTTCCCTCTATAGCACAGGCAGAAACCACCTTCTTTACTGTTGGACCCACTATTGGTCTCATCCACTCAATCTTCTTGAGCCTGTCTTCAAAAGCAGAGAAAATCCCTAACTCACCAAGAGTTTGAAACTCATCAGCTACCCTCACCCAGTTTAGCTGGAAAGGTGAAGGTGTTTCTGGGGTGTGGTCACTGTCACATGCTGACAGATTTTAGGAACCATGGGTGACATCTGAGTGCTGCGTGGGGACCAAAGGTGGGCAGACATCGTGATAAGATCTACAGCCATTGTTTTAAGTCTTCCAGATCAATCCAAATGAGGATTTATCTTGCCCAATACTTCCTGAAATGTTTCCAAGGTTTTGAAAATAAGAATTTTGTGTTGTTGCACTTTCTATGAAATTTTATCACTCTTATAGTCGTATATATAAAATTAAGGTGTCTTGCTCCCCCCGTAATTATTGTGTTAATAGGCTTATCGCAGAAACTTTGACTCTTACTGCTTTTTGCCACTAGATGGGAGACTAAAGTTAACAATGTTATGCTTAGGAAATCCCTACTAAGTTTTCTTCTAGAAGTTGTGTTTTTGTTTTTTTTCAAAATAGAACCTCACATTGGTTCCATATAACCCTAATGGGATTGCAGTTTCTAAACTGATGTTTTGCTTTTCAAGAATAAAACAATGTAGTACAGATTAATGCAGGTAGATTCCATTCATCTATTGTTACCTGTCTTTTCTTTCCAAGTGAAAGTGCTGTGTTCAGTGATCATGAGGCAAAATTTCCGAGGGATGAAACAAGACAGGTGAGAATTTATATATGGTTACACAAAATGCTGCACTTTTAAGAGAATGAGAACATTGTGAAAAGTATTTTTAAAAAAATTCATAGCAGTTACTGAGATTAAATACAATGCAGTGGTGAAGTCTCACCTGCTGTTACCTTTTATATTTCATTTTCTCGATTGCATTAAAATGTTAAGTGCAGTGATGCTGTGTTTCTCATCAAGTCTCCTATTCACATTTTAAAGGAACTGTAATCTTGCACTGACTTAGAATGTTGCAAGATGAACAGCTGTTAGCTGTGTTCTATTGCTTCTCAAAAGCATTCTATTTTGGCTCATTTCAGCAGCTGAAGTTTAGCTGTACTGTACCCCTGAGATTGCCCATTTTGGCAAACCACCTTTTGGTTACAGGTGGAAATAGATTTGCTCTTTACTTTCCCCCAGACTATTCATTTAGCACAGGACTGGCTAACCTGTGGGTCTGCAAATGTTGGGATTCCAACTCCCATAAACTTCTGCATTCTCTTTGTGTATAGTATAGTAAAATAAAATAGACTGCACTTTCTACTGAGATGACAGGCTGTATGGTGCATTGGTGCTCCTTTGGCAGCAGAGAGGAGGGATGCCACTGGGGCCAGGTGTCCTTTGCTGCAGGAAGCCAGCTTTGCCAAGGTGGCAGAAAACTACTATTACTGGCAGCTGCCCTATCAACAAAAGCAATCAGAAGCTCTGAAATAGGATGCTGCAGGCTGTTGAATACAGAGCCCTTGGAGGGGCCCAGTCTCCAGGCCCTTGGGCTGTACTGGTCTGGAGCTGGCATAGTGAAAAAGAACAATAAATCACCTGCTCACCTTCTGTTGTGTCCTGGCTCAGAGGACTTGGGATGTGGCAGTATATTCCTCCACATCACTTGCCCCACCCTACTTATGATTGATTTGATATTAAATGAATGAATGAGCACAGTACCAGCTAGACTAGGGAGTTTCAAAGTTTTACTGTTTTTTAGGTGACTGTACCTAGAAAGCCTATGTTGTTTTGAAATGTAAATTGTTGTTGTTTAGTCGTTTAGTCGTGTCCGACTCTTCGTGACCTCATGGACCAGAGCACACCAGGCACTCCTGTCTTCCACTGCCTCCCGCAGTTTGGTCAAACTCATACTGGTAGCTTCAAGAACACTGTCCAGCCATCTCATCCTCTGTCGTCCCCTTCTCCTTGTGCCCTCAATCTTTCCCAACATCAGGGTCTTTTCCAGGCACCCCACATACCCAAAATATTCCAGAAATGATAGGAAAATATATGCTATTGGGTTGTCATGGTCTTAAAATGTTTGCAAGTATTCCAGTAAACAACCACAGCTAAAACTTTGTAACATTTAAATCACATAATGTGCACTTTTTATTTTTGTTCCTAATCTAATATTTCGCTTCAACTACATTTGCTAATGATAGTTTTTTTATTAGAAAATTTTATTAGTATTTTTTATTAGCCACTTAGGCAGCTAACATGCATGTACTTCTTTTAAAATTTTGTTTTCTAATTAGCATGCTTAATTGATTTGGATCTGATTCAGCACATTGGAAACCTTTGTGGGGGAAAGTTTGTCCCCAGAAGACTACAGTCACATTCACTGCAATATCTAGGTTGCCCAAATAGCACAATATGGGAAAAACGCCCTTATAATGTACTATGGAAATGTAGCAGTAACAGCCTCAGACTAACTCTGTTGGAACCAGATAATATAAATCTTTATCACTTTTAATGTGTTTATATAGGTAGAATATAAAATTGTAAATACCTGGAACAGCATACCGGTTTTGCATGCTCCAGTGACTATCACATTTAAACCTGGTGTTCAAGGCTTAGTAATGGAAGTGAACTCCTTATTCTTCGATGATCCTCCAGCTCCACCTGGTGAACCTGGAAAGCCTTTTGATGGCCTTTGGGACTATGAAGGTGAGGTTTTATGAAGGGTATACAACACAAAAAGTGGTAACATTTCAGGCCTAGAAAATTAATATTGATTCAACTAGCAGTTTTTTTCTAGTAGTATTAATGTGCATCAAGAGCTCATGCGTACAGTGCTTCTTGAGATGAAGTATTTCCTGTTAACTGAATTGCCAAACAAGTTCAAAATGAAGGAACACTGTGCATTTCTTTTTCAAAGTGCCATGAGCACTAACTGGAATAGGTGGGATGTTGTAGAGATGGATCTCTGCTGGCAAAGGGTCATGCCTGTTGCGGTTGTGTGTGGGGACTTGCTATGCCGGAAATAGTTTGATGGTGTAATGGTTCTAGGGGTTGCTCGTGCGTAAGTTGCCGCCACTCCTGGCTAGGTTACCTGGTTGAACCCTTTCTGTCTGGACAGCCTCTAGCTTCGTGGCTGTCTCAGTCGCTGGCAGAATCCGTCAGTGGGCGTTTCTTGAATTTCTTCCAGCAAAGAAGTTCTTTGACGCCAAGTCTCCTCCTACTCTCCCTGCGCGGGAGTCTTCTGCGCAGGGAGGGTGTGGGCAGCGGAGGACCCGTACTCTCTCCGCTGGTCTCCGGCGAGGAGTCTTGGAGCCTCCTCTCCGATTCCCCCATCTGCCCCCCTTCTCCACTGGTGTTACGCTGATTTCCTTCCCCAGCAGATGGGCTGCCTCTCTCCCTACTGGGACCCTCTCTGGCATCCCTCTGGAGCCTTCCCTCTGCCTCTAGCTCCAATGGCAGTTCCCTGACAGATGGGTATATATCTAGAGATGGTGGCTCTTTCTCTCACAGTAGCCCAAAAGGTGGCTTGGGCAAACTGGATCTAAGGTCCCTTCATTCATTGCAGAGACCCCAGGATCATGCTCCCCCTATTTCAGCTTAGAGTTGGCAAAGACAGCCCCTTTGAAACCAGTGTTTGTGAACTGGAAGTCTGTACCTCATGCCTCTTCCACTTAAGGTTGCACAGTCAGATCATTGTTTAATCCTGGTCATTATTTACATTTGCCCTATACACACAACTTTATTCTTCACTTACTTCAACCTCCGAAAGCTCCTACTAAATGTAGTAGGATTTTAACTTTTTGTAATAACATGATAACATTTTAATAGCCAAGAGCATTTTGTTTTTGTTTTTTAAAACAACTCAGCTAATTCAGCATGCTGGAGGAAGGACTTTGGGCATCCCAAACAGCAGTTCCACATGAAACACAACTAACCTTTTCTAAAATTGATGGGAATTCTCTAAGCAGTTTGTGGTATGCTGTGAAGGTCTGCTGTTCACTGGGGATGAAGTAATAAACAAAGCATGAAATATGCCATGGATATGAATAAAAGCAGATACTGGTCCATAAAAATACAGCAACTCCTGCCATGAACTTTAGTGTTCGAGATACAGAAACCTAAAGTGTCTGCAGTCATCACAGAGCACCCATAGATATGGCAGGACCCAAAGAACTAAATAACACTGGTCAACAACAAATTTGTTGCCTGCGTTTTTTCAGCTGATTTAGGATGAATCTGATGTGCTGAATCAAAAAATCACATTGGTTTTGCTCAATCAGGTCAAGTTTTTGAGCTATTGCCACATGTCTTTTTTACGTTTTTGTTCACATGTACGCTTGTGTGGAGCTTTTTAGAAGAAGTTGGTGGGGGTAAAATGCCTTGTCAAATAATTGTTTTGATTGGAAATGATTATTTTAATGACAAGAAGTATTCAGGTCCAATAGTTCTGGGTGATTATGTCGAAAAGGGATCAGTTTGAAGTCATGAAACCTCGAAATCTTCCATAAATTGGTGTGGCAAAGCATAAAGTTGGGGGATCAAAACTAAGTTAATGGGGCAGCCGCCCCACAAAGTATCCTGATCTTCAATCAGCACGTCATCCTGTAGCTCATTGTGATGAAATTCCAGTGCCTATCTTCGGAGAACTTCCTGACATTAGTGACGAAGATGCCTCCAGTGTTGAAGGACATGAAGAAGAAGAAGTGGTTCTTGAAGATGATGCTCCACATCCATTTTCCCAAAAGGAGTTGAATCATCTAGTTCGTGACCTCAGCTTGTCAAAGGACTCTGCCGAACTGTTGGCATCCAGATTGAAGGAAAAAAACCTCCTCTCTGACAGTGCTCGCATCAGCTTCTTCCACAACAGGCATCAAGAGTACCTCCGTTTTTTCTCGGAAGAGAAGGACTTGGTGTACTGTGCAGATATTGCGCAGCTTCTGCTCAAGCTTCTGCTCAAGTACGAACCCAAAGATTGGAGACTGTTCATTGACAGCAGCAAGCGATCACTGAAATGTGTTCTGCTACACAACGGCAACCAGTTTGCCTCTATACCCCTGGCTCACTCGAGTACACTGAAGGAGAACTATGAAGCAGTGAAGTATGTGCTGGAGAAAATTGGTTATGATCAGCATAAGTGGTTTATTTGTGTTGACCTGAAGATGGTGAACTTTTTGTTGGGACAACAGTCTGGCTTCACCAAGTACCCATGTTTTCTGTGCATGTGGGATAGTAGGGACCGTGCTCAGCATTACACAAAGAAGGACTGGCCTGTGCGGGAGGAATTGGTGCCTTGCAAAGAAAGGAACGTCATCAACGACCCTCTGGTGGACAGAGACAGAATACTCTTCCCACCGCTGCACATCAAGCTCGGCTTAATCAAGCAGTTCACCAAGGCTCTGGACAAGGATGGTGACTGCTTCATTTACTTGTGCCAGGCATTTCCAGGATTGACCATGGAGAAGTTGAAAGCTGGCATCTTTGACGGTCCTCAGATCCGTCAGCTCATCAGAGATCCAGAGTTCGGAAACTCAATGAATGAAGTGGAACTGGAAGTGTGGAAGGCATTTGTTCTGGTAGTGAAGAACTTTCTTGGCAACAATAAGGCCAGAAACTACGCAGAACTTGTCAACAACATGCTGACTGCTTTCAGAAACCTGGGCTGCAACATGAGCGTCAAGATGCACTACCTATTTTCACATATGGATCGGTTTCCTGAGAACCTGGGTTCAATGAGTGACGAGCAGGGGGAGAGATTCCACCAGGACATGAAAGAGATGGAAACCAAGTATCAGGGTCGCTGGGACGCAGTCATGATGGCTGACTACTGTTGGACTCTGAAGAGAGACCTCCGTGCTGCTGAGCATTCCAGGAATTCCAAGAAACAGAAGTTCAAGCCCTGAAGTTTGAAAAATGGTGAAGCAACATGCAATTTACGTGTACTTACCTTTATCAATGCCCACCATTCAGTTTACAGAAAACCTGACCTGATGGAGAGCAACGGATGCCATTTCCTGATTCAGCAGTGCAAAAATACCCTAAATCAGTTGTAGAAATCTAGACAACATTCAAAAAGTAAAAAATTGTTGCCCAGTGTAATTAGTCCCATGAACCCCAAAGAGCTTTGAAGGTGAGCCCTTCCTTCCCCTCACACACATGTAACATGGCAAACCACTTTTGAAATTGAAGGTTTTAGAAGATGGTTTGTTGTTCAAAGGGGGGGAAGTCAACAATCTTACTCACTTACTGCGTATGCACAAGGTTTTGGACATGACTAAGTCAACATGTTTTTTGAATCACAGTGTATGGATTACATGGAGGGGAACCAGATTCATCCAGACATGAACCAGTTTGTTAAATCACTACAGAATCCATAGAAAGATCTTATCTGAAACAAGAACCCATGCGCTTTTGAGTTAAACTGTATGTGAAACATTTAATAGATGTGAGAGTGAACTATGATAAAGATGAAGAATTTCTTGCCTTTCTGAAATAATAATAAAATTCCTTGGTTAATTCTCTTTCCCCTTCCTTCCGAACCTCACACACTAGCATTCTGGTATTATTTCTTTCACAGTGGCTGAATCCTTCTTTTTGAATAGTGCAACAAGAAACTATTTGGAAGTGGAAGTCTGCCCGTAAGTTTTGCCATGTAAACAACGCATTGTGTCTATTACTTTAGACTTTGGTTTATAGATGAAGTCCCACACTGTTACATTCTCCTGAATGCCTATCAATGAAATTGTCATTTGAGCATGTGCAGTAACTATCTCAAATGTACATACCTCAGCTTAACTGTGAAGTGAACGTGGCTTCTGTTTTCACACATCAAACAGCAATATTTCTCAAGAAACTGTAAGTTAGCTATAGATTGTGGCTTACGTCATGTTTACATGGCTTCAAACGCCAGCAGTGGGAGTGCACTGGAGCCAGAGTAAACAGAATGCATACGTAGCCTGAGCTTTCCTAGCTCCAGAAAACAATGGCTAAGTCTACCCAGAGTGAAGGCAACATACTCCATTTTATGGCAGCACTCACAACATTTTGTTCTTTTCTATAATCTGCTATGGAATTCATTAAATTGTTATGCTGACTGTTTTGTATTCCTATGAAACCTGTTTTGACAATGCCATTGATTCCCACCCACCCCTCATCCTCATGATTTTGTTTTGCTAGGCATGGCCAACATCTTGTATTACTTCTTTCTGCAGGAGATTGTATTGAGGTAAGTAGAATTCTACATAATAATAATAATAATAATAATAATAATAATAATAATAATAATAATTTATTATTTGTACCCCGCCCATCTGGCTGGGTTTCCCCAGCCACTCTGGGCGGCTTCCATAGAAAACCAAAAATACACTAAAATATCACAGATTAAAAACTTCCCTGAACAGGGCTGCCTTAAGATGTCTTCTGAATGTCAGGTAGTTATTTATCGCTTTGACATCCGATGGGAGGGCGTTCCACAGGGCAGGCGCCACTACCGAGAAGGCCCTCTGCCTGGTTCCCTGTAGCTTTGCTTCTCGCAATGAGGGAACCGCCAGAAGGCCCTCGGCGCTGGACCTCAGCATCCGGGCAGAACGATGGGGGTGGAGACGCTCCTTCAGGTATACTGGGCCGAGGCCGTTTAGGGCTTTAAAGGTCAACACCAGCACTTTGAATTGTGCTCGGAAACGTACTGGGAGCCAATGTAGGTCTTTCAAGACCGGTGTTATGTGGTCTCGGCGGCCGCCCCCAGTCACCAGTCTAGCTGCCGCATTCTGGATTAGTTGTAGTTTCCGAGTCACCTTCAAAGGTAGCCCCACGTAGAGCGCATTGCAGTAGTCCAAGCGGGAGATAACCAGAGCATGCACCACTCTGGCGAGACAGTCCGCGGGCAGGTAGGGTCTCAGCCTGCGTACCAGGTGGAGTTGGTAGACAGCTGCCCTGGACACAGAATTGACCTGCGCCTCCATGGACAGCTGTGAGTCCAAAATGACTCCCAGGCTGCGCACCTGGTCCTTCAGGGGCACAGTTACCCTATTCAGGACCAGGGAGTCCTCCACACCAGCCCGCCCCCTGTCCCCCAAAAACAGTACTTCTGTCTTGTCAGGATTCAACCTCAATCCATTAGCCGCCATCCATCCTCCAACTGCCTCCAGGCACTCACACAGGACCTTCACCGCCTTCACTGGTTCTGATTTGAAAGAGAGGTAGAGCTGGGTATCATCTGCATATTGATGGACACCCAGTCCAAACCCCCTGATGATCTCTCCCAGTGGCTTCATATAGATGTTAAAAAGCATGGGGGAGAGGACGGAACCCTGAGGCACCCCACAAGTGAGGGCCCAGGGGTCTGAGCACTCATCCCCCACCACCACTTTCTGAACACGGCCCAGGAGGAAGGAGCGAAACCACTGCATAACAGTGCCCCCAGCTCCCAGCCCCTCTAGACGGTCCAGAAGGATGTTATGGTCGATTGTATCAAAGGCCGCTGAGAGATCCAGCAGAAGTAGGAAACAACTCTCACCTTTGTCCCTAGCTCGCCGGAGATCATCAACCAGCGCGACCAAGGCAGTTTCAGTCCCATGATGAGGCCTGAATCCTGATTGGAAGGGATCCAAATGGTCCGCATCCTCCAGGCATGCCTGGAGTTGTTCAGCAACCACGCGCTCAATCACCTTGCCCAAGAATGGAAGATTTGAGACTGGGCGATAGTTGGCCATACTGGCCGGGTCTAAAGATGGTTTTTTAAGAAGCGGTTTAATGACCGCCTCTTTCAGCGGATCTGGGAATGTTCCCTCACAGAGGGAAGCATTCACCACCCCGCAGAGCCCATCGCCCAGCCCTTCCCGGCTTGCTTTTATTAGCCAGGATGGGCAAGGATCAAGGAGACAGGTGGTTGGTTTCACGCGTCCAAGCAGCCTGTCCACATCCTCGGGGGTAACGGATTGAAATTGATTCCATGCAACTTGACCAGACAGAGCTCTAGCACTCTCCCGCCCCAGCCCTGCTCCCACGGTGGTGTCTAGCTCCTTCCGAATATGAGTGATTTTATCTGCATGAAAATTTTCTGTTGTTAAATTAAACGAAGCAAACATTTAACCAAGTAAGGTTTGATTAGGATGCTGTCTGTATATTTCCTGTTTTATGAACACAATAATTCTCACATTTGTGTATGCTGACATTATAGAATGCATGTATAAATCATTAACATAACCCCTCTGCATCTTTGTGGGTGGCTTCAAAGCCGACCGTGCCATTAGGTAGAGTGAGTCAGTTGCCTTAGGCAGCAGATGCTAGGGGGTGCCACCCTCTACCGTTTTTCATCATCCTGAGTACATAAAACTTGTGAATATTATTATGTGCACATTGTGCACCCAGTCTTCTATTACTGTGTAAAACGAAGCAAAAGAACACCATGTGTTCTTCTTCAGAGTTGCAAACAGCTGCGTGGAATTCTATGCATGCCAATTTAAAAGTAAGCCTGCTGAGTTTAATGGGGCTTACTCCTAGGTAAGTGAGTTTAGGATTGCCACCTAATGTGACTATCTTTAGTTCACTGCTGGGATTAAGATGATGAGTAAAACTCTGTAAAATTGCAGCTCTTTTTATACTAATATTTTTGCACCAAGTTATTTGATTACTATATGTCCGCTATTTAACTTAATGGGGGTCCTGGCCATGGCATCATCTAAAATGCATTCATGAATAATTTTCAATGGATGTTCAGCGGAAATTACTCATAAATGAGTGTATGAAATAATGGGACCTAGTTTCTCCAGATCAGATAAGGTCATTTTGCTAAAGAATTTTGCAAGCAATTGCAAATAATGGTACAATTGGTTGCTGCGGTATAATTAAATCAATGGTTTTCCACAGTTTGCTTTATGAGCAGAGTTTAAATAGCCATTCTCTGTGCTCAAGGTTTTTTGGTTTTGTTTTAAATCTCGTTTTCCTTTCTGATCGCTTTTTTTTCCTGTTGTGGTAATTACAGACAATAAATTCATTTCATCATCTCCTTTAGTGTTAAGTAACATAAATCATGGCAATACAGTTAAGCAATGCCAACACATCTGCAAATCATTTGCAAATTGGTTCCATGGAGCTTATTCGATCAAATTAAATTAAAAAAATCTCTCACCTGTTGGCACATCCTGCATTTACATCAAAGTTTTTATTATGCTATAAATTTATCTGAGACCATTTCCCTTTCTATTTAGTGCTGAGCAATTCAGCATTCCTTAAAACCATTATAAGCAATGCATATATATTCCCATAGAAAGGCATTTTACATTTAGAAGCTAATAATCATGGGTTATGCTATGGAGATTCATAATAAATTATTTGCATACCATCATGTTTTAGAATTTTGTACAGCATCAATATGTTACTGTTTCAGTAGGTTTTTACTGTTTATCATGAGTCAGTTTATATCTGTGCAATGTGAACAGAATAGGAATTATATGGCATATATTATAATGATTTATTTTTTCAGTTTTTGATATACTTTCACAGAAGATCTTAGATAAGTAAGAACATCTTATTCTAAAAACTTTTCATGCTATAAGAATGGAATTGGGGAACACATTATTTACTTCTTCGGCAAGCAGTATGATATAATACGAGCGCAGGTGTGTTATGGGGAATAGTGTTGGACTTGGAATGGGGAAATCTGGATTGATATTCCCTGCTCAGTCATGAAGCTGGATAGTCATCAAGTCCAATTCATTAAGTATCCATAATTTGGAGGATCATAAATGGGGATGTGCTTGCAAGCTCATGCAGTTCCTCCTCCCTTCTCATCTGCTGATTCTTTTCTCCATTTTCATGTTGCTCTAACCACAGTTTGCTGTGATGTCCAAATCAGGCAAACTAAGGTTAGTAATCCCCAAAGTCTGGTTTGCAAACCTACTTCAAACCATGCATTGGAAGTTAGTACTATAGTTAGTACTATTTTGGGGCATCTCAGCAAATGTTGGAAAGAGGAAACCAAGGATCAGCACTCAAGGCTATAGGTTTCTGGATTAGGACATGATATCTGAAAGCTCACCTGGGTGTGTTCTCAGTGATTTTATGTCAGGTAAATGTGCAGTAATTGCACTGAAATTAAATAAGAAAAAGAAATTAATTTTGTGGAATCAAGCCTAGCTTTATATTTCTCATTTGTTATCAAGAAATATGTTCAGATAACAATGTTTGTACAGATGTGAAAGGTATATGAGGGTGGGGTCTCACTTTCCCTATACTTTCTTAAATCAGTGTTAAACCTGAGATGTTAAGCAAAATATATGCAGGACAGAGTGAATTCACACACACAAATTTCCTTATTATGTAGTATACTACTATTTAGTCTTATAGCAACAAATTTTAAGAGTTATATCAAACAATTATTGTGAGATTTTGTTTAGGAAACAATTGAAGTGGAAATGGGAAGTGTGATTTAGAATCAGCAACTTAAATCAAACTTTCTCTTTGTGGTTTATTCATGATTTAAGGCTGCAATCTTATATACACTTACCAAGGAAAGTCCCACTGAACTAATAGGGCTTAAGACTGTCCTTTATGGTAATCTTCATTTAATTCACTCCAGCCTGGTTCAAGGTGACTTGTGAATTCTGCTTCAAAGCACACACAATTGTCGTGTGAATCTTATCTTCTGAACAACAGTTTTGATTGCATTTAGACTTTAATATACAGCATGAGATGCGGCGTCTAAAACACAGATGAAAATGTGGCTGTATCATTGTTCCCAGAAAATGAAATAAGCTATCTGGGATGCCAACACCCTCTGGGTTCTATCCAGCAATATACTTGAGGTGAAGAATACTGAGAGCAATTCACAGCAGAAATCCACAGCTGACAGAATATTTATTGAATAACCTATTTACTATTGGAGCTGAACAAATAATAATTCTGTGTTTGAAACCAGTACAGACAGAGCTAACAGGTGCAGGGTGGTTTGTTTGCTTTGCCATCATCAGTATTTAACTGTGATCCTTAAACAAAGGGTTCTGACTACAGCCCCAAAATTCCAGTTGCTTTGTCACCAGGAGCAAAGTTATTATTAGATCTGGCAGTTGCTGGAGAGAAGAGTGATGTTCTCCTTCCCAGCTTCATAAACAAAATTAAACTGTGGGTGTTAGGATGGTATTGAATGTTAGTCCTATTCAGAGTAGACATGACAAACTTGAGTTCATTAATTTCAGTGGGTCTCCTCTGAACAGGGCTTAGTTGAATATAATGTTCAGTTTTGCCTGCTGTTGGCGTCGTGCTTCAGGTTACCTTCCTTGCTGTTTGCAAAGAGGGGAGCAGCAACTTCTACTCTGCTGCTTAAGTTTATATACGGAAGCAGAAGGGAGAAACAGGTTTGGGGGGAGAGAAAAATGGAGACAAGAGCCCTCTTCAGTTAATCAAAAGTCTGTGAGAGACTGCATGGAGATGGCGGCAGACATATTGGCCCAGCCCCCATTGTTCCCATAAACACTCATCGTACCCCCTCTTCCCCTGAACTTTGTGTGTTCAGTGCAAAGGTCGGTAGAGGGAGTCTAACCACATTCAGCTGAATGTAATTGGAATCCTGCGTGGGCCTGGTTTGCTGACTGTAGGAAGGATTCTAGCTATATTTAGCTGGTTAGAATCCCCCTGGGCACTGAATGTATGACAGTCATAGGGCTCATGTGCATGCTTATTCCTCACTCTAAACCCACAATGTTCTTCTGAATGCCTGAAGAGGGCTTCAAAAAGGGAGAAATGTGAGTCAAGAAAAGAAGAAAGCAAGGAAGCAACGGAATGGAGAGAAGGAATCTGTTCCAAATACAATAACTATTGAAAGACACACTTGAAAGACCAGTTACTATTATTCCCTGCTTACGGGAGACAGAGAGACATACCTGATGTCACACTGTGTGTCCATGGCAGATCAGGACTTGACTGCAGAACTTCACATCTGTGCCCAGAGGCCATAAATCAACCTCCATTTAGGGTTTCAAATTGTTTTCAGTGGGTCCTACCCTGCTCCTGTGCCTTGTAATGATTGCTTGGCAAACAAACATGAGCAGGTGATAATGTTGACCTTGATGGAGCCAAAAGCTTCATCTGTTGATTTATGCAGATTAAGTTGCTTTAAAAGAACACAGGTTGGGCTGTTGGATTTTTTTGCTGGTCAGTTGGTAGCCTGACGACCTTTCTGAACTTCAAATATTGGCAGTTGTGGAACAGTGCAAAGTGTACGTCTGTAAAGACATTTTATTCGAGAATAAATGATGACTGAGCTCAAGTTAACCCTTTCATGCATACAAGTATATTACAACATTCATTCATTCATTCACTTCCTCTTTTATTCACCTGGGGTATATGCAGGGAGGGAAAGATGTAGATAACCAAATCAAGGGGATGTTTTTTAAACTGCAACCACCCTTCTGGACAGCAGGATCTAGAATCAATCAACAATGAAGGCAGTATGTTGAGGACAAACATGAATAATACTGGATTGAGAGAAACTGCATTTTTGTGCTACAAGCAGATTAGTGTGTACATAGCCAATGTCAGAGATATGGCCTCCTGGAAAAGGAAGGAATGGATCTCTGAGGGATCTAGCTGGCTCCTAGAGTGGCACAGATTTAATGCAAATGCTGCCTTTGGCACATTCCTATATCTAAATTATTACCCGTCTCCTTTGATGTTAATGTTGCAACTTCAATACCAATAGTTTCAATTAGGGCATCTCTGTAAAGAGCTAGTGTAATTGCTTTTGCAAGCAGCTGGTGGTTGCCTCTTTACAAATGAAATCCTGTAATTCCTGCTATTTATTTGAATTAACGTTGGCTTCAGGGATTTATGCTTCCTTTTTAATCCATTCTGTCAGATGGTTACTCAGAGGACATATTGAAATTGAAACTAAATAAGAAGTCCACTTACTTTTTTG